>NC_137520.1:11230211-11310211 GCF_041902795.1 Electrophorus electricus | reverse complement strand
CTTAGAAATGGCACTAATAAATATCTCTCTCTCTCTCTCTCTCTCTCTCTCTCTCTCTCTCTCTCTCTCTCTCTCTCTCTCTCTCTCTCTCTCTCTCTCTCTCTCTCTCTCTCTCTCTCTCTCTCTCTCTCTCTCTCTCTCTCTCTCCCTCCCTCCCTCCCTCCCTCATCCCAAACAACAGTAATTACTAAGGGGCAACATTTGCTGCAGGCAGTACAGAAGCCCAGTTGGGATTTGACCTTGCTTCATTTGGGCCCGAGGCCCTGGCCCTGGGAAGGGAAGGCACAGATGTTAAGCAAGCCGGGGCCTAGAGGTGGCAGCGGAGCGGAGCAGCCCCCGCCGCGAACAGGCCGAGGGCCAAAAGGGCTGTCAGCCCTGCCGCCGCCTCCGTCTCCCATGTGGAGCTGCAGCCAGAGGACACGGACGAACTCCTGTACATGACCCATGGACACTGTCCAGCTGAGCAAGCTACGGTAACTACAACAGCAGGCCCGTCAACCTGCATGAGCAGGGGGTCAGAGATACCAAACATGGAATAGAGAGAGGACGGTGAAAGAGGAGAAGGAGACAGGGGAGAGAGAGAGAGAGAGAGAGAGAGAGAGAGACTGCTTTGGGAGAGCATAAACAGTTATTTCATTAACTGACCAAATATGGGAAAGGCCCGTAGCCTGGCAGCATGACAGCAGACACACTGATGATGGCAGATGGGTCCCAGGCAGGAGTGCGGACATGCTACCAACAAGTCCTTTTGCCTTTTCAGATGGCAGTTGGAAGTTGTGTTTGATGTGAGTGGATTTAAGCAGTGCTGAATCGTCCCCTGTCACCAGGCTGCTGAGTGCCAGTGACAGCCTGTCTGTCAGCTCTAACGGGGGGGGACGGACTAGGTCAGCCAGGAAAGGTTTATTCACACTGACCAGCAGCTCAGACACATGCACACAAGCTGGGCCTAAGACAGGCTGTATGTATCTACCATATGTTCTGAATTCAGCATCACTCATAGAACACACACACACACACACACACACACACACAGTGTCTTGCAAATACAGATGCAGTCACACAGACTCACGTGCACATGCACACATGCGCATAAACATCACCCATCACTCCCATCTCTCGTGCCTTAGGCCTACGGTGACACACAGCAAACAGCCAATCAGAGCAGAGAGCTTGCAACCCTAGGCAACACCTCCCTGACGCCGAGGCCTATGGTAAGCTCCGTTCACCGCTCAGGACACAAACACCAGCACAGCACTGACTCAGCAGGAGTCTCTCACACACACACACACACACACACACACACACACACCCACACATGGTAAAGGGTCACACCTACAGGGGGATGGAGTGGCCAAACGCGCTCACGAGGGAGAGGGGAGGGGAAGATTGACATCGGCGAAGGCAGCAGACGTGGGGAAAAGTGGGTGGAGAGAGCACAGTAGGAACACATGAAGTACACACACCCAGTATGAGTGTACACAGTAGTCCATGTACACATGTATGCACAAGTAGTGTGTTGTTTAGGGGAAAGGAAGAGACAACTAACTACTAACCGGACTTGGCGGTTATGCTAATGGTTTTTTTTACTTTAGGATTCAGTGTGCTCACTGACTCAGTACAGGCAGGTTCAGATGTGTTGAAATATGTTAATTATTCATCAAATGTCGCAAATGATTCCAAAAAACCTCCAGACCAACCACTGAGTGGCACTCACACCATCACTGGTCGTTTCAAACACTGTGTCTCCGCAACAGAACTAAGTAATGGAGCCTTTTCAGACTCTTATGCGATTAGATTTCAGCAGTCCTGAGGCAGTCGGAGAGAGAGAGAGAGAGCGCGCAGAGAGAGAGCAGGAAGGCCTTTGAGGCCAGCTCCGCCCCAGCTCCGCCCCAGCTCCGCCCTCCTCCCTCTCTACACTTTCAGATCTGTTGGAGAACTGAGAACATTGTTCCTGACACCTAAAGTGAAGTGTAACTAGAAAGTACACAAAGTACATAAAGGTTAGAGCACAGGGGAAGGACATTCACCTCGAGTTACAGGACTGAACTGACTGCACTTGAACCGACTGCACTTCGGCAAATTAGACGCGTGCAGAATACGCATCCCTTTCACACAAGAGAGACTACAGCTGTCACAGAGCAAGGGCAAAGTAAAAGAAGCCAATTAAAAACGGAGAAAAAAGTCACTATAATTCAAGCAAGGCTGTGAACACAGTCCACAAGAAAGGAGCGGAGCGCGCGTCGTGGATCTGCATGTTGATTTGAAATTATTACACCCAAACGAGCAGGATAATTACTAAATCCCAGGTTCAGGGGGCCGACCACACATTTCCATTTGCTTTGGCTGCCAAGATGAATCAGAAGGCGGAAAAAAAACAAACAAAAAACCCCACTGCACCAGCCACTGGGAGAGACAGCAGCTGAGCCGATAATGAATCTGGATATTAATGTTTAGCTACTGGCGGCTCCCGTGTCCCGCTGGACTCGCTGCGTGCCCTCACCCTGTGCCACCGTGCCCTGTGCTGCTGCGCGACTGTGCTCTCCTGGGCTCAGAGGTGGCGCTAAACCCATTAACACCGCTCTCGTCGCCAGAGTGCCGCAGAGAGGGTGGGGGTGGGAGCAGCTCGGGTGCGGCAGACGCCGTAGAAACGGTCTAAACAGGAAGAGGGAAGGAAAGATAGGTAATGCTGGCTCCCATTATATTAAGCAGATGGGCCAGGCAGTAACCAAGCGGGTCTTTTGTTGGCGTTTACGTGTGGCGTTACCAGGGTGACAGTAGATAATGGGCAGGGCCATTCCACTCCTCAGAGTGATGGTAAAAGGACTCATGGGTGTGTCCACACGCAGGAGCTCCACCCCCTGTGGCCCACACACCGCACGGGCTAGCCAGCTCCTCTCTGTGGAGGCGCGCGGGCCTCGCGTTAGCACGCTGCAACGATCTCCTCCCTCCTGATCTTTCTGCTCTGGCTTCTCCTCCAGCAAACAACCTTTCATTCAGTAATTTCTCCAATTTGTTTTCCACACCTGCGGCTGTGCGCAGCCTCCAGCTGGGATCGTCACACACACACACACACACACACACACACACACACACACACACACACACACACCACCCCCCGCCCCCCCAACGCCTGTAACTCCTGACGCTGGCAGACCCGGATGCGCGTGTTTGTGCGTTTGGCGTGAGGGGAACAGAGATGCCACAGTGGCACTGGAGCTAATGAGCAGTGCTGGGACTCAGCCATGGCGCAGGGCTCAGCCTTCTCCCTCGCACCCGCACTTGGGAACGAGGAGCTAGCAACCTCTGCCAGCAGGGCGCGGACGGAGACGAGCAGCGGGTGGGGATCAAATTCTCCGTCCTCACGTTTAGCTCAGCGCAGATCAAAAGGGAAATCGCCGTTTCACGGTTGGCACAGCTCATAACACCTCAGCCCAGCCGAACGTTCAGATTCCTAAATGCGCTGCAAAACCTTTTTAACTTTTGCGGTACAATGGGAGCTGACCACAGCGGAGCTGCCATTGTGCCTGACTGATTATCCAAGCTCTCCGAGTAAAGGAGGTCCTTCTCTTTTAACTCAACTCCTTTCTTTCTTCCCCTCCCTCGCGACGCTGTGACTTTCGGACGA
This sequence comes from Electrophorus electricus, assembly GCF_041902795.1. Lineage (NCBI taxonomy): Eukaryota > Metazoa > Chordata > Actinopteri > Gymnotiformes > Gymnotidae > Electrophorus > Electrophorus electricus. The sequence goes on along the minus strand of NC_137520.1, from coordinate 11,306,586 downwards.
AACACACACTCATTGATTCATTTCATTCAGTCCCCTGGGAGACTGGAAAAAGAGGTGTGAAAAGAAGGGAAAAAACTCTTTTCCCCGTTTACGAAAGCGGAGACTATTAGCACGGGGCGAGCGGAGAAGGGCCCTCCGTCTTTTTACCGCACTCCAGGGGTTCGGCCGCGGATTGTGTGCGTGGAGGGAGCATTGATCTTTCGCACACTCATTACGGCCATTTTCAATTAGGCGCCGGCACAGTTATTAAGGCACTTTAAAAGAGAGGCGCTGCTTGTTTCCTCACAGCCTCTCAGATTCTTCCTCCTGCCCAGGGGCCACGTCTCCCCTCCCTCCAGGAAAAGACACACAAAACAGGGCAGGGGATTTAAATGCAATCTTCAACTCGCTGAGAAATAGTGTGGCCTTGTGCTACACACCAGACCTAAACATGCTCAAAACGCACCTGCGTTTAGCGAGGCGGGCTAAGATGAAATTTGCCGAGGGGGTGGGGGGGGTCTGTCAGCAAAACACCGTGCAAAGCAGAGGTGGTGGCACACTGCAAGAAGGTTAGCAAAGGCTGTGCTTACCTGCAACGGTCATTCGATGCTCTTCAGAAGGCAAGAGAGAGAGAGGAGAGAGATAAGGACACATCGGTTAGTGCAGGTTAGGTCAAAGGAGTCTGAGCAGGTGAGGGAGATGGGTAAATGGAAACAGAGTGTACAGAAAAAGAAGGCAGAAAAAGTGCGGAGGTGCCAGTATAAAGCCAAGCTATTACAACTTCAGAAAATAATGGCAACATTTTAAAATGGCATAGAATAGATTTGAGTTTTTTCATGAGCATGGCTGCCAATAGAGAGGTCTTTGTTTCCACTAGGGAGCTCTGGTCAAGCGTGCGGTTCATAAAAGGGAAAAAAAAAAACCGAACCAAACAAATTTACCAACGGCGTGGTTTCTGATTTGACAGTCCAACACTGCCTCACCTGGCTTTCCGCACAAAAGCCTCTTTAAATACTCAGTGGACCGAGTACTGCCATTACATGAATGGCACACCTGGCTCTCACACACAGCTACACGCGCGTGCACACATTCATGTGGTCGTCATGCCAGCGTCCACTCTGCTGGAGACTGGGGAGGATGACTGGCATGAACGTCACAGCGGCGCGTATCTATAAAACATGAGTGGGTGGAGCAGGTGGAGTCACCTACACGTAATGAGACGGGGAGAGGAAACCAAACCCCGCACGGCCTGGTCAACTTAGCACCACCATGTATCTTTCACTACTGGTATTAGTTGCGTGTAACATATCACATCTTTCTTTCTTCCTCCCTCTCCCCATCCCTCCTTCCTCAACCCCCCCCCCCCGCGCTCTCGCTCTTCAATTTTGCTCCACTTGGTTTCCTTCCTTCATCCATTATCCCAGACAACACCGTCTGCACAGGAAGAGATTCCGCATCAGCGGTTCACACCACAATTTAACATACTTGGGAAGTGTGTTTGTGCTAAACTAACGAGAGGAATATTTCTCCAGCCGGTGTTTGTAACCTTCCTGGCCTGCTCGTTGGCGCCGGGCTGCCAGAGGGCGAGCTTTAAGTGATAAATAAGAGGAGAGGTGCAGGATTCATCCGTGGAGATGCTGGAGACACACAGGATCACAATCCGAACCTCCACAGCTGTCCATCTGCCAGTCCTTGCGATCTCGGACCGTGGAGGGCAGGAGCATGCAGGAGAGGCTCCAGCTCACGCTCCGGCACGGCCCAGTGGCCTCCACGTGTCGGCACAGCTGTCCGAGTGCAGTCACGTCCCAGCTCTGAAATTCACCCCCACACCCTTGGCTCCGGAGAGCTGGACAGGCCGCCTTTCCAGGCACACGGGAGTGCCCCGGCTCGGATTGCAGGAAACGCGATAGGAGTATGCCTCGTCTCACGGGCGAGGCCGACGCAGACAACCGCGAGCATACTGACCTGCGTGAGACTCACGCTCCAACACGCACGATGCCGCAGCCATTTGCTTTGCCTTGACGAACAATAAAAATTCCAACATCCGTCAAAATTTGTCCCCCAAAGCCGATGCGTGACCAGGGGATTGAGCCCGCGGGATTGAGCCCGCGATTGTCATGGAGGTTTAAAAGTTGCTCAGGCCCTTGAGAAGAGGAGCACTCCAACCCTGCTGCTGCATTAACAAAAAGAACAAAAGCGCGTATTGACTCGGTGGGGGAGTGCTCTCCACAGCTCCGCCAGGCTTTCCGACTCCAACCAGCCCCCTGCTTGAGCCCTGAGCCCCGATACCGTCAGGGTCAGAGGCCCGGCCGCAGTGACGGTGGCCCAGGAGAAAACGATTTCCCTAACATTTTAAACTGCACCTTCCATTGAGAGTAGCACCGTCACCGTTTACCCACAATGCACTTCATGGAAAGCACGGAGTCACACTTGAGTTGGAGCGGTAGGACATGAGTGGCATTAAATGGGTTATGTTCATATCCGCATAACCAGCAAGCTTCTCTCCATGGCCGTTAAAATCCAAGTTTCTATCCTCAGCGGTTTAGGTCTTCCCTGCCTTGTCTTAGCCTCTGCAGTCTGGAGCAAGGTTCAAGGAGTCCAACGATGTTTTTGAAATTCCTTTTGAAAAGGCATATTTGGGGGAATTACTCCATCTTGTAAATGGCTGCCCAAACATCACACAGAGAAGCAGAACTGAGATATATATGAGCCATATACGAACTAGGCCAGACTATGCAATGACTCCAAAAAAAAAAAAGTCTCCCCCAATCATATGATTCTGACTACAAAAATCCTCCAAAATCATTTTTCAAGCTGAAATAGGTTATGTTCAATACATGTGCAAATACAGAATGGATGTCTAGAGTATCCAGTATGTCTAGCGAATACACCTAATTGTCCAGTGTGTTAGTAAACACAGTATTTGAGGACAATAAAAGTGGAGCGTTTACACCTGTCCACAGCCACACACATCCACACACACACACACACACACACATCTTAAACACACATCTGGCTCCAGCTGTGTAGAAGATACTCCCCCCTTCAAACAGGCCATTCCAGGACACTTTCCTTCACTTGATTACCATTTGTCTTTTACGTTCATTCAGCCTTCACAAACTCGCCAAGACTGCAGCTCCACGGGGAGCAAGACGAGGTGGGAAAATCTCTCGCACGGCCGTTTTCAGCGGTCAGGAAACGGCGAGGCTGCGGCACAGAGCCGGACTGGTTTTCCTGTCCTCCCCGCTGCTCACAGGACAACGCCACGTCCATAATCGCAGCAGACAGGGAGAGGTAAAGGGATTCCCCTCACACGTACACTGGCAGCGGGGCAATTTCACGCTGCGTGGCTCCCTCGCTTGGCCTCATTTTAGGAGTGCCTTCGTTAATGCGGCACAAGGCACCACATTAAACGTTTCATCATCGGCATCTACAGCACTGGGGGAGAGTGTAAAAATGCACAGTGTTAGTCAACTGAAATGAATTATGAATCGAGATATGTGGTATACAGAGGATTTGATGCTATTTGGCTGTTAGTAACCAGTTTCTGAAGTTCTGTTTGTTTATTGTTCATTAATACATTGTGGTCAAAGACCAAGCGGACACAAAGACTACTTCACTTATATGTGTTAATTTGTTCACCCTGAGTTCAGGATGCAAAACCTTCCCAGAGCAAAATTTCCACTATAGACTTATTTTGCCTGGTCAAAGAGCCACGGCAACATAATTAGCGCTCTCATTTGGGAATGACCAGTGTGTTTCAATTAGAAACCCGTCACCTTCTGCTAGAAAGTCACACGACCCCAGAGACGTGCAGAGCTGAGATTTGCTGCGCTTTTTTTCTACACACAACCAATCACACTCGTTTCGCTCAATTCTACTGCAGATTTGGACCAAACCGAAAAGTCACAGCCACAGACAGAGCCTCGGAGCCAGGCCTGGCCTCGGGGCGTCAGAAGGGAGGGTTATCGACAGGTTTTTATGGGCTGGATTCCTCCAGCCGTCACGGGCCCCTCTCTGTCTGTTTGACTGATGGAGCTGTTCGCCACCCACAGCCCTGCGGCTGGGTGAAGCCGCCTGGGCCGCCGAGGCCATCAACGCAGGCAGAGGATCAGCCTTAAAACCCTGACGCGAGGGGGCTTGACTGACGGCTCCCGCGGTTCTCGAGTTCTTCAGACACCACGAGCCTCGCTGGAGACAGAGGGGACGTTTTGAGTGATAGAAGAGCAAACCCCCGGGGCCGCAAACAGGGTCAGTGGCAGGGGTCAGAGAGCAAAGGGAGGTCAGGAACACAGAGCTGCTCCTTAGGCTAGATGGAATTCGCCAATAACCACCTTACATGTCTCTCACTTAATTAATAATTATGTCATCTAGATTTCTAAGCACAATTCACGTAATGTCATAGCGAAGTGTAATTTCGGGCCTGCAATGACGGTGCATCCTTCACTTACTCCAGCCAACGTTTTATCACACACTGGTCATCTTTATTCTCTAAATTAACGAGGGGGCGTCTTCTTAAGAGGGAGGATCACCCACTCCTGCAAATGCACTCGTCTAACAGTGCTGTAACGTTCCCCATTACCAGAAACAGCTTCCACTCCTCCAATAAAACTGTGCATAAATCCCTCAGTGCTTACCGTCCACGCAGCCAGAAGAGGACGAGGACTCTCCCATGTCCCGAATAGGTGCAAATCAGCATATTTTAGCGTAAATCAGACACCTTCTCTCTCTCTCTCTCTCACACACACACACACACACACACACACACACACACACACACAGATCTACGCCCATGCATGCTCAGAGAAAGACAGGCTGGAGGACAGTGACATCACCACCCACTTCACAGCTCCAGGTATTTCTCACCTTACATGTACGGACATGAACGCTACACGTTCAACTCATTAGCGTTCATCTACCGGCGTATATTACGTTACTACCAAACAGGAAGCCTGCAAGTGGAGCGTGCGCCGGCAGCTGGTAACGCAGGCAGCGGCGTCGGCAGGAGGAGGAGTGAGGATGGTCACCGGAGGGCAGGAGAAGTGATTTCAAGATTAATGACTGCCACACCTAAGTATCAGCATTACATTAACACGCTCGCTAATGAAGGAATACGCCGTGAACATTTGCGCGGCCGATTCCCGGCGTTCCCCGTGCTCCCCGGTCATCACGTCACAGGCGATCAAGGGAAGCGTCTCGATCGGACTTTCGGCGCCACCTCAGAGTCAACACGCCTGCAGTGCTTTCCCTGCAATCAAAGCTTACGAATATTTAAGATTAATGAGCACACAGCTTCCTTAAACGGTTTACCTTCGCTAAAAGTTTAATGATGGGGAAGCGCAGCTGCTTTTTTTTCTGTTTATAAAGGTGATAAAAAACAAAGAGAACTGATAGCGTAATGCAAAACAAACTATTGGGCTTATTTCATCTTCCAGAGCTAAAAATGGCAAGTGAGGCGTAGAAGGCCCATCTCAGCCAGGTCTGCCTGATTAAAGCGCTTTGCGCTTCATCAGTGCTGATTACTGCTGCAGGCTCTTCCTGCATCTCGCTCATGTTCCTGCAGATAAAGTGCTTGTCGAAAGGTCATAATCAATCTTTATTATTTTGTCATGTCGACTAGATTGCTGGAAATTAATATGGGTTCCACCTTGTTTATTTTCCTCGGGGAACACGGTGTAAGGTGGCTTTTGAGGTTAATGAGGTGACGCCACCTTTACCCAGCATGCCGCTCAGCTTAATTGAGCAATCAGGAGTGCCGTGCCTCCAAACAAGATAACTGGCTCCTCTTCTCCGCTCTGGGAAACTTCCACTGCCGAGTGACATCATTACCTACCCAGCCAACAAATGCGCTATAGGAGACAAGGACACAGTGGAGCGGAGAAGCAAGTCCCAGGAGATGGACGGGCAGCGCGGACACTCGGGGCAGCGATCTGGCAGAGGTCAGCTCAGACATAATCACTTTAAGTGCTCTCATTGACAATCAGGGACAAGGAGATTAAATCAGAGCCCCATCTTCAGTCACGAGGGGGACGGCAGAATACTAATCAGGCTAAAGATGGTGCCTCCTTGCCCTTCTCTAGTACATATCATCTTTATGCTGTTTGTTTCCACAACACATCATTTATTCATCTTCCCCACATCATGTGTCATTCATGTATGTAGAGCTTGCCTTTTCTCTGTTATAATGGGTATTATGGGAGAATTATGGCTATGGTGGAATTTTTGTATTAATCTCATGGGAGCAGTGACTCAGCACACCTATCCCAAGATGCACTGCTTTTCGTATCCTTTTCCAGAAGAGGTCTGGCTTCTCTCCTCAGGAGGCCGAGAGATGGAGAGTCTTTGTCTCGTTCTGTTTACACGCTCGCTCCCTCTCCGTTCTCATTCTCACAGGCACCCTCATCGTTGCGGCTCGCGCGAAGAGCAGTCACATGACCCGCGTGTCCTTTGAGATGACGAATGCTCTCAGAAGCGCAGTGCGCCCAAAGTGGGCTGCAGGAATGACGTGTGTGCGGAATGGCGGGATACGACAGCCTGTCCGTGACAGTCTTAAGGCCATCAGTCCTGTCCCCCGACAGCCCAGGTGTACATATGGCTCTGTTCCGATGACACACACCTTGCTGCACTTTTCCAGGATTCTGGGTATGCACTCATTCCGCTCTGTTCCGGTGAAACACCGGAATATTAACAGTGCGCATCTTACAGCCGTCTTTCCCTCAGAGATGAACTGCACAGTACAGGAAACCCATTTGCTTCAGGGCCAGAACATCAGGTGTGAGTTTGGCCATTCTTTACACCGCAATGCACCGACTCATTTAAGTCACCATCGTGTAATTGTGTTGCCTTCGCTCTGATGTGCCACATACAAATATATTAGTTCAGGAAACTGAAATGTGTCCATTGTTTTCTGAGTAAACTAAGCCAACTGGGTTTTATAGCATTAAACTATAAAACAACTCCCAGTGCTGCTTATCCTCCGAAGAGCCTTGATGATAAAACAACACTGTAGGATTACACGGCTACTAAAGAGGCGGAAAACTGTACAAACAAATATTAACAGTGATGTTAAAGATGAGCCCATTTGGTGTAAATGAGTGAACAATCTTCCTGCACACTGATTATAATGGGCTTGAACGAGAAAAAGTAATTAACACGATCACTGACACAGGAAGTAGACTGATGACAGTCATGTGAGGTTTGCTTTATTATACTGGTGAATTGAGTGCCTACTAGAGCCACACTTAACACTTCATGTGAGTGTGTGTGTGTGTGTGTGTGTGTGTATCCATTCCAGAAGTGCGTGGTGCAGGTGCATTGCCAAAAGCTGTCGAGTGTGTGTGTGTGTGTGTGTGTGTGTGTGTATGGCTATATGCGTATGTGCACGTGTATGCGTGTGAGTGGGTGTGTGTGTACGTGTGTGTCCATGTCTTCGGAGCATGGAGCAGGTACACAAGCTGCTCCATGGGGGTGTGTGGGGCCCCGAGAGAGGCCTCGACTCAGCACTTTCTCACTCCCATGCAGCTGAGACAAAGGAGAAAGCCCCCAAGGCAGCTTGAATTTCATTAGGTCAAGGTTACTGCATCATCCATTAACTTCTGCAGGGGGAACAGTTCCCAAAACCTCTCTTGTTGTTTGTTTCCCAATACGCCGCGGAAGTTCTTCATCGACGGAGTGACAGTGGAATACATCCACCCTGGCCACCACGGTGTTCACCACACACGGCACACGCACACCGTTAGAGCTGCCATTCTTCTTCCAACACTTTCACCGAGAAGAGGGAAGCGGTACACACCACAGCGTCTGCGTCTGCATAGGGGGTAGAGAACGGCCTCTCCGGCAGGGCAGCGAGTGGCACTGGTCGATGGGAAGCACACAGAATGAATTAGCCACAAACGCGCTGGGACGAAGGGCCTAACTGGGGCCTTTCATGGAGAGGAGAACAGCAGAGCAGTCTCAGGCGCACTGGTGCACGTGGTCGTCACAGTACGCACCCAGCTCCACTCACACAAGCACACAAGGCCGAGGAATCACACCCAGATGGTTTACCCGCAATGGGCTTCAAAGGGGGTGGGCTGGTGCTATGTTGGAATAATAAAAGACTCATCACTCTTACAGAAGAAATACGAACTGAAACGAGTACGGCCATTATCGAACATGTTGCTGGAACAAAATCGAGACTGAAACGATTCGTGTCGACGAAAGACATGAAGCAGAAACACAGCAGAGAGCGCCTCCCTCTGCAGGCGCAGATCTGATCCCAGCTGGTATGGGGGCGCTCTAAAAGGCCTGAGCCCGTGCTAGAGAGTAGCACTAGCGGTAGGCTCCGGGCAAACGACGCCATGGACGGCTCCATGCGGGAGACGGGGTTCAGTCACAAAGCACTGTGTAAAACACACAGACCGTGTTCAGCCATCTGCTTTTCTGCGCCAAAGAAAAATTCCGATGGTTGGCTGCCATTCAAGGAAGAAACGCTGCGCATTCGGGATTCACCGTGCGCGAGGGACCTGCTTCACGCTTATATTCTGAATGCAAGTTGCTCAACTTTCCACCAGGCGATTAGTCCCGCAGCCGTAACGCAAGCGGGACCAAATCTGCTTCTCCCGCTGCCCAGCGCCTGAAGTATTGATCCAGAGAAGCAGAAGCTTCCCGTCTGCTCGGCCAGGACCCTGCTCTCAGTGGTTAGATGCGGTGTCGGCTTGGTTTTCCGTCCGAAAGCAACACAATCCAGTGTTCCGTCACAAACACACATATCTTTTTAAAGCACAGCTAATTTAATTTATGCTGATGTTCAACTGCTGAGAGAGAGAGAGAGAGAGAGAGAGAGAGAGAGAGAGAGAGCAAAAGGGGGAGGGGGCAGAGTTTTCTTACTGGGCATGCCTAGTACGCTTCACAACTTTGGGCCTTTCTGTGGCTCGTGTTTGTCAGACTCACCCTGGGCAAACAATGTCCACCTCTGTCTCCATAGGGACCGGGGCTTCTGGGAAAGCTTGATGTCTCCTACTTAGAGATGCACACCGCGAGTCAAAGAGTCCCCACGGAGCCGAGAGGAGCCCCAAGCAACGCGCCAGAGACGAGCCAAACAGCAGCCAGCGTGGCATTTCCCCACAGGACCCGGCGCAGAGGCAACGGACACCACTCCCAAACACACAACCACCGAGAAGGCTGAGAATCAAATGTTAGCTTTCCCTCTTTTTTGCGTGGATTTAAAAGTCCATCAAATATGCAGTTGCGAAATACTGAATTTGTCTAATTCCGGGGTCAAGCAGATGCTATTTATAGCAGGAAGGCTCTGACACAAAGCGGAGTGAACCCAGAGAGACCCGACTTCACAATGGCAATGGGATTCAGGGGAAAAGGTGGCAGACATCTGGTTTGTCCATTTTGAGAGAGAGAGTTGGGTTACAGAGCAAGAGAGACACAGAGGAGCAAAACAAGCATCATACAACTCACGCAGGGGGAGGGGCGTGAACAGACAAAGAGGTTAAAAGAAGAAAAGGCACAAAATCAAGCCTTTTACTCTTACTACCGAGGACTCAACGAGGGGCATGTACATGGAGTTAAAAAGTGAAAGTGTCAAATCTCGCGTAACGGGCCTTTCCAATGGCAGGACCTTTAAAGATGTTGCTATAAGCTACAGATTCTTTCCCCACTCTCGGTAAGTGAGTGTTCAGCTCCCCAGAGAGGAATGTGAAGCAGGTTCACACAGGAGCGCACGGGACATGTTCACACAGGTCCCTGCACTGCGAGGGGCCGTACCGCACAAACCCAGCGCTTTTTCTCAGAGTGTGCTTTGAGGAATTACCGATCACCTTGTGGTAAGGGGTCAGAAAAAAGGGGGAAAAGAAAAGAGGGAGAGGGAGAGAGAGAGAGAAAGAGAGAGAGAGGAAGAGAGAAAGAGAGAGGGGGGGGGTGGCCAATGGCTGGGAATGGCAAGTGTGAAGGGTGGGACTCTTGAGCCATGTAGTCTAGCCACATCATGAGAACTTCCAAGATACATAGTGCTTTTTCGAGCTCCAGCTGGCAACTGCAGTGAGTGAGTGAGTGTGTGTGTTTGTGTGTGTTTGTGTGTGTGTGTGTGTGTGGGCGCGTGACTGGACGAGTTTTAGCATGAAGGCATTACAGGTCTTAAAGAGACGTGTGGTTCAGCTACAGTCACACGAGGAGCAGGCGGCGCTACTCCACCACTACAGCGGGAACAGCAAACACATAAAACAAACAACAGCCCACGTATTCAGATCGCGCCTGCCTCACCTGCTGAGTGGTTTTCCACCGCCGTTCAAATCACACGGACACACTCTCTTGCAGGCGCGTCACCTTCGGGAGCCGGCGGAACAAACCGCAGCGTGTGTCAAACTGACACTCGCCACACCAGCGCATCAGGCTCGTGAGAAAAGGGCAACGTCTGTGCGTCTGTGGCAACGTCAGAAAAGTGTTCCGGTCTCCTTCAGTCTGCACAAGGCAAAGACGGGGACCACCACAGAGAGGGACTGTGCAGCTCCGTTTCCCATGCTGGTGGTGCAGTGGCCTATGGGTAGAAACGGGATAGCTGGAATTCCTCCCTCAGACGCCATGTCCCTAATCTCATTATCTGGCAGGGTATGAAATTTGCATTCCTGCAAAACCACCACAACAACCCCATTGCGCTCTCGCTCTCCCTCTCTCTCCCTCCCTCTCTCTCTCTCCCTCTCTCTCTCTCCCTCCCTCTCTCTCTCTCTCTTTCTTCCTCTCCCTCCCTCTCTCTCTCTCTCTCTCTCTCTCTCTTCCTCCCTCTCTCTCGCTCTCTCTGTCTCCCTCCCTCCCTCTCTCTCATTCTCTCTCTCCCTCCCTCTCTCTCTCTCTCCCTCCCTCTCTCTCTCCCTCCCTCTCTCTCTCTCTCCCTCCCTCTCTCTCTCTGTCTCCCTCCCTCTCATTCTCTCTCTCTCTCTCTCTCCCTCCCTCTCTCTCTCCCTCCCTCTCTCTCGCTCTCTCTCGTTCTCTCTCTCTCTCTCCCCCCCCCTCTCTCCAACAGGTCTGTATTCCACAACCGTTCTAGATGCAAAGGCTCAGAAACTCCAACTGAAGCTCCTTTTGGAAGTTGCAACTGCTCTTCCCACATTTGTCTCTCCACGGGTTTTCATTAGTCAAGCACAATAAGTCAAGTAAGCTAAGCTCTCATTTTAAGTACTTAAGGAGTGATTAGGAACAGAGGGGTCAGCCCGGCCCAAGTTTAGCTGGATCTGTAACAGCCCTGGGGGAGCAGAAGTCCATTATAAAAGCAAGTGTTCTGAAACTGGGAGATAGTGGGCCAGTTCCAACAGTTCCCTAAATAAAACGTACCCAAACAACACAAGCTGCAGGTGAGACGCATTTCTGAGTTCATGTGAACCAGCCCAAAATTCAGCATTCATCCCACTGAATCAAAATTCATTAAATGATCCATTTAATGCATCTCTGATAAGATGGAGCTAAATCATGGAGCTAAACCTGGCACCATTAGCCAAAAAAAAACCCAAAAAACTTTAGCATCTTATAGTATGGCCGCAGAGCAAGGTCACAGATGTGACCTGCTGATAAATGCTGTTAAGTGTGAGTGCCACTTCACCTGGGAAATAGGTCAGAGCCATCGAGGGTTAGGGTTAGCCAGGGCTCTGAGACAATGCTATCAGGCTGTCTTTGACAACCACAGACACATAAACAGGAAAATAGGGAAGTGTGTCACCTCCAGGCATTCAGCACAAGAGTTCCCAGAAATGGCCTGGCCAAACCACAGTGCCAATCTGGGAAAAGCGGGTCGTTGGGTCGCTTCTCAACGGCACCCTGGTCGAACGGCCTGGGACCCACGACTGACCCCTCTGCTAGGCACAGGGCCTGGTCCTCTCAGCCCGGACCCGGAGCACAGTTCAGACACTCCTCATGACCAGTGTGCACCGCAGACACCCAGGTGCTACTGCCAGGCTCCCTTCTCCCTTCTAATTGGTCTGGAAAGAGCAATTGTTAAAAGTAAACAGTTAAAAACGTATCCAGAGCTGGTAGCACTCAGCACTGACACTAAAGCCCTCAGATTTAATGCAGTGGCCAGTTAGCACCGAGACTGTGGAAGAAATGGAAAAAGTGCAGCGCGCGAACTAGCTTCCCTCTAAAGGGCTTACAAAGGTGAATATTCATGGCAGGTTGATGTTTCTCTCCGGGCTAACAGACTGGAGAATGACGGCTCGTCCGTAGGGGACTCCATCACAGTCCATTATGAGAGGCTACGGCGGCGGAGCGCGGTCCACACCGAGCCGGGGTCAGGCCCTCTCGCTGGCCGCTTGGAGGGGCCGCGAGGAAGGAAGGAAAAGGCCCCGCCAAGATGAAAGAGCCCCTGCGTCACGTCTGCTTTTCGCGGGGTAAAAAAAAAACGTTTTTGTTTTGACTGTCTGCCTTTGAATACAGATGACAAAAGGAATTCCCGAAAGAGGACGGCCCCGTCACAGCTCGAGGCGCGGCGCCTGTCGGAAGTCTCTCCACACAGTGCCTGTTTGTTCTTGTGGTTCGAGCCGCGGCGCACTACTGGAGCTCCAGTGAGGCAGCGGGGCCAAGTGTCCTGCGCCTTCCCGGCAAAAACGGGAACAACAAAGATGGAAGAGAAAGAGAAAGCACTCAGCTGCTCCGTTGTTGTTGTGCGGCTGAATGGATCCTGTCTGCGCTCCATGTTGCCCAATTCATCTGAATCAGAACACCCTAACCATCTCAGGCCCCCAGCCCAGACAAACACACTGCCCTCCCTAAATGTTTCACAGTCGGCCTACCGTATACCTGCTAAGAGTGCACATACAAGCATTTTCGCACATAGACAAAAAAAAAACAAAAAAAAAACCCACACATATACACTATACATCTCTCATAATGTAAATACATACATACCTTTGAGGGTATAATGAATACACACACACATACGCGCACGTGCCAGGGGCCGATAAACAATATCATCAAATACTGAGATCATTTATATCAGTGACGATATTAAGCAAGTTATCGCACTGTTCCTTTCTGTCATACACCATTACCACATCACATCTTTTCAGTGACATCGTCTTTATTTACCATTCCCTTGGTACAAACAACCTGCTTTTGGTACAAACAACATGCTTTGAAGTTAATAGTGGTACAGAAAATAAAAATACAAACTCCACATAAGTCCTCTGTCCAGTGCCCGCTGAATGTGTCATAAGTACAAAAAAAACTCAGCATGAACAGTGAAAGTTAAATGGCTGGTAACCCTAATTATAGCAGTCTTTGACTGAACCAGCCTTGTTGATAAAAAAAATATATATACTGAACTACACTGGGGAATGGTGCATGAATCAAGGCCATTATTTATAGCGTTGTTTTTTGCCAGAATAACATTCAGTATCTTTAAATTGTGCTTGGCTCTCCCACCAAGACGCAGCACTTCACTCACACTGCGACTGCCAGTGAAGGGTCACGTGAGTAAAATGATGAAAGGCTGTTCTGCTCAAGTGGTACTTCTCAACTCAATCCGCAATATGATAATATCCTTTATTGCTATAATTCAGGAGACAATAATCGCTTAAAGCACGTTATCGCAACGTACATTATCGCCAAAGCATCACACACACACGCACAAGCTTTAAATGGTGCCAGGATGTAGGAAGGGAGTTCACAGGGAATGGAAAGGAAACAATGGCTATCAATACACTGAGGATTACTGAGCATGCACCGTGCTTTAGGGAATTCAGTACATAGGGCCACGGAAGGAAGCGTTGTTTATGTTTTATATGCGTTTCTGTGCGGGCTATTCCCAGCTCTGAGCCTCAGTCACAAACGTGAGGAGCCATGGAAGGAAGTGCGAGGGAGAATGTGAGAGAGGGGGCATTTACAGAAGATGGAGCTGTGTGGGAAGAATGGGAGTGCGGAGAGAGACCACAGGCACTGGGAGAAGGATGCTCATTACATGCTGGTGAGGGCAGTGCGCCAGGCCAGAGAGGGAGCATGAAAGAGAAGGAGAGAAAACCAGAAAGTGCGTTAGGAGCCTGAAAACCATCCAACAGCCTCTTACAGTTTATCCCAGTGGTCAGAGTTCAATGAAAGACCTGCTTCTTTCTATGGACTGACAACTCTAATGCAATCCTGCAAAACTGCTAGGACATTATTCAGCTAAAGGCAATTTGCAAAGGACTGTGGGAGAGCTATAAAATAAGATGTATGACATTTTCAGACATAGTGTGACGTGCAGGCACAAGACATGCCGGACTATTACATTTATCAGAGTGCATCTGCAAACTCCGCATGTTAATGAACGCGACGCTGCGTTTCAACCTCTCAAGCACAATCGTATTATGGAGAGGATGTTGTCTGGCTGAACCAAGCGGCAGGAACTGAAGCAGCCATTTTGTCTCTGTTCGGTAACGCGGCGTAAGGAAGTCTGCCAAGTCTCTTCCTCCCCTCGGCTGACTTCCTTCAGCTCTCCGACACTCACTGGAAGACCAGGAACATGTCTAATTTCACCAGCCTGGTCCTCCACTGGCAGTGATCTGGAGGCCAGCACAGTCACCTTTTAACATCATCCATATTTAACAGGGGAACGCCCCTGAATAGAGCCTACCCTACCTGGAATACCAGTGAGAGAGAGAAATCCTTGCCACAGTGTGTGTGAGTGACTACAACACTACAACTCAGGGAAAAGTCCAAACTGCAGCTTGGGGCAAAGATGGAGCTAATGCCTTTAAACAAATCCTCAAAAGCCTGGAATCCAGAAGGATAAGGATCACATACCTTCAAAAGAAAGATAAAAGCAATAAGAAACTGTAAACTCGAATACACGAAGCACACAACCCAGGCGGCTTAGCCGAAGAAAAGCCGAACCGAGTCGGGGAACGGCTCGAACTGTAGAGGCCGAGGGAACCAGCACGTCAGGCCTGGATTTGGACTGCAAAGCATCAAAGCTGACCCCGCGCTAAAGCAGCGGCTGACCCCAGGCGCTGCACTTTGGGGAGTTGGTAATGAGCTCAGGTGCTTGGGCCCCTGCTGCAGGAAGTGGCGATGCACCCCAGAGTGCAGGCTGTGGGCTACCTGTGCCCCCCTTTCCCTCTCGGGGGTAGATCGGCCGTGAGGTCGGCGCTCTTTGCCCTGGCTTGATGGCGACCAGACTATAAAGACATGCATGTTTTGAAAAGCAGAGAGGTGTTCCACTATGGAGCAGCCGGAGCAGCGATCGGAAGATAATCCGCACCGGGTCATGACTCCAGACAAAACACGACTCCGCACCGGGTCAGACAAAACACGACTCTCTCTCTCCCGCGGTCACCTCGATACGGATCGTGCCTGGCCCGAACGCAAGGCCTCCGGGACGATGTCAAGACTCGCCTCGGCATAAGCCCCATGCTCTCCTGAGTTGTCGCCATGGCGAGAGCAACACCCAGGACCAGGACCCATGCGATTAACCTCAAAAATGCTCCAGTGCGTGCACACGGTGCAAAAAAAAAAAAGAAAAAAAAAAGTAAAGCACAAAGCTAGTTCCAGTCTGTAAATCCAAAAGTTGTCTGTAAATCCAGTCAAGTTGTGGTGCGAAACGATGGTGTCATCTGTCACCCTTATCTTAACTCAGTGATCTGGAGGCCGACTCTATTGCCTCACCACAGGCCCACGTAGTGGCCCGGCTGGTTACCCACCTGTTCTCCCCTTCGGCAGACAAACTGTCTGGGAACTTGGACGTGGCTCGGATATTCTCCCGCTGCCTGGTTGCTGGCTAATCTCCACATTTAAAAGTTGCAGAACCTGACATAATCTCAAAGCAACAACGATTGGCAGTTAAAAAAAATGTTTTAAAAAAAACCCTCAAGAAAGAAAAACAACAAAAAAATCGTTCTTAGAAGCGATATTTCACCTGCTAGAGAAAAGGGCGCTCGATTGAAAGGCAAGGGAGCCCACACGTGGCCAGGAGGGCGGGACGGCCGAGCCCAATTACGGCCCGCGTAGAAAACGTGGAGTGAGCTCTGTGACTGGGTTAATGCATTGAACATAATCAGCAATCTTCATTAAGAAGAAAGCACTCTACTTTATTGAGATTCTGCGGGTGGGGGTGGGTTTGTAGGCACAGGGATGTGGGCGCACACACACAGAGGGAATTTATTGATTGCACTCAGTGCAATAAGCATGCAGGGTTCTTCATTTTTCCAACCCCCCGTCACCCCTCCCTCTCCCTCTCTCTCTTTCTTCCTCTCTCTCTCTCTTCCTCTCTCTCTCTCTCTCTCTTCCTCTCTCTCTCTCTCTCTCTCTCTCTTCCTCTCTCTCTTTCTTCCTCTCTCTCTCTCTCTCTCTTCCTCTCTCTCTCTTCCTCTCTCTCTCTCTCTCTCTCTCTCTCTTCCTCTCTCTCTCTCTCTTCATTTCAATAAAATGTCAATGAAAGGCAGAATGGGCAGTGTGCTCCAGGCTTGACTTCCAGAATTGCTACGCTCTTAATGGAATCGGCCGGCGGAGGGGAGGAGAAAACCTTCCGTGAATGTTCGCTCCGCCTGCTGAGCTCTGCTCCTGGCCCATGTGCCACAGCCGCTTCCGATTCCCAGCCCCAAGGCTGGCCGAGATGAACAACCGGGCTCGCGGCGTCCGTGCGTTGCCGAGCACAGAGGCACTCAGACATACAACGGAGCAGCGCATTAGTACAACGGCCGAGAGTGAGAGCAATGTGGGTGTATGAGTCATGATTAATTACTGGTGAGCAACCACTAATTAACAGACTGAATGATTCACTTGTTCCTAATTATTGTACAGTTGCATATAAACGGAAGACCATTATACAAAAATGTACTTTTTAACCATCGAAAGAGCAAAATTAATAAAGCTTTGTAGTCTGTGGAATAAAAAGAACTGAGAAGGTGCACTGGACTGCAAACGGTCACGTGTGTCCTTCATGCCTGAAGATGATGGTTTATGTTCTTGTAGTTGCCCGCAGGACCCCAGCTGCAGCTGCACTCTCCACCATGGAAATAAACAAAAAATTACAAATAAAGAAGGAACATGAAAAAATGCGAGACAGGAGGCAGGAGACAGGAGGCAGGACTCCAGCTGCTCTCCACCAGGACGTCACAATGGTATGAGCGGCTCTGTTCCCAGCTGTTCCTCCTCACAGCCTCGCCCCAGATCTACAACCCCCCCTCCAATTCTACTGCCTCATCTCTCTCACACACACACACACACACACACACACACACACACACACACACACACACACAAGTGGAGGGTCACCTTGAGGCATGCTCACTCACTTTCTGGTGCCTTGCTGAAGGTTTAACTGCTTAAAGGGTGTTTAGTGGGGAGATTGAAGTGTTACACAGAATTACAAGAGAAAATCTGGTACCTTCTCAGAGAAAGACAAGTGTAAATATTTACACACAGACAAAGCCTGTAAGTTTCTATTGGTTACGGTCCATTCTGATCTAGATGAAGTGTGAAATACATCATTTGAAAATTTGGGTGGAGTACAACAGGCCACAGAATAATGTGCAGATGTACGAACCAGAAGCCATTTCTTCAATTTTTTATGCAGATAATTTACCAGGCTGCGACTCGAGAGGGAAAAAAAAAAAGAAGATGATAAATGCTTGTGTGCTTCAGATTGTAAATGTAGGATGCGGTAAATCAGGACAGGGCTGTGCTCCTAAGGGCTGAGCTAATGAACATACCAAACAGAAAAGCCCCCCTGCTCTGTCAGAGGGAAAGTCACTTTGAATGGAGGTGACATTTGCAGCATATGACGCCACATTTTTTCCCTTTTTGTACAACAATCCCACAGTTTTACTGTGCGGTTTTACAGAGACACCCAGGCTCAAGAACACTTCCTTACATGCACAGCGAACGTGTTCATTACATCGTTTCAAATCTGCACGCTGATTTGCTTACGCTCTTTGTCTACTCTCTTTTTTGCAGAAGGGGGTCCTGTTTAATTTCAGCCCAACCTTTGCCCGGGTTCGGCTTTAGACTGCAGTGTGAACAGTCAGGGTTGCCTTTCCATCACCTCCAGCCTGGAGCAGCAGCGACAGTGAGGTGCAGACCATCCGTCAACCTACTGTAGGTTCAGTGGAGTAGCCAGGCTGGAGTAGGCGGTCATTTTCATAAATCACATCTTCGGAGGCAGGCCCTGTCGATATCCAAACCAGCTCCTCCCAAGCTCTGCCTGAGACGCCGTTTTTTTTCCTTCGGGCGTCCCCCTCCTCCATTGACCATCAGCTTTAGTTCACAAGCCCCCCCCCATTTAGCCACCACGGTCCCATGCAGTCACGAAACGCAAGCGACTGTGTGCTTGTCCACGTCAGGCCGGAAAGTTGGACTAGTCACAATAAGCACAAGGCACTTTTCAGTAGCTGCGCATCATTAGCCGTAATATGAAAATGTCACACATGCTAGTGGAAGTTAATCCCTGGGTGTTTTTTCACTCTCTTAAAAAGAGAACATGGTATCGCCAGTCAAACAATTTTTCTAGATATTCTTTTAGATACCGTGTGACGTCCCCAAAATCACATTAAGGATCTCGATGAAACTTTAAAAGTCAATTCTGTAAGAGCACACAGTTATACACATTCACCAGCCACTTCACTAGAAAAACACCATTTGTCTAGGATAAGGTGCTGCTTTATAAGGTACATCTGTCTTATAAGTACATTTATAATTATACAATTACAGATTGCTTCATGTCTGTTGGTAACTTTGGCAAAACAATCAGGGACACTTTACTAGCTTCACCTGGTGATCTCATGACTGGAAAATAATCCCACAGGACTTCAGATATAATACAAAGATATAATCCAGGCTAACGTTTAAAAAAAAAAAAACACACACACACAGTGTTGGCATGCTGGACTA
The DNA here is from genome assembly GCF_041902795.1 of Electrophorus electricus. Lineage (NCBI taxonomy): Eukaryota > Metazoa > Chordata > Actinopteri > Gymnotiformes > Gymnotidae > Electrophorus > Electrophorus electricus. Next base: position 11,287,770 of record NC_137520.1, on the reverse strand, counting down.
ATGCAATGTGTACCACCTATGAACAACTTCAATGTGCAGCCAAGTCAAAACTTTTGCTGATGTCGCCCAGACTTTGTGCAAAATATATTTTCTACACTGATGCTAATTAAACCTGGAAGGTAAAAGGAATTTTTCCAATACTACATTTCTTCTCAACCTAATTGAGAATTGGTAGGCAGTGTGATCAATACACATTATAAATCACAGACATTACCATAACTTCCCAATCAGAGACAGCCTCTTTATTAGAAATTGTGAGGGTCATGTCTGAAAATCTGCAGTGGCATTGCAGATTTGCTGTGAGGGTCAATAATGCTGTTCTTACCACCGCAAGCTTGGCGCCAGCGAGTGAGGCTTCTGGGTAATGCTGGTATTGCACTTTTCAGTAAAACCGCCTCCCTTACAGGACAGGGTGCGGTGTGACAGCAGAGGACAACCAGGAATCAGTAGAACCAGGCAACTTCAAAATCAATAGCTTTGACCCATGACCTGTAGAACAGCCAGGGTGGAATGTGTGGTGAAATCTGACCATAAGGGCACTGACATGCATCAACAGACATGGTCAGTAGAATGACTTCTGATTTTCCACTTGAAGGAAAAAAATTTTCAAATCGGTGGGGATGAAGAAAAGATTTAAAAAAAAAACCTGAGTTGTTTTTTGACAGAACACAGTGGCTGAAGAAACACTAATACAGCACATCCAAAAGTGTCTTTGTGCTTTGCCCATGAAACAATGACAGATGGTTTTGTCACACGGACATGGGCTCATGAAGGAAACCAAGGAATCCTCACAGTAAGAGCCTATGAGTGCTCACAATCCTTCCGCTGTGGTCATTTCCAAGTGAGGGAGTGTGTGTGTGTGTGTGTGTGTGTGTGTGTGTGTGTGTGTGTGTGTGTGTGTGTGTGTGTGTGTGAGAAGTACAGAGAGTACGCACCCTGCTGCTTCATTAGTCAAAACAAAGGCAGTCATGCTACATTCATGTCTGGAAACACACCTGCTCCATCTGAAGGTCAGGAACACTCATTCTGCCAGACAAGTGGAGAGGAAATGAGAAGAAACAGAGGAATTTCTCTCACACACACACACACACACACACACACACACACACACACACACTTCTCCATTGCCCCTGTCTCCTGCTTGTACAGCAGGCAGTAAGGGTTGTGGCCCTAAGGGCCCGGAGCGTCAGGCTCTCATCATGCTGGAGCCTCAGCTTCATTCAGCAGCTACAGTTTTAAACCACCTTTGACTTTGATATATGAGCCGGGGTTATGTTCTAATCCCAGTCCGCCTCTGCAGTACCAGAACATGTCTTCTTTAGGTAGATTCCACTCAGTCATCATACGAAGGACGAAGATGGTTGCTGCAACCCAAAAGCTCATGTTCGCCATCCACAAACGGGCAAATGTTGAAGCAGACGGCACACATACTCTTCTGTGTGAGCACTCGCTCCCACACACACACACACACACACACACCACACCCATGCTCTTCCACCCACACAGTACAGCCTCTGTTTAACCCAGCCATTGGAGCGCTGAGCTACTGGTCACGTGACCAGTGAAAATGGGTCAGCTCGGGACAGCTCTACTCCAGAGATCTCAGCTTTCAATTATTCAGAGTCCCAGCAATATTGGCACAGTGGTGTGCGCGACTCCAAGGCGCAGCGTCAGACAAGTGTCAGACACACTTTACAGCTGAACCCAAACACAGAGGTACGCAGCCGTGCTACGCCTCCCCACGCCTCCCCACGCACATTTCTTACGTCTTCTTGTTTTGTCCCTTTCAAGGTCTAGATGACCAAGGACAACAAATGCAGACCACGCCTGCATAACTAAACACTGTAGCAGTAGTTCACAGAAAATGACAAGTTCACGGGAGAAGGGGGTAAAGCAAACAAACACTTTATACTGTTGTGAGATAATATCAGGAGCTTTCATCATCTCCATCCGAGTCTTAACGGTTTTATTTCGGCCTTCGCATGGCTGCTGCAGCCTTCGTGCCACTGACGATGATAACGGCTGTGGAAGGAGGTGCCGGTTAGAAAAAAAACCAAACAGAGAGCAGGCAAAAGAATGGCCGACACAAAGCAGGCAGCCCCGAAGACCCGTTGGGTGGCAGCGGACGGAGCACGACCTTCTGAACCCTAAAGCAGAGCGGGTGCAGGTCTCAGCCGCACGGCCTACCGTGCCAGCGGCTCTGCCAGACGCCGCGCCACAGGTCACGACCTTGGCCTAAGCAGTTTCCTTCGGAGACCGCAGGTGGGGCGGCTCATCCATGAATCACGCTTGGCCGCCGCACAGAAACTCGGCCTGGGTTTTAGTTTAGAGAGATTTACTGTGGTTTGACCAGAACGGCGACCCCCACCAAAGCCCTAGATCCTAGCAAACCCACACGGGGACCTGGGGAGAAAAATGGGCAAACGGGGACATCTTAACAGCACTTTCCTTTCCGGTTACACGTGACACCATAAAGAAGGTGTCTGTCCAAATCTTTTGGGCTAATAATGACGGCTAGGGGCTCAGGGACCGGAGGAACAGTCTGGACTGCTGAGAGGCCGATGCTTAACTGCTTAGCTACTGTTACTGGGAGCAGCGGGTGCCAAAATACCAAACCACCCCACAGTTCACCTCCTGAGTAACGAGCAGGCCGAGATCAAATACTCAGCCCCACAGACTCTGCAACAAGACCCCTATTGTTATGCTTGAGTTTAAAATCACAGTATAATCCATCCTGGATGGCAGGAAAAAATTCCTCACATTCTGTTTCACGCGTCATTCCGGTCAAGTGCAACCACACTCTGCAGTAAGCTGTCAACACATTTAATCACAAAAATTCCACACAAACAAAACAATAAGGTTTAGATATTATAAGTGTAAATCCTCTCATTTATATTAATCAGGGCATTTTTTGTAAATCCTCTCATAATTAAATCAGGGCATTTATACTATAGCAAAAAATAAATATATTTCTATATATATTACAAGCCAGAGGGTGGGAACAGACAGAGCGGACCCCAGGCAGGCAGCAGAATGAGAGAGGAGCCCACTGTTCATCTGGAGCCGGCGCAGAGTCAGTCTGACACAGGTATCCCACAATGAGTGCTTGCACTGTATGAGCCAGTGCAGCAAATAAACAAATAAATAAATACAAATAAAAACCGAGCAAGACTTGGACACCTGTTACTTCTGATCCAGCCCACTGAGTCTAAAAATGAACGACGCCTTCTAAATGTTTTGGAAAGAATTCTTTGCACCCTGGCGATTAAGATTAGGCCTTCAGCAGGCATGATAATTGGATTATGGGTGGGATTTTTTGTGTGTGTGTGTGTGTGTTTTTTTAAGTTCCTGGCATTGTGAAGGCTGAAATCAGAGAAGAGGTGCATGTAATAATATTCTTTTTTTCTAGATAGATTCTATCTGGTTCCCATCCTTGAGTTGAAGTTTTAATACCACATTGACACAGTGCATGTTTCTGTGTGTGTGTGTGTGTGTGTGTTGGAGACTAAGAAGTTCTTCCCACACTCTCTGAAAAGTAGAAACATCCTCCATAACAAGATAGCGCTCTCGCGCTCTCTCTCTCTCTCTCTCTCACACACACACACACACACACGGACACACACACACACACACACACACACACACACACAAGCTTCCAGTAGAGCCATTCACAGTGCTCCTGCCTCCATAGCCTGGCCAGTATTTCCTTCACAAGTCCTTTCACACAGGCCGAGCTGGTCAGCCCACACAGACAGGCAATTCGCCATTGTCCAGCACTGCGGTGTGTGTGTGTGTGTGTGTGTGTGTGTGTGTGAGCATCCTTCCACTGCTGTCTAATTAAGTTCAGGAAGATGAAGTCGTCCCCCGTCTCCCAGCCAGAGTGGGAGGAGCTCAGGCCCGCCCTACAATCTCCCAACACCAATCAAGCAAGCAGTCATATGAACGAAAGCAGAGGGGAGGAGGGGCAGTAGTCAATGAGCCGAAGAGAACGAGAATCCTTTGGCCTTCGGCGGCCGTCTCCGCTTACCTGCCTCACTACTTCTCTCCAACGACAACACCCTGAATCCTAAAACAAGCCCAGACCACCTCGGTGCCTGGAAGAAAAAAGTTCTCCCACAGTCTCAGGCCGGACAAACCCTAGTTTAAATGGAATCCTTTAACAGCCACTAATTACCAGCCTGTTAAGGAGGATGTTTGCTTCAGCAGAGGTTACCCGTAGCCTGGTGGGACGTATTTGTTATGGAGGTGCTGATGCAAGGCAGGTCCACGCATTAAGTGTCACTGCTGGAGAGGCTGTCAGAGAGCCTGTGGCTCGGCAGACAGCTGACGAGGAACGCGGCCATCGCGGCTGCTGACATCTGCAGCCGCTCACGGTACCGTGCCACAAACAGCTCAAGCAGGGGGAAACAGCGATGGCAGAGCCGAGGGCTCATTTATTTCCATTATTTAATTTTATGAGGTCTACAACATCACCGGCCATGTGAAGAAAAGGCACTGAAGAAAATAGATCATACAAAATACAGGGAACAACTTATTAACTACAACATATAAGGGTAAATCCCATGCTGGAGTCATGTGATACACTAGGGGTCTAGAGTGCAGCATACTGCAGGCTAAGACTGCATGTCACTGGATACTTCCCCAATCATCCTCCATCCCAACCTTGTCAATCAATCCCATCACACAGCCAAACATTCAGAAATATGGACAACTGTGATTGCTAAAATCGCTCCCAATATCAGACACATTAGCATAATGTAGAAATGTCTTATGGTAATGAAGCCTTACGATGATAATAAAGCGTCTGCGTGAGCATCTGAGGGAAACTTTCTGTTTCCATAACTACACAGCATGGAAAACATTCCCCAATCACATGGATAGAAAGCTCTGGCAATGGTGAAGTCATGCTGGATTGATTTATTCCAAAGGAAACGCAGAATTACCTTGTACATCTTTTATTTTCTTTCAGGGTCTGGCTTTCAGGGTCTCATACTGTTAAAACCCATGGGCAGTAACTCTGAGAGTAACCACTGGCAGTGTGAGTTCCCTCAGCAGTCTAGCGATACGATTAAGTCTGATTAAGATCACAGCAGTGGTAATAAATGTGACAGGATAAAAGGGGTAAAAGTGACCGGAGCCCACATGGGGAGTCTATTCATTCTCTCCTGTATGACTACAAAAGAAGAGAGGAAAACATCCATGACGTCACGCATCCTGTCATTTCTTATCTACCCCAGGGGCCACGAGTGTTTTTAAAAACAGGGCTGTATCCAGTTCCAGAGAGCAGGAAACCCAGGAAGATACAGAACTTCCTCAAGAACTGAACCCAGATCAGTCTGGGCCAGCCTCACAGTCACACTACTCATCTCCTTTGAGATTAAGTAAATTAAATGAAGCTTGTTTACTGAGCGTGGTGTTTGTCAAGATCCCGGCAAGCGTTGTAGGACTTCCAAGCTGCTTAACTGACGATTTTATTTTTCAACTCTGCAGATTATGCCATCAGTGCTTGGCCTGCAGCAACAAGGTGAACTTCACTACTAACAAGCCACATGACGCATGCACAAACACTACAAATGTGTCACACTCCCAGCCATGACGCCCTCTGTTGTGCAGAACTACAGTAGACAGCAGCGGTCGGCTGAAAAATGAAAAACAGTTGCCGCATCCCAGCTGCTGGAATCCGGCGTACCGTTCCGATTGAATCTGCACAGCAGAAAACCAACACCGGGACAGGTGCCGCAGACAGGGTGCTTGCTTTATCGATCTGGACCATATCTGGAAAAGAGTCGGCCCAGTATCACCTTAGCTGGCGCCAGTGTGCCACCCGCTGCCTCTGGATCAGCCAGCCCCCGCTGGGTCCGGTGGTGGTGGTGGTGGGGGGGGGGTCAAGGTTAAGAGATGCTATGATGGACACCAGATGGAAGCCTGATGGGCACCCCTGTCCATAATGCCATGGGGTGAGACGGCATTTCCTTCAGCTCGCAGAGGGCCACGGCTTCCCAAAGAGCCTGCCGCGCCCTGAATTGCTGGCAGGATGTTGTCGTAAGGGGCAAGCATGTGCTGCCTGTCGAGAGCCAGATGCGCCGTGCCAGAGGTCATTGCTGCCCAGCAGGGTACAGCCATGTCAAGGGATGACAGGCAACTCAGGGCGTGATGTGACTGGGGGCTGGGGAACGGTGAGCTGTTTTGTTTATAGCCAATTAGTGTCTCTGCCATTTTGGGGTTGCGGGTGGAATATGGAGGGGGGGCAACTAATGGGTAAGAGTAACTGTTATTCATCTAAATCAGAGTCCAACCCTGTCACCCATTTGACATTTGGGGTTACCACTCTGCTGTAAGGGACCCTGCGAATAAGAGGCTAGCTTTCTAATGCCCAGTTATGTGACCTACGCATAACAGTGGTCTCACAGGGGCTGTGGAATGAACTCTTCAACTGACCCACAGGAACAGGGAAATCGCACACAGCCTGCCTCACTTTGACGGACAGGGGAAGACATGAATAAGCAGAGAGAAGGAAATTGCTAGTAAATGGCTCTGGTAAAGACATAACTCCTGCCTGGTCCCTCGTCTCTCTTCTGTTTCCCATCCTGGAGCTGAAGGTTGTAATTCTGCTCATCCACAGCGGAGTGAAAGGTCTGGAAGACAGAGGTGGGGCTTTTTCTTATCCCCATCGCGTTCCACGGTCTGCAAGGTGAGCCCACGCTTCACCAGGACCGGCAGCTCGGAAATATGCCATGCTGCTGCTCATTATTCCCCCGGCGGTGCCGAGGTCCAGAACCCAAGGGAATTCTCCCCCTAATGACCCACAAGGCCAATTACTGACTACTATAATGGAGAGAGGAGCAAGAAAGGGAAGAAACGCCAGATAAAGGAAAATAAAGGAGATATAGAAGACGTTAGAACTCCATTTAAAGAAACTGTTCTATTCCATTTAAAGAAAAGTGTCTGTCATATGAACAATTTATCCATTCTGTGAGGATATAGAGTTCCCTGTTTGAGGAAAGGTGACAAGGTCACTGTGTGGTGAATGCATAAAGACACATAAGCCTTTTATAATATGCGACTCCTTGTTATGACTGAAAAATTCAGTGACGAGTCAGGCTATCGTCTGACTGAAAACTTTTGTGTGTGACCTTGTCCAAATCTGACCCCCAACAGAAGATCTGGTTTTCCTCACCACAGACAAGTGCAGCTTAAACTTCCTAGTGACTTTTTTTGTCACTTGCAGGCAAAAATCTTCACTGTGTGATAGGGCTGCACAATATAAGAAGAAACGGCGTAACTTTTCTATCAGGAATGAGTCATAATTTTTCATATTTCACTACTAAACACCCTCTGCGTTGTTCCTGGACAATGCTTGAAATTTCTATATCCTTGAGCTTTCTCTATGAATCTCTGGGCAATACAGACGCTTTCATATCTCTCTCTCTCTCTCTCTCTCTCTCTCTCTCTCTCTCTCTCTCTCTCTCTCTCTCTCTCTCTCTCTCTCTCTCTCTCTCTCTCTCTCTCTCTCTCTCTCTCTCTCTCTCTCTCTCTCTCTCTCTCTCTCTCTCTCTCTCTCTCTCTCTCTCTCTCTCTCTCTCTCTCTCTCTCTCTCTCTCACTTGCTCTCTCCCTTTTCCTCTCACTTCAGATTGCTGAATGTCAGTAACAGCATCTTAATAAAAGACATTTTTTACAGCCAGTTTCCCTAATCAAAGTTCATCTGAGCGTGCTCCGGAGAAGTGACTAAGCCGGCTCGTAAACCCTGACTCACTCTGCCAGCCATTTCCGACCTTCAATCGGAACAAAGAGTGTGTCTTATCAGTGCGGACTGCTTTCAAGAACCGCACCAAGCAAACCCATAACACCCAGGGAAAGACCTATCATTTCAGTCATTGCGACCGAGTTCGCTGGGCGCGGATGGCGATGGGTGTGTGTGTGTGTGTGTGTGTGTGTGTGTGTGTGTGTGTGTGTGTGTGTGCTCCTGCACCTGTAGCTGTGTATAAATCAGCACGAGTTCCCTGACCTCTCCTAAAGCAGCCTGGAGCGACTCACTCAGCCCCGCAGCACAAAGCCCCGAGTGTCCTGCGCACCAGCGATGCTGTGTGTCCCAGGAAAGCAGATGGCTACGGGATGCTGGACAACAGCCCCGTGCTGCCCTCGTGCCCACACGCCAATCAGCTGTGATTAGCAAAACCACACCGAGAATTCCCACCCCACCAGCTATGACTGTGAAGCCCACCGCTCGGCCAAGAGAAAAAAACGAAAGGCAAAAACAGGGAAAAAGTGATTCAGAAACGCAGCGATGGCAGCAGTAGCTTGTTTACTTCTGTCCTAATATCAGGAATAAGGATTAAGAATAAGGATATAAGGAAAAGATTATTGATATGCTGAGGCATCAGCGATCTTCCCAAGCCCCACCCCACCCCTGTCATCACCTAATGGCACTTTAGACTGAGGAACACAGCGCAGCCCGCAAGTGACACACTTCTTGTTGCATCACAGAACCAATGACTAAGAGGTTAAAGTGCAGCGTGTCCATTTGAATTGGAGGGCGTTAAGATATGAGCTGGGTGAACCACGCAGGAATCCCAGCCCCCGTGATACACCGTGCCCTCGTTTCATCAGTTTGCGAGCAACTGGACAAACTGACATGTAATTGGAAATCAAACGGTCATGAGCAAGTGGTAATCCTTTGCAGTCGATGACCGCCCGAAGTCCGGGTGCCGCAAGCATCCTCTCCTGCTGGGAGGCTTCCCACCGGTGTTGTGCTGGATCATGAGCAATCCTTGTTTTTACTTATACTTTCTTGATTCCATCGCTCTGGTGCACATTAATCTTTGCCAAAGTACACACAAGGTTTTCTACGTACTTTTTTCAAGTAGCCCTTCCATCAGCTTACCATAGCTTTGCGGGCCAAAGGTTTAAAACCTCGAAGCCAATGTGCATTTTATGGTAGTTTTGTGTACATCTTGGACAATGCTGTTGACCTATTTCTACATCATCTACTGTGGTCTTCTATAGTCTACTAGGTTGTTTGTTATTTCTAACCTCTTGGCCTCTGATCAATGTAACAGGCAGTTGATTCTGACACATTTAAATTTTCAGGTACAGTAGCATGGTTGCACGCCTAGAGAATCCTGAGACTGCGATGATGCCCAAACGTGTCGTCGTGCCGTTTGGGGTTCCGACTGAGCTGTTCTTCTTTGTCGCGCTCCAAGCTTGGTCCTCTGTCTTCTGTTTCTCTGTTTGTCTCTCCCCTCACACATCCTGTAACCCCATTCAAAGATCCCCGGGACAGGAGTCTGCTTTTGTGTGGGGCCTGTCAGTTGGAACAGGTATGAGGGCGATGGAGACGGGTGGGGGTGGGGGTCCCTGCTCCACACCCTTCACCGCGGAGGCATTCCACCATGTCCCCTCTTTCACGGCACATCTCTTTTGTCTTCCTGCCATTTTTCTCTCAACGTTGCCCTGAAACACCTGTGTCCACACCATAACATTTTGCAAAGCCTTTTGTGATGCAGGTACCAATTAATGGACACCCCCAACCCCTGCTACAATTCCATTTAACATCTCTGTTTGAACCACGAAAAAAAATAAATAAAAATTCCAAAGCCACTAGACTTAAAATAACTCTCCTTTGTGTTTCTTACCACCTAGCTGCCAGAACGCCCCATTCAGAGCCAAATGCATTCTTGCCTAGACTAAACACTGAAACTCGATCAACCCCAGCTTGTCTATCGCACAAAGTCCTTTTTTTGACGGAATCGGGGAGGGATGACACCTTCCAGAGGGTCCGTGAGACGGCATGTGTGATGTCCAGCGCGGAGAGGGAACACCACGCAACAGGAACACTCGGACCCTTCGACAGACAAAGGAAACCTGGACAGTGAGGGACATCAGAAGCAGTCGAGTGAGCGGCGCCTTGCTAACCGGCACCGGAACACCCTGCAAACAGTCTGTTTAGATCGAAACCAGCCCTGACCACCATCTGTCCCAGTAAAACTGTGATCCACAGACAAACGTTTAAAAGAGAGAGTGATGAGAGCAGACGGCCCTATTATGAACAGGTCTCGACATTCATTAAAGGGTGTTGATTTCAAAGGAGCGTCACCCCTCGCCGGCGGAATGAAGACAATGCCGGGTGGGGCTGTGGGGTCAAAAGGTCAACCTAGAGACCAGACTGAGCCATAATGTAGCAAAAAGAAGGCGAAGTCCTGCCAACCCTGCCCCGCCTACGGAGGACCACGAGTTGTTTGAGGTGGGGGGTTGCGGACAGGGACCAACACCATTGTAGCTCACAGCTGAGAGCACAGACGAGACAAACGGAAACGGAGAACAGAAAGGGTTAAAAAACAGACAAATCCGTTCATTAATTCATTCATCCATCTACACAGGCACCTGGTCATATCGCAGGGTGTGAGCCTTAGCGTTTAGCTCTTTGTGTCTGACTCATTTAGAGAGTCATCTGCCCCGGGGGGGTAACTCTGCACTTATCATAGTTTACCCAGTTTACCCTCGTCAACTGTTGGCATGTCATTACTTAATTGCCCAATCATCAAGAAGAAAAGGTATTACTACGTCATATATACATTTGCATATTAATGCACAGTCACGTTTTTGGAGGAAAATGGCAAAACGGGATCCCTCTCGGGTCTCTGTGGGAGTCCAGAAAAATAACGATGGACGATGTGCATTCTGGGGAAGAATCGATTTCCTTTCCTGTCCACTTACAGCAACTTTTGTCCTCATCATCTGGGGTTCTGCCAGGCTTCTGCAAGTGCCATTTTTCAGGAGCGACATTCCTTTTGTCCTGCAGATGTCAGAGTAATCAGATTACCACAAACGGATAAGGGCACTCATCTCAGAGCCACTGCCTCGTAGCCTTAAAGGAGCTTTTTACAGATTAGGATTGGACGACGAGAGGCAGGGGGGTTGGCCTGTCTGCCTCTGGCATAGCACAGAGGAGAGGTCCCCAAACGGCACCTTCTCGCATCTGTGTGAGGGCTGCTGCCTTCTCTTTGTGCAGATATGTGTAGATTAGAGGAGGGGAGACCCAGTGCATCGTGCGCTTTTGAAGATGGGACGATAAACACAAAAGGAGATTTCAAAGGCACTCTCTGATCGCCCTCGTCCTCTCCGCGCCCTATCTACGTCCTCTTTTTCCTCTCTCACGCTATACATCTAAAGTGTGACCGCCGCGCACATAAATAAAATGATTCTGTCACTTAAAACTACCCCAAAAAAAAGTCACAGGCGTGCAACGCATCCTTAAATTCCGGCTTTCATATGTCCGAGGACTGCAGAGTCTTCCAGGCAAGGGAAGGCCACTGCTGTTGCTATGGGACTGCTAGCAAGCAAGCATGCTTTGGTCAGGGACCATTACACATAATGTGATAGAGAAGACAGAGCACATTAACCTGGCTTTCAGCAGCCTTTAGAAAAGGACCCAACAATCTTCGGAAGGCAGGGACCTCCAGCCAGATGCACAGAAAAGACTTTTCAGCACCCCAACCCTTCGTCAGCAGTTAAAGGGGGAGGGGTGAGTGTCACGTAAGGGATTTTGTCCTCGGTACCCCTGGGGGACCAAAGACAAAACACTGCTGGAGGTGAATTAAATGGAGACAGAAAGTTGAGAATATATTCCCGAGCAGTGACAGAGCAGTAACCCTAACTTGCCTGGAAATAAAATAAAAGAATTGAGAAAAGATTGCTTGGGGGCCAAGCTAAATAACCTGAACAGTTTTGGTGTTGGGTGCTTTTTCTGCAACGCAGTAAGCAGGTGCGTAGTATTTTGCACCTATCGTCTTCGGTTGACTGCTTCGGTCACTTAATTAGCATCATCACAAAAATGCTGTCTTATCACTAAAGGCTGATCGAGATAGCCTTCAGAATACTACTGAAAATCCTCAGAGAATACCGAGCCCAACAGGTAGCCATCTCCTCCACAAGCGACTAAAGCTCAGGAGCTCCCTGGAGTTCTCCATCAGCTCAGCAAATAGAAATGATGCCAGGCCAAACAGACATGCGCTGCCTGTTGAAATCTCTTTGGCCACCACGCTGTCATCCCGTTCTGACGCGCCCTGCCTCGTGGAATCTCTCAAATGAGGGTTAAACAAATGCAAACAGAAGGCCATTTGCTAGGCATGCTAATGGCATTCCCAGATGAAGCCACATAGCTGGACAAAGCCGGCTGAAGGCCTGGAGAAGGTGACCGGGGCCAAGTGCTGGGCTGCTGCTTTCCACCCACGTTCCTCCACCCATTCCCGTATGCTGAACATTGACTGACCAGCTACATATTCTAGCAAAGATTAGTCTGTGTCAGTCTTTTCTCTTTGTTCCTCAAATGTTTTTGTACAGCAACCTTTAGTATTTTGAAACTTGCTAATTAATAAAATTCTAGTAGATCTAAATTATTATTGTTTATATATATATATATATATATATATATATATATATATATATATATATATATATATATATATATATATATATATATATATATATAGCACCTTTCTCAAACTCAAGGACCCTTTACAGATATCAGTTTTTCACTCACAGACCAATGTGACTAACGCCAGGCAACATAAGGCACTGTAATATACTGGCAAGCACACCTTCAGTAAAACATTTTGCAAAGATATTTGACAAGGCATGATTTACTCACTCATTCTTTTTGGCACAGCGGATAGAATTCAACCAAATCCTTTTTTACTCAGTGCACATCTACAGTTTTTTATGTCTCTGTTATATATCACAGGAATGTAAGTAAACATGGCAAAACTTTGTCCAAGCCGAGCTCAAGCTTCTAGGGGGAGTGACTTCCAGATTAAAGAGGAAATCACTGTGAATAATCAGCAGCCATGTGGCCTCATCTCCCTGACCCTAGGGACTCAGGAAGGGGCTGGGGGTCCCATTATCTTCCCCAAATTAATCCACCATCACTCCCGGAAGAACCGCGTTCCAGCTTCAGAGCCTTGGAGCCAGGGTCCGGCTGACCCCATTACGACACAGAGACAGCCGGAGAGTCCCAGTGACACCCGTTCCATGGGAGTGTTCAAGAACAGAGTGTGTGTGTGTGTGTGTGTGTGTGTGTGTGTGTGCGTGCCTGCGTGCATGCTCCTTTTAAGTGTGCTAGAAGTTCAGCCACTGTGGTTGCTCACACTCTGAAAAGCCCAGCAGAAAGCGGACCTTGTTGGGCCTGCCTTATCCCTGCTCCTGGCTGGCCAAGCAGGGCAGCGGCACAGGGAACAGCCGAGGCCTGTGCTGCCGCACTCCCCTCGCCCTCGCAAACTCGCTTTTACGCTTTGATGAACGCGCCATAACAATACGCCGATTCTTCCACACTATCCTGGCCCCTCTCCGTAATCCTGTCACACAGCCCTCCGCCTCTACTGAACTTGAGGCTCCAGGACCCGGGGGGGGGGGTGCTTGGGGGTGTAGGCGGTGGCAGTGCTGACCTCCGCCCGCCAGTAGCATGCCCAGCAAAGGTCTAAGAAAATACTCAGGTGGGAGATGGGAAATGTAGTCAGGATTTAAAGGTTCTTTATACGTACTTGAAACGGGATCCCAACCCTTGAGGCTGTTTGATGGAATGAAAGACAGGCCAACTCGCTCAGCTGTGGTGAGACTGTGAGAAACTGTTCTCCCGCAACACTTCACTTTATCCCCACAACGCTGCTCTTGATATCAACCCCTCACATCTCCCATATCACCCTCATTGAACAAAGGGGAAATTAAACCCACTTGGCTGAATACCAATCGAGCTCCCCGTCCAGCAACCAAAAAAATAAATAAAGCCCCTTTCAGGCGAACCTTGTTTTCGGCCCAAGTGGCTGACGGAGAATATCTGATTTGCAAGGTGGATCTGATTTCCTTTCTCTTGTGTGAGCTGACGGCCGGGCTAAAGCAGCCGAATCCAAACCACGACAGCCGTGACTGACTGCCAGCAATGCAGCAGCTATAAACGGAGCAGCAGCGTGACACGGGGCCGATGGCCGAGCGCCGCGGCCTGGCGGTAGAGTTCGGCCCAGGGCATGTAGGACAGGCTGTTTGGAGGGGTCAATTTTCTTTTGAACGGCGCCTCGCATAGAGGGCGGACGGGGTGAGCCTCGGAATGACGGGGTTGGCCCGGCTGGATGGAGGAGGGTAGAGGGTGGTGCGGAGTCGATTATGTGCGCGCATTGAGAGGGAGCTGGCGCTCCGTAGCAGATATGAAGTCCGGGCCCCATTCAGGCCGCTCTACTGTAGAGAAGAGGTTGTCCGCGCGACACTGGGTCAATTATTCTTTTCTCTAGCGGGACACCAGTACTCTGGCAGAGATCACAGCCGAAAAGCCTGAAGACATGGGGAGGGAGAGACGGAGGGAGAGAGTAAGCAGGAGCGATCACTTGAGCTCGCCTCATTGTCTCCATGTAAATACGTCCTGATCAAGATTCCGGCAGCATTCCGCCATCTAGTTCAATCTGTTCGGACACGGCCAAGCAAAGCAAGAGGGGTGGTATGTGAAGAGAGGCAGGGGTGCAGGCTGGGGCAGTGGGCTCTGGAGGGAAGCTGCACATATATACCCACATCTACATGCTGAGCTCCAAGTGCTCTAAAAAGCACCTCCTGGATTTAAGAAGGAGCATGTAATTAACCCATTTTGCACTAGAGGGCAAGTGAAAATCTTGCACTAGGCTCTCCAGAGGCTGTCCTGGACATCAGTGGAGTATTATTAGCTAAGCAGATTAATGAAAGAGATGTGATAGCTTGGGCTTATCTTTCATACCGCTCCTCAGAACGGTTCTCCGGCTATTGGCGTTTACCCAACATCACCAAGCGGTCCGTGTGAGTGCCTGCTTACTAGCACAGGCATAAAGTCCAGCGTGCGAGGCACGTGACCAAGTGAAACGCTGAAAAAGGCCGGACTGCCCAGCCGAGGTGGAATGCCTCTGTCTCCCCGACGTCCCTCTTCTCTCACCCTTTCCCCTCAAGGTCGACCCGTGGTCTCTCCCTCCGCTTGGCTGTGGGTCTCACACTATGTCCAGGCCCCGAGCATTTTCTCCCGGCCTTTGTGAGAAAGAACAACAACAATAACAGGGAGAGACAAGGAGCTGGAGGATGAAGAAGCCCAGGAGGCCGCAGGCTAAGTGAGTGGTAAAGCACGCCGTTTGTGAGAAGAAACGGGATTTATAATCGGAGGAGGATGATGTGCGATTAGAGATCAAAGCAAACTGAAATTTCATCCCTCGCTCTATTGCGAAGCTGTTGCATGAAGTGTTTGAAATCTGCAGTGCTCTGACAGAATAACTGTTAAAGACAAAGGCAGAAGCCAGTTCTTCATCTCTCTCAGGAGACCTGCCATTTTAGGAAATGGAATTTATAGAGTGTAAGCATGCACTCACCTGCCCTGGACGTGACCCAGGTATACACGTTCTCTTACACACACACACACACACACATACACACATACACAAACACACACACATTTGCATGTTTATACATACATGCTCACACACAGACAAAAGTATAAACAATCATTGGCTGATAACATCAGTCTAGACCAACCTGTATCCACTATCCACACCTAACCATAACTTCACAGGAGCACTGGGAAATTCCACAGGAATTTCAAATGGATTTCCACTTGCCTCACACCTCGTAAACCCATACTTAATGGTTTTATTGGGGAGCTCCACCTCAGTAGCATACACAAACCCTTCAGCAAGCAACAGAAAACCTGAGTATTACAACAATAACTCACGACAAAAATGCATTTGTGAGAATGAGTAACAAATAGCCAACAAGCTTTTAGCCTTGGAAGCTGAAATAACAACTCCCTTCATAAAATAACCTAAAGAATACACAAAAAAAAAAAATAAATAAAATCATCGAAGCTGTGAAAATTCACAAAACAAGAGCTAACATGATATTAAGGACTCCATTTAGAACAGTTTGATTAGTACACGTTCTAATTTGTCCTATGCAGCAAGACAATACGTCAAATTGCTTTGGGTGATTGGAGTGTGTTCAGCCTTAAAACCAAGACAGACAGCCCAAGTGTTTCTTTTTAGGAACAGTGCTCCATTCTCTGTAGCCTGGAGTGCTCTGCTAAGTACACACAGTGCCTCCAAGTAGTATTCAACCCCCTGCAGATTTTGCTAATTCAACAAGTTGCAAATAATTTAGAGCCCTCAAACTTTGAACAAGAGTAGCATTTATTAACAGATGTCTAAATATTACAAACAAAAAGTACAAGTTGCTCAATTAAATTAAAATACATTTTAAACATAAAAATTAGGGTCAATTATTATTCAACCTCTAGGTTTAATATTTTGTGGAATAACCCTTGTTTGCAATTACAGCTATTAATCATTTTTTATAAGACCTGATCAGGCCAGCACAGGATTACTCTGGAGTAATCTTGGCCCACTCCTCCATGCAGATCTTCTCCAAGTTGTCTAGGTTCTTTGGGCATCTCTTGTGGACTTTGATCATCCACAAGTTTTCAATTGGGTTAAGGTCAGGAGACTGACTAGGCCACTGTAACACCTTGATCTTTTCCCTCTTAAACCAGGACTTGGTTTTCTTGGGTGTGTGCTTGGGGTCACTGTCCTGTTGGAAGATGAAATCTTAAGATCCATGATGGAGTAGCTAAGGTTTTTGGCCAAAATCTCCAGGTAGGCTGTCCATCTTCCCGTGGATGCGGACCAGATGGCCGGGCCCCTTGGCTCAGAAGCAGCCCCACAGCATGATGTTGCCACCACCTTGCTTGACTGTAGGGATGGTGGTATTGGGTTCGTATGCAGTGCCATCCTCTTGCCAAACGCCCCGGGTTTGGTTGGCACCAAAGACCTCAATCTTGGTCTCATCAGACCAGAGAACCTTGAACCAGTCTGCCTCAGAGTCCTCCAAGTGACCATGAGCAAACTTTAGACAGGCCTTGACACGACACTTTGAAAGTAAAGGTACCCTACAGACTCGCCTGGAACGAAGACCATTGCGGTGGAGTACGTTACCTATGGTATTTATTGAAACCAATGTCCCCACCGCCATGAGATCTTCCCGGAGCTCCCTCCTTGTCCTTGGGTCAGCCTTGACCGTTCGGACAAGCCTGGCCTCAGCACGGGAGGAAACTTTGAAAGGCTGTCCAGGCCGTGGAAGGTTAACAGTAGTTGGGAAGGGTTTTATACCCCTTGCCAGCCTTGTGACCCTCCACAATTTTGCCTCTGATGGCCTTGAAATGCTCTTTAGTCTTTCCCATGTTGTTTCAAGTTAACTCCAAATGTGTAAACCTGCAAAATCTGCAGGGGGTTTAATACTACCTGGAGGCACTGTACCCATTTTCTCTCCCATACATTTTGTTGTTGTTGTTGTTGTTGTCTCTTTAGCTGCATATCTGTCACATCTACCTCCCAAGTCCATTTGGGAGGGCTCCGGATTCCTCTCCAAACTGGCTGAGAGAGCCACACTACAGTGTCTGTAAGAACAGGCTCAAGCGTAAGCCTCTGACGGAGGAAGGTCCCCAGTAGAGGCACTGGGAGAGCACATGCAGCAGTTATTCAGATCTTCCACTCCCCGTTAAACTGTGAGGAGACACAAAGCAGGAGTGGCCATGGCGGGCGTCGCTCTGTAGGGTCGCCTTCTTGTGTCTAAATCGGTAAACACATCTGCCAGTGCCGATCGTGAGAGAGGGGAAGAAGCGCGAGGGTCTCTGTGTGTGTGTGTGTGTGTGTGTGTGTGTGTGTGTGTGTGTGTGTGCGCACGCACGTGCACACATGCATGCATGAACGTACATGCGTGCTTCATAGCCGAGTCTGTCTGCGTGTGCCACATGTCTGCAAAAACACTGCAGGACAGTCTCCTCCTCCGTCTCTGTGAGGAGGTGAGGAGAGGGGACAGAGGCTCCTCCTACCCGTGACTCTCACTGCAGCTGTCCCCGCTCCAACAGAGATCTCTGGGGCAGGGCAAGGCAGCACAACTACGGCTGCTCACTTTATCGCTGCCTGTGGGCCCTCGGCCCCTCCAACTCCCACGCTCTCCCCTCGGCCCCTCTACCTCCCACGCTCTCCCCTCGCCGCCCTCCACCTCCCACGCTCTCCCCTCGGCCCCTCTACCTCCCACGCTCTCCCCTCGCCGCCCTCCACCTCCCACGCTCTCCCCTCGGCGCCCTCCACCTCCCACGCTCTCTCCACCTCCCACGCTCTCCCCTCGGCGCCCTCCACCTCCCACGCTCTCTCCACCTCCCACGCTCTCCCCTCGGCGCCCTCCACCTCCCACGCTCTCTCCACCTCCCACGCTCTCCCCTCGGCGCCCTCCACCTCCCACGCTCTCCCCTCGGCGCCCTCCACCTCCCACGCTCTCTCCACCTCCCACGCTCTCCCCTCGGCGCCCTCCACCTCCCACGCTCTCTCCACCTCCCACGCTCTCCCCTCGGCGCCCTCCACCTCCCACGCTCTCTCCACCTCCCACGCTCTCCCCTCGGCGCCCTCCACCTCCCACGCTCTCTCCACCTCCCACGCTCTCCCCTCGGCGCCCTCCACCTCCCACGCTCTCTCCACCTCCCACGCTCTCCCCTCGGCGCCCTCCACCTCCCACGCTCTCTCCACCTCCCACGCTCTCCCCTCGGCGCCCTCCACCTCCCACGCTCTCTCCACCTCCCACGCTCTCCCCTCGCCGCCCTCCACCTCCCACGCTCTCTCCACCTCCCACGCTCTCCCCTCGGCGCCCTCCACCTCCCACGCTCTCTCCACCTCCCACGCTCTCCCCTCGCCGCCCTCCACCTCCCACGCTCTCTCCACCTCCCACGCTCTCCCCTCGCCGCCCTCCACCTCCCACGCTCTCTCCACCTCCCACGCTCTCCCCTCGCCGCCCTCCACCTCCCACGCTCTCTCCACCTCCCACGCTCTCCCCTCGGCGCCCTCCACCTCCCACGCTCTCTCCACCTCCCACGCTCTCCCCTCGGCCCCTCCACCTCCCACATCCTCAGTTCCAGCCAGCATTGTCTTCAGTGCGTTAGTGTTGTGTCAGGCTGTCAGACTTTAAACTGAACTACTCAACCTAATAGAGTTTTACTATTGTTTTCTTGCAGATATTCATTCAACTATTCTCATTCATTAATCATTCATTAAGGTCCATCTCCGCTGTACTGCTCATACGTCACACCTGGTAACACAGTTTTTATATTCGTTTAATTTTTTGTATTGCACAGAACAAAAATTGGTCTTAAAACCTCAGTAAATCATACATAAGCACTAACCACCCTGCAAATTATGAGCAATAGCCAAAAATCACTGTGAGCAAAAAGGTAAAGTTTGGTCCAAAGGCACAAAGCCTGTTGTACTTTTAAGTCTGCACCATTCCCTGTGCTGTGCTCCATAATAACTGGGTAGTAATGAGGGCCTTCCTCTCCACAGACCACTGTTTCACACAAACTGACAGTCCCACACAGTGGGCAAGCAATTCCCACTGCGTTCGTCTTTGTGAACGTGAAAAAAAATAGATGGAGGGGCAGAGAGAGTGAGCGAGAGAGAGAAAAGTGGATAGGACACAAAAGAATTCAGTCAAGTGTCATTTGTAAAATAAACAAATAAAGACTTTAAAAACAGCAGCCCTTAAAGTGAGTGTGTATGTGTGTGTGTGTTTGTGTATGCACGCACACACACATATTTGCGCACACGCACACACATGAACACACGGTATGCGTGTGTGTGACTGTGTGGCAGATGCCCTGAGCCAGATATCTCTGTTTGCCTCCGAAAACCAGCACTTCCTTGCCATTGTTAGCTAAAAAAACAGGACTGCCGGATGACTTTACTCAAGCCAGACAAATCCCTCAGCTCCGGGCTCATGCGGCAGGAGCGGAGCACAGCCGTAGAATGGCTGGCTGGCCGTGCTCCCCCGAGAGACAGGAGCCGCTATCCAGGGAGCGCCGCTGTCCGCTCCCCGGCACCCCCACACTGGCCCACCTCACTCCCTCCTGCAATCGCTTACACCCTCCAAAATGTCCAAACCTGAGGAACGTCCAGCAACGTTACACCAAATGTGATCGGTATGTAACTAGCCTGGTGGCTGCTAGGTTATATCTAAAGGATATACAGGAGTGAGTACGAGCTGATAAAATATACATTAATCGGGTCATCTGAGCAGGTCTGGACACGACGACTTAATCCAGGCCCTGTAGCGGAGTTTGCAGGTAGAGTTCGGGTGAAGCAGTTCAGGTCTGCTCTACTGGCCTCACTGCTACACCTGGGGCTTATTCTACTGGTGGCTTTCCAGCCCAGATTCCAGCATAATTACAGGTGTGCTTGGCAGTGGCCTGGTGACACAGGGGGCGACAGGAACGCTAGGGGCACATTCTGCAGCGCACATCCGCACACGCAATGAGAAACAGACCGTGCGACTGGCCGTCAGAGAGATAAAACTAAAGAGTCATTAGCTAACAGCAGCGTAATGGCTTGGGAGAGCGATTGGGGGGGGGGGGTTCATTAAAGCGATGCTATTGCAACAATTAAAAACAACACGAAAGCATCCCAGTTGTTTTTCTTGTAAACAATGTAGTTAGCAAGCAAATTCACAGCAAGCAAGTGAATATATAGTAGACCACTCACTCGGTCATGAGCCACTGAGATGTGGCCACATGACAGAAGTCGAAGGGACCCTTGACAGCTTCCTGACAGGGTTCCCAAGAGAGGACACCAGTGCCCAGTGCATCAGGGACGAGAGGAAGCAAGGCAGTACAGCAAAAGGGCGCGAGAAGGAGCTCACATCCCTGCTCCACCGTCCCCAGAGGCCCCGGGCCCCTGCCACCAGCAAACAACGCCAACGTCCTGTAGATAGCAGAATCTGGGAAACCTCACGTCCAGTAGATAGAGCATGCTGACATGCAGTAAACAGGGACACAAAAGCTGAACCCAGGGCAGCGTGTTCGACGAGCCCACACAGCGCTGGACCATTAAGACAGTGCTGGAACGTGCTGTGGTCGGCTTTGAAACAGAGCTGTTTTAAATGAGGCTGGGTGCTTTATGGACAGCCAAGATAAAAGGGGGCGTGGCAGGTGCCTGAGTGACCCCAATAAGCACGTAGGAGAGCAGGAAACCAGCCCAGCAGGTTCAGTTTAAACATTTACCAGCGGCAGGTCAAGTCGGCCCAGCTCAGCGTCCAGCAGATGCATGTGATGGCATTCTTCCTGTTTACAGTCTCAGGGGGCAAATTAAACTGCACTCAAGCCATTATCATGCAGTTTCATCCATCTGCGTGAGATGTTTTTTTACACCCTAGGCGGCAGAGGACATTCCATCAGACTTAAAAGCCCCCCACATAATAATGCCTCTCCTGACCACCTAGGAACAACACCAATTAATTGACCAATCAAATTGTGAGATTGGATTGTACGTCCCTGAGGGAACGCTTGATCTCTAGTCATTGCTTAATTTACTATTTCTTAATATAACTTAAGATTCTCTTCTAGTTCAGGTTTTTTTTTTGCCACAAATACTATATGCTTTTTCTCATTTAATTTTTTTTTTCTTTAACTAATTACATTTCTTAATTCATTTTTAGCAAAGCCGCAGTAAGTATTTCACGTTGACGTTTCACCATCTATGCGAGACGTTACTTCACTGGGCGCAGGAACAAAAATTGAAGTAAACCAGAGCATTACTTAAAACAAAGCAAAAAACAGACACTGAACTCTTTCAAGCATGTACACTAAAGATCTGCTGTCATGTTTATTTGGATTATCTTCAACACACAGCCCATAGGCACAAAAGCTCTGTTATTTTAAGTTTTCAAAATAATCAGCAGCCCTTTTTTCAAAAACAAGAGTCTATATATTAAGCCGATGACCAATATCCAAACCTCATCTGAGGAAAATAATATTTTCCCTGGGAATCCTTAAACTCTTGGCCTATAGCCATAGTGTCTTTAACAGCTGTGCACTCTTTCACACTGCATCCTAGCTGGAATGCTGTCACAGATATCAAGGAATCCATATCCTACACCCCGCATTGGCCGCCGTTCAGCCCTAGGGGTTTGGAACCAGCAGGGTTTTTTGGTCCATCTCCCATTCACACCCTGGGAAGAGTGACAAATGTATAGTTCCTACTGACTCACCCTTTTTGCTATAGTTAAGAATCAGAGGTGCTAAACTCCAAGGTGAGGACAGCAAGAGATTTCAGCCAAATCCTATAAATGTATAACATTTATGAGGAAAGCATTTAAAGAACTCTGTGTCCAATGGTGCGAGTTGTGGTGACAGAATTCCAAAAGTCTACTAATGCAAAATTAGGGTTACACACTTCATCTTCTGACAAAAACATTAGTCACCTGTGCACGAATATATCAGTGACTAACCACAGGGTGACAGGGTCTAAATTCCAAAAATATTTTGAATTACACTGAACTGGAACGAAATGTCGTGGCATATGGAATAAACAGTTGCATGGCCTGGTTCAGAGATCAGTCCGGTCTATATCTGTCACATTTCTCACTTCACAAGGAGAATGAGGGCAATCCAGAGAGGAACACGTCTGCCTCTTCTCCATTCATGGCTTCCTTCATATTCAGAGTCCTTCATCATTATTCTGAGCAGGCAGCCCACTTTCAGGACTTTAATTAAAATCTTAAAAATGTAATAACTCGACAGATTCTGAGAAGCTGGCAAACAGGTGTAATTTCTCGCCTTTGTCACTCGGTTGGTTTTCTCTTCTGCACTCTAATTATCTTTTTCCTTGCCATTTTCTTTCAATCTGGCAACTCCACACACACACACACACACACACACACACACACACACACACACACACACACACACCCTGTACTTCTCCACCCCTACCTTGCACCCCCATCAACCGTTTTCCACGCAGACAGCTCCAGGGAGGTGCCGTTCCAAGAAGAATCCCACGGGAACAAATCACATCTCATGATTTCTCTTATAGGTGTCGGCCTGCGCGATAAAATATTCAATGAAACTCCTCTGCCATATTCACATTTAAAGTACAAATAATATTCTCTAATGTCAGCTAGTAACAGTCAGGCAAACTGCCATCTCCTGTTAAGCTCATAAATGGTAGCTTAAACGTTGTACAGGAAAAGGAAACCATGACAGCCTCTGCTGGTCTCCACAGTCTGTTTGCTCTGTTTAGGCTAGTTGTCCTCATATGTGAAGCTGGCACTAACGCTCCACTACAGAGCACTAGCCATCACATCCAGGTGACATCCGAGCGGTTTCCTGTTTGATACCTTGTCGGAATACTTCTGCTAAACTGCTATTAGCAGTTACATTCCCTGTAGACCAATTTCCCAAATCTTCTGATATACTATTGGAAATCTATGGACTAAAAGAGAGATCAGTCCAAAATAACATAGTGGGACTCGGAGTAAAGCCACTAGATAAGAGGAGCCTGTGTAGATGGGTCTTATAGCGAGAGATATTAACATGGAACAGAGAAAGTCCTTCACCTCCACTATTCCTTATGCATTAATCATTACCTGCTCAGGGCCGTGGAAGCCTAACTGAGGGGCCAACCTTTGCGCAGTAAGGAGTCAGACGCATTCCTAATCTCCTCCTTACACAAACAGCACGAACAAAGGAGAGTACTTCCTCAGGCCGAGAGCACAAGAGTGTCGGGGAGGGAGGCCACACACACACACACACACACACACACACACACACATCGCATTCCACTGCAAATCATATACGTTCATCATTACCACAGACCACCTGCCCTGTGCTAAGCGATTAGCCCTCACACCAATAGGCCAAACTGAAACGGGCCTCTTCCTCTCCTCCCCAAAATAGGACGCTTTGCTGGTTCTTACTGATGCACTTTGCAGTGGTTGACTCTGGCACTCAGTGCACCGCTTAATATAAAGGCATCTATGAGCCTGCTTAGCAACCACCTTTGAGGGTTCGTTTTTTTATCATTTGTTATGTTTGATTGGGTTTACAGAAGCATCTCTGCTCACTCTAAGATAAGGGCCAAACAACAAAAGAATGATCTTGTGCATGCTTTAGTAACGCAGGTTATGTTGGCCTGTTCACCTGTGCCTTTATCTCAGAGGTCACCAGCAGTATCCACTGTCCTTGTTTTTTGTACATAGCATGTGCTATATTAAAAAAAACAAAACAATTTAGAGCAAAATCTTTTGCATGACTTAGAAGTCTTTCTCAGCTCAGACCACTGTCTTTGTGCATTGCATTAAAACAGAAAGCAGAGTGTGTTTTTAAACAGAGCCACACACCCAGGCGTAACGTATGCCGTTTGTGAGGTAGTGAGACAGGCCTGAAGGGTCATGGATGTTTTTAGGGGCTAACAAACACAGAGGCTGAGCACCCCTCTGGAGGTGCCCTGCCCATGGGAAGGCCACAAAGAGAGAGCGTGAGAACACACCTTCCCCGTGCCTCTGCTCTGGGCCTCTGTCACACTCCCATGGCAAGAAGGACCAAGCAAAACATCCTCGGCGTTCCAGTCAACACCTGCATCTGGTATTCCTTGCTCTGCCTTTGCCCTCTATCTCCTTTCCCCCTTTTCCTGAGCGCATCGGTGAGATTTTCTCCGTCAACGGAGGCCTTTGTTCTTTCGTCTCTGACAGCGCTGTTCCCAAGGCCGGCAAGGAATCCCTTCATTACACCGCGCAATCTGAACTGTCAGATGTGAGGAGTGAGGGGAGGATATAGACGGGCCTGCAGGTACGGTCTTGTGAGTGCCCACCCGCCCACAGACACACACCCACCTACCACAAACGTGTGCACACACACACACACACGCATTCCCTCATTCTCAGCCGGAATCTATGCACGAGACCTGGATCCAAGTATCTGTCAAGGGAAAAAATAATTCCTCAAGATTCTGCTCCTTTTAAAATAAATGATCAATAACAACATTCCTTATTCCTTTCGACCCACACAAACACCGACCGCGCCAAGAACCACTTCAAGCTCTGTGAGCCTCAGCACTTTCAGAACACCATCACTTTTAGAATATATCAGTACAAACACGCCAAGTGTGCTTCAGACCAAACACTTCAGCAGCCCGAGCTGATTACAAAAGCTGAAACCAAACTATCGGCCCTGCAAATACACAGCTGGTCTCTAATGACAACAAATATTTAACTATCAAACTAAAAGTAAATAACTAAATAACTAAATCCATCGATAGAGATTTTTCCCCCACTAGCTCATCATCAGTCACTTTTTGTAATGTAACAGTCAAATCTGTTTCAGATTTCTTTGAGGCATTTGTAACAAATGTACTGGCTAAATTAGAAAAAAAACAAAACATAACAAGAAGAAGAAGAAGAAACAGGCTTGCAGAAGACCATTTCTCACCCAGACAGCGAACAGACAAAAAGAGGAATTTTCATGTTTGTGCCAAATTCTGAGGAACACTGCAAAGGATGGAGAAGTATAGAAGTCACCTGCCAAGCGGGGCTAGGGGCCTGGTGCTGCTCTGCTCTTTATCTCTGCCAGGGCTTCTCTCAGTGCTACACTGCTGGCGTTTCAAGACCAAATCCGCATCTGAGCGTCTCGGTGGCGAAAACACATCGGCCCACGCGGAGGTCGCGGCAGGTCGATCACTAGTGTCCTACCTGCGACCGTGTGCTCACGGGAGGTGAGTCCACTGGTGCGTGAACGGTCCCCTCGAGCACGTGTTCACTTTTGAGAATCTTTGACTAGGTTTAAGGCTACAGCTGCATTGCATAGCCCATTTACCCTCTCCAGTCGACTAGGGACGCACTTGAAAAACTATTTTAAGTCTGACCATTGGACGCTCCTGATTTATTCATTCACTCTTGGACGTCCATTTCCTTCAGCGCTCGGCCCAATCCGCCGCTGGAGCTTCTGTTCAGATAAAATTAGCAGCCAGCCCCTTCAACTACATTAGCTCCAGGCGTTTCAAACATGAGAACAAGAACAGCACTGCTACAGGAAAAAAGAAACAGAAAGAGAGAGAAAAAGAGAGAGAGAGCGATAGAGGGGGGGGAGAGAGAGAGAGAGAGAGAGAGCGATAGAGAGAGAGAGAGAGAGAGAGAGAGCGATAGAGGGGGAGAGAGAGAGAGAGAGCGATAGAGGGGGAGAGAGAGAGAGAGAGAGAGAGAGAGAGAGAGCGATAGAGGGGGAGAGAGAGAGAGAGAGAGAGAGAGAGAGAGAGCGATAGAGGGGGAGAGAGAGAGAGAGAGAGAGGCAACAGAAGGCAGAAGATTTTTAGTAGCCCACTCTGATTTCAGAGAAGAGTACCCTGGAGGACTGGCCTTTCACTCGGGGTAGTCAGGAGCCCTGGGGCGGCTCTATCTGAAACAGACACACCCTGGTCTGTCTTACCTGAATGCCGATGGTGTTGTTTGGCGTGCACATGATACACAGCACTTTTTATGCCCCAGGCTTCAGAAAATGTACTGTTTTAACAAATGCACCTCTGTAGTGTTATAAAGCAAAATAAGAGTTTTCACTTTGGGGCACCATTTGAAAAACCACAGTCATCACAGTTAATAAACTCAGCTCTCAGCTACTCTTCATCGTGTCGATCCGACAGCAACGACAGGTGACGCATAAAAGCGTGCACCATTCATGAGCAGAGCAGTCATCACACATGCCTCACATCCCCCATCCTCCACACAGAGGAGGCAGCTCCGCTCACCTTCCACGCAGAGCTCCACCTGCTCCAGATTGCGCAGCGTAATCCTCATCAGGCTGGAGCTGAGCATCAGCTCGTTCTTGTGGGTCGGCCACATGTCCTCAGGGGCCACGTTCACGAAGAAGATGCGCGTGTCGCCGGTGGCTACCTGGTTGTCGCAGATGCCCGGGTCGCCGAAGCCACCGATCATCACCTTGTTCCCGCCGTCCAGAAGCAGACCTCCCCTGACCATAGGCTTGCCTTTCAGGTAGCGCCACACCCGTACCTGCAGACGCGGCAGAGAGCAGAGAAGAGAAACGCTCTGGTCAAAACAGCTCTCGCTGCACTCCAGTGCAACAATCACTTACTGCAGCACAAAGCAATTACATTTGCAGTTTTTATTTATTTATTTTTTATTAGTCATCTCATTCGAGTAGACGAAAGGGAGTAATACATGCTGTTTGTCATATTTTATGGAAGTTCATGCCACTGGTCCTTGGGGCAAACTCAGTCAGCACATTTCTCTCAGGGGGACCTTATGAGTTCTTCGAGTTAGTTATCAGTTACACAAGAGACTTGAGTCAGGAGTTGTTTTTTCAGTAAATCTAGCAAAAACCATAGTAATTTAGGCATGGACAAACTGCTCTTTTCACTAAATTAAGACGTATCGAAGTCTTCTCGTTAAACATACAGCAGAAGGGTACACCAATTACTCTGAGCACAAACAGAGCCTACTGACACGACCTGGTGTCATACTGCATGTTTCTCTAAGCTGCGGAGGCGTTTATAATCGTACTCAGATGTCCCAAGTGTCAGTGAGCAGTTTGACACGCCAGAGCATCACATGCTGCATCGAATACGTGGGCCGTGCTACTAATTATCCTTTGACCCAGTGATGTCGAAATTGAATTTTTGTGTATTAACTTTCCTGTCCATAACTATCCATGATAACATATGTAATACCAACAAAGCATCGGTAGAGTGAATGTCTGACAGGTGTCCGCTCCTTAACCAGCGTTAACATATATGTTTTACTGCTGGATTAATGTGTAACCTTCTGTACGACGAGTTTAATAACAGATTTCATGCACAGATGTAAATCTTTCGATAAAACACGACACGGCGTGTTGAACAGAAAGCTGTGCCGTTCAACGTTACTTTTCCCCACTGATCGCTTTGCAAACTGCAGGGCACGCAGTACTGATCTCTCCAAGCTTGGTGAGTCTCACCTTGCAAGAGTAAGTGTTGTGGACCGGGTCCATGTTCATGATTTCCTCCACGGTTCCGGTTAAAACAATATTAGCTTCCTCTTCTCTTTCCTCCAGTTTTTTCTCCGGACAACTTCCATGGCCACACTGAGCCAAAAGCGCGACCACTACGAGCGCCCACCCGAGCAAGTGAAACGTCTCTCGTCGCCGTGAGCTCATTGTCACACACAGAAAAAAAAAAACCCGAAAGTGGCAAATTCGTTGTTAACGGTTGTAGACTTTTCTTTTTAAAAACACCATCTATCTGCAACACCCCTGCTGCGCGAAGCCTGCCTGACTTTGCTCCGAGTTTACTGCAGTATGCAGCGCTCTTTGGTGCGTTTAGGTCGCACGCATCTGGTTTGCGCGCTTACTTCCCAGCGAAGCGGCTGGAAGAGAAGAAAGGGGCAGGATTGTTTTCCAAGGAATGTTCATCGCCACCGGGCTCCTCTGCCCCCCTCCCACCCTCGGTGCTCGGAGAATGACGCTTCTGATTTGCATGCAATCTGAATTGCTGATAAGACTGACGGAGGGGTTGTAGGGGTTGGCGGAGAGTGGTGCAAAACGCCACCCTTTGGAAAGGCTGGTCGGAGAGCAGCAGGGAACCCGGTTTACCTCTGCAGGATATCAGAGCAACTTTTCACCGGCGCTAACACTGCGTTGGCTACGTTAAAGCAGGGGTGCAAAGGACAGGCGGCTAAAGGGAACACTGCTGTTTATTTTGCACAGGCGTATATTCCATTTAGGTCTTCAAATTTGGTTTGTCACGGAGACAAATACGCTATGATGGGGGGAAAATACGGCTGTCTAATGATTGTTATACGGAAAATGCATAAACGTTGCCATGTGTGCGTGCTGGAGCTCCTCGGAAGCAGACGGCGCGTAAATTTCCACTCTTGTAAAGCTGTAATTTAACTAGCCATCCGTCTATTCTTGGAAAATGACAGGGTAAGGGATCCGAAGACAGACTGATATATTTGTAGACAACGTAATCCCTAATTCCCATTTGTACTTGTTTTAATCATTGATCTACAGATAATGCCTGAAGATGGGCCTCTAGTGTAAGTTGTAAATCTCGAATTTATAGGAGCAATGTCACTTACCACCAAAAGGTAGCAAACAATATTTATGAAAGTGGTTATTTGTTATTTTACATTTGTTTTCTGTACACTGTGGCTCACACAAGATGAAGAATTAAATTGCTTTGTAGTTCTCCAATGAACCAGTTTATGCTCCATAGAGCAGCTCCCCCACATGGAGGTGGCCATATTTAAAATAGATTTAGTACAGGGTCTCTGAAACATCCAGGCCACTAGGTGTCAGTATAATGAGTATTTCATAATGTAAAGAAGAATCTTTGGGAAAGGGACTTATTGCTCCTTTAATCAACTGTACTACTATGTTTTTATATCAGTGTGGTTTCATTTTGAGCGAAACCTAATGACTTTAACATTGATTCTATCATCAATACATTGGAAGATTGTAACTTAAGAACTGTAACTACATTGCAGCTGAGTAGCTCGCTTCTTAACTCCATCATAACAATCTCCTTTGATATTACTACAAATATATTTAACAAACCACATCAGCAAGCTTCCGGTTATATGATAAAATTGCTACAGTCTGCTGCAGTTTAGTTGGGAGTCATGGGGTCCCAGAGTCCATCGTCTGAACTCCTGTGAGCGAGAGGACTGGATGCAGTGCGCAGACACAAGCTCTTACACAGCCAGTTACACAAATCTCATTCTATTGCTCTTAGACTGGAGCTTTACACACACACACACACACACACACACACACCCTTTCCTTTTCTGTCTCCAAGGTAGCATTATGCATACAGCCCACATAAAGCCCATTGTAACTGACCTCATTTAAGAAAAATTGCCACTCATAAAATTGCTCATACTAGCTTAAAACCTACCTGAAAGTTTACTGCTATGGGAGAAAACAGCTTCACTCCATGCATAAGAAAGTCAGCGCAGGAGAGGGTGTGAAAGCACTGATAGTATAAGGGCCACAAACACTCCTGAAATTCGTAAGGAAGATGTCGGCATCTCTGCCGCAAAAGGGAGGGCTTTAACCATCACAGGAACTATCACGTTTCTCTACAACCAAGACTCCCCAACAGCCTTTCATTGCCCACAAATATTTCACCACAAAAGAGTTTCAGAAATAAACAAGCTTTAACAAGCAGCACACTTGCAGAAGATGCTGGAAGAGAGTTTTTGTCAAAGTGTAACCTCTAGAGATATGCCACCATTGTTTATAGTTAATCTCATCAAGACATGTTCCCTCTGGCCTGCCTATTAGCTGCCTTCATGCTCTTCACTTCACTACCAGCCTCCTATGTCCTCCCAGGGTCAGCGAGACACAATGTATCAGAATTTGGCTAATGTAAGCCAAAAATGTGTCATTTATTAGACATATTACAAGTATTAAATGTTGGTATCTGAGTGTATGTTTGCAAATGAGTGTTAATTAAGTGCTATAATTCAGAAAGCAGTCTGCACCACCCTTTGTCATTTAGTTATCGCACACACTCGCACGCACACACACACACACACACACACACACACACACACACACACACACACACACAGTCGTAGGTTTATCGACACCCTTCTGTTTTGCCTCCTTTGCTAATTTTCCTCCCTTTCTTAGTGACGACAGCATTTCTCCTTTTATCAGGCCTTGGGCTGCGAGCAGAGTGACAGCCACCCCCAGCACTCCCCTGCATGGCATCCGTGTCCTTTCAAAACATGGAGACAGTGTTCCTCCACCTGGCAGTCTTGGCCAGCCCTCAAAACAGCACAAAAACTGTTCTCTCTCTCTCTCCCACTCTCTTTCTCTCTCTCTCTCTCTCTCTCTGCAACATCCTGTTTTCCGCAGCACCTACACTCTTTTATCATTGTAACAGTTGAAGGGGGGGATAAATTACATCCTCATAGTACATTATCATCCATCAACCTCTTCATCACTGTTCATTCTCCATGGAGCATGACACAATATCTCAGCGGCACCTTCTGTATCATGGCTGATACGGAGAAAGGACGTTTTCAGCTTTTCACCTGGCGGACTGCATTGTGCATGCCAACAGCTCTATATATCAACACAGTTATGTAATGGTTCTGTTAGTGATTTGATAGCATCACTGCAGCCTCCCACAATGGGCAGTTAAGATGTATATGGGAGAGCTGTATGCCATCACAGTCAACACGTGAACCACTGGATGGCACTGCTGAACTCACACCGTAGGTGCGATGTGCTCTGCTGTGGTGCTGAACGAACCCTCCCTACATGCACGGAGCACAGAGGCCTGTTTTCAATCGGAGGATGTGAGAGAACCTGAAACTGAGCTTCTTGTTCCTCGAGCCAGCAGAAGCAAATTGCAGACGTGTGTGCAAGGGAGACCTGCAGTGATACAGCAGCTGCAGACGCATAACCGTACGGGAGTGGGTGTCACCGCGGAGCCCGTTAGCTCAGTGAGTAGAGGCGCAGACTGCTGAAGGCTGGGCACGCGTGTGCATGCGTGTGTGCGTGCGTGTGTGTGTGTGCGTGTGTGTGTGCGCGTGTGTGTGTGCGCGTGTGTGTGTGCGTGTGTGTGTGCGTGTGTGTGTGTGCGCGCGTGTGTGTGCGTGTGTGTGTGCGTGTGCGTCTGCACGTGCGCATGTGCGTGCATGTGTGCGCGCGCGCGCGCGTGTGTGTGTGTGCGCGCGTGTGTGTGCGCATGTGTGTGTGCGTGTGTGTGCGTGTGTGTGTGCGCGTGTGTGTGCGTGTGTGCGCGTGTGTGTGCGTGTGTGTGTGTGCGTGTGCGTGTGTGTGTGTGTGTGTGTGTGTGTGTGAATGAGACTGAGAGGGAGCAGAAGGTCGGACAGAAGGCACGGGCTGCACACAGCAGATGTTGTGCAGGTTGGGATGGTGATGGGGCATTGGTCTGCAATGCTGAACTTCTCTCTCTGCTCTCTCTTCACTGAGTGTTTTTCCTCCCCCTTTAGGGGCAAGTAATTGCATGGCAAATTGCTGCATTCCAGTACACGGGTGGAGATAGCATTATCTCATGTCTGACCAGAGGTGCCACATTTCCCCTGGACTGCCGGCACTGTAAACAACTGTGCAAACACAGCCCATCTGGACACACTGTGGCGAGCACTGTGGCGTCTGATGGTAGACTCCAGACTGACACTCTCACACACCTATTGTACATGACTTAGGGTACAGTCTAATCTTTAGCACTATCCCATTATAAATAACTTTGTAACATCTGCTTCAACGTCAGAGTCTATGTCATTGCATAAGGAGACTTGGACAATCAAACGTTCATACATAGATTATGAAGAAAGATAACCGAAACGCGGAGGGCAGAATAGTAAAATAATAATAATAGCAGATTTTTGGTCCAGTGTCCCACTAAAAACTGGCCAGTTTTGTTGTGACAAATATAGTGACTGGTGCAGCTCGGACTGTGCATGTGTTGGATCCCTGATACCTGCTGGTTTCCACTCTCTTTAAGCAGCCAGTATACAGACCAGGCCTGTTTCCATTTCTGCCCTGGAGTGAGATAACCGTCAGCAGAAGCCCTCACATCACCTGAGCTTCATCACCACCAACTGAGAGCACGCAGGCACGCAGGAGGAGAAGGAACACACCCCAAGCAGCAGCAGCACACCCCAAGCAGCAGTATCATTCTCTTCCCTCCGTATCGGACTTCTACAGCCCAAGAAAACGGAAGTCGCTGATAAGGTCTCCACCCCAAGAATACACTTCCTGTGGTTTCGCTCTGCTCTCTGCAGCATATTAATGGGTCATACAGTGCAATATAAATCACTTGACACTTTATAGATGGGCACCTTTTGCTGAGTAAGGCGCAGAGAGTTAGGGCTTACGTGGAACGGACGTTCGTCTTTTGGCTTGTCAGAAGAGAGTTAGAGCATTGGACGTGATTTACAGATCAGGGTGCCTTTATGGCCAGATTCGTTTCAGGGCACTTAGGCAGACAGTGCACGCTCTCGCAATTAGGAAATGAGTCTGCTGGGATAGCTCTGCTGTACCATGCCACTGTAAATTAGCTCTAATGAAAACATCT
Source organism: Electrophorus electricus (assembly GCF_041902795.1). Lineage (NCBI taxonomy): Eukaryota > Metazoa > Chordata > Actinopteri > Gymnotiformes > Gymnotidae > Electrophorus > Electrophorus electricus. Next base: position 11,254,862 of record NC_137520.1, on the reverse strand, counting down.
CTGCAGACTGTAAATAATAATAATAATGATGATGATGAAGAAGGTGATGACGATAACGACGACAACGATGTTTAAAATCAATCAATAATAATTGTTCCCTTTTAAAGAAGTAGAAGCATAAGCCACAAATAAAGTTTGGAACAGGATGAGGTTTCAAAAGAATTTGGGGAATAATTACGGCAAATACCACCCAACACTGCAGAGGTCCACAAGCCTCACTTTGTTACAGCCACACGGAGGGCTTTGTTGGATATTCTGATATATGTTCTGATATATGTGCATTTATCCAAATCTTTCCTCTTATTAAAAGCATGATAGGGGGATACGCCACTGTGGCTAACAGTCGGTCCAAGAATACGAATAGTCCCGAGAGAGGGACGATGACTAAGAGCTGAGTCACGGATGTGAGCGATAGTATGGGGAAGTGGAAGAGCAGGGTGCGGTGGCATTAGTGGGGGTGGAGGGCAGACAGCCATCCCCACAGGTCCACTCTCCTAATAGGCCGAGCAGTTCCATTAGGTAATGGCCCAGGCGGGTAAGTGATCCGCCTGATTGATTGGCGCCGATGTGCACGGCTTTGCTGCTGGAGTGCCGACTCGCCAGAGAGTTGCAGCTACGCGGGCCACCCACTGCAGAGCCCAAGGTGTAGCTGAGAAACTCTGCATTCCAATGTGTCGCCGCCGATGTGAAGAAGCTTGGTGTAATGCTGTAGGATGTTTGAACAGAACATATAAGGCTATATGCTGATTATTTTTTATATGTTAAATACAGCAGTAGAGATCTCAAGGGACCACAGAGCTAGAAGTGTTGAAAGATTGTTTGGGACGAGGGGAGACATCTATATCTCCTCAGTCATGAAGTTTGTTGAGCAGAAGCAGATGTTATGAGCAGAAACGCGTCGTGTCAGCTCTGTGAACAGTGACGCACGTCATGTCATCTCTGTGGACTGTGAATCATTTATTGACAACTCTGTGGACAGTGAATCACGTCATGTCAACTCTGTGGACTGTGAATCATTTATTGACAACTCTGTGGACAGTGAATCACGTCATGTCAACTCTGTGGACTGTGAATCATTTATTGACAACTCTGTGGACAGTGAATCACGTCATGTCAACTCTGTGAACAGTGAATCATGTCATCTCTGCTCGTTTTGGCACAGCTGCTCACCCATTCCTTTGGCTCCTCCTTTCCTGAACTACATGCACCGTTAGCAACGCAATATTGGCATGGAGGAGCTCGGCCCAGCCCTGCAGTCTGTTAGACAGCCAGGCAGCATGGAGGAGGAGGAGGAGAAGCAGGCCGGTCCGGACACGTCGGAGGCTTCACGGCACATCTCCGCCTCTGGCTCAGCATCACCGCGCGGCCAACGGGCCTTCGATGCCCGCAGCGCCGACGTCACTCATCGGCAGGGAAAGCTCCGGGGCTGTATCCGGGGCTGGCGCTCCAGCCCGGCCACTGCACAAAGCAGTTATCACGCTTCTCGCCGCTACCTTCTAATTTCCCCCCACCCAGAGGTGGAGGGCCGGAGGCTGTTCCTCCCAGCACTCAGGCACAGGTGGAGCTCTGGTGGACTAGGGGGGAGCCTCCCTCCAATAATCACTCTTCATTCCATAGACCTAGCAGGCAATACATATCCCAACAGCACGTCAGTCAGCAAAGTCTTTCGTTTTTTTCTGTGGGGAAAGTCCTTTTTTTGTCATATGAAAGGTAACATTAGCTAAAGATCTAAAGACACTGATTGGGATTTTGTGTGACATCCAGAAAGGTTTTCACATTAGTCCAAAAGTGTAAAAAATGTATATTAATAATAAAGATGTTTATATTAAATGTTTCTAATACATTATAAATATATTTATTATGAATATGTATTGAATTTCATTAGACTTTCACAGAATCATGTCAAATTGTGGTAGGTTTCAGGAGAAACATTTAAATGTCATATCAGAATTCTAAAGAGGAAACAGAAAAGTCTATCCATGATAGTCTGTCCATGGTACAGTCTGTCCAGTCTGTTTTCTTGAGTTTTTATTTTGTATACTTTACATAACAGAGTAAATATATGTGTATTTTCACAGAGTAAATATGTGTTTTCTGTCCTGTATTCTGTATCATTTACATGTAATGCTAAAATTTGTTCTTAATCCTGTGTTTCTGAAATAATCATTTTGAATGATGTTTTTCAGGGTATTTTATGGGGTATACAGCTTGTATTATCATATAAGTTCATATAAGTTCCACTGTGGAACAGCAGTTTAACATGACCTCACATGAGTTCTATCTTTTGGATACTGGAGGAACACACTGAAAACATCTGTTTCTGTGCCAAGGAAATATATTGCTTTCTACACAACTTCCATTTCTACTATTCAAACTATTTATTTTTGCTCCACGGGCAATTTTGGTTTCTTCTCATCCATCCCTAGTAGTAATTTATCATCTGTGCATACCTAATAGCACCTACTGCCTGTCTGGACTGCACACCCTCCCTCAGCAATGTGGTGATTTATATTTTTGAAGGAAATTGCAGATATCATATTCAGTTATAGAGTAACAGTAGATACACTATGATAAGTTGTGGAATATTTTATGTGATGCTGTTTATTGTGTATTGCAATGGGTATGAAGTTAGGCTATCTATAGTGCAGTCCTGTAAATAGCAAGAGACTCACATGTATTTGTGCATTTGACTGCATCCTACCGGGCCTGAAATGAAACAATAACTAAAGAAACATAAAGTGCAGGTTGTCTGCTTTGAGAATATGTATGTCCACATAACCTGAACTGTGCAGGAATTATCAGCATTTTTATCCACAGAACTCTTATTTTGGTGGACTCAAAAGTAAAAGTCAAAGTCAAATGTATTTTATATAGTGCTTTTTACAGCAGGCTTCGTCATAAAGTAGCTTTACAAATGTCCAGTTCCCTAATGAGCTGTTCCCTAGTGGCAATAGTGACAGTGAAAAACTCCCTGGGTGGAACTGAGGATGAAACCTTAGGAGGATCAAGGCTCAAGAAAAGAGCCCATCCTGCTCGCATGGCATTAACTGGACAGCTGGCGTTGTGCTTTATTCCTGTGTAGTTTTGTAGTGTTGCATCTTCAGTCCATGAATAACAGAGCTAAGAAAAAGGTTTGAGCTGATTAGAACAGTGGCATTTGTTTTTAAATCACCTGTATGGTACAGAGTTAAGAAGCATCGATGGACCGGTGAACTTAACAATGTCAGGCAAGATGGAGCAGCTGACTGTGCAGGCACAGAGAATGACAAAGCCAACATTCTGCATAGTGACTGTGTCACTTAACATCGAACTGTGGTACTACCAGGTCAAAACAACAAAAGTTGTAACACTCTCACATTACTTTTATTGCACTGTAGTGCACTTACATTTTTTTCATAGTGAAATACAAAATAGATGTGTCTGATACTGCAGAATCTAAAATTCGCACCAAAGTTAAATGGATTATAGCTGCAGTTTAACCTAGTTATTAGTTAGTTAGCCCAGGGTTTCCTAACAGAGTTCATGGGAAGGCTGAAAATATCTCTTGCAGGCTAGCACATGCACATGCTGATACGTCTTCAGAAACAAAGGATACACTGCGTATACTTTGTTCACATTGCACATACTCGGTGTCTGTTTTGAAAAGTAGTTACTATGGGTTCCAAACAAACCCAAACTCGCAGACTTCTTTTTCTCTTTTAACTGTCTTGCTTTATAGTCAGGAGTGCTCTGTAAAGGACAAGCACTCATTGATCAAACTGAACTCAATATAGCAGGGAGTGGTCCCTTAAGAGTCTGCATGCAAAGGTAAGCAAAGAGTCAAAGAGAATCACTTTTTAATCCAACCACTGAAAAGCATCAAATGACATCTGGGACATGTATTTAGTTAGTAGATTTAGTTAGCAGATTAAATTGGTAGATTTAGTTAGTAGATTAAATTGGTAGATTTAGTTGGTATATTAAATTGGTAGATTTAGTTAGTAGATTAAGTTAGTAGATTTAGTTGGCAGATTTAGTTGGTAGATTTAGTTGGTAGAATGAATGCCAGAGCTAGGTTGATCTGAAGACTTCCAAGAACACAACGTATCAGTAGAGGGAGTTGTCTGAGGATGCAGTAAGCGTCTGACACGACACCACTACTAGGGGTGCAATTTACATGCAGAGATCTGCAAATTCTGTGTCTTTAAAAAAAAAGGTAGTAGAAGCACAATTAATCCCCAAATTCCAATGAGTTATCTGCCGTTGTGCACAGGAAACCTAGGATTATGAAAGCTAGGATTATGAAAGCTAGGATTTCAAGGATGTTTCTGAAAGGTGCGAAGAACTAGAACTATGCTTCCCTCTGTTGGAAGGAAAATCCAATGCAATGGCCGCTTTTTCTCCCGGGCTATAACAATATTGCCTCCTTGTGGGCATTGTTTACCAGAAACACCACTGTGCGCCTTTAACATGCCCTTCTTTCTTTGTGGGACACACAAAATATCAAATATGACAAAACTGCACACATTTTATTGTCACTTCCAGGACCAAAGACTAACTGCTTCTTTCATGAATTAGTGTTGTTAATGCAAACCAAGATTATGACAAGTACACAGGCTGAACATAATCTGAAAATGTTATTAATATTAGATCTTTAGAAGAACCAAAGGGGCTGTATAACAAAATGACAATGGCACTGTAACAGCACGATACTTTAGCTGAGAACATTTTACTAGAGGCTCAAGATCAGGTTGTCAACCAGATGCCCACCAAGCTGTCCTGTCTCCAAGGCTGGCTCTCAACAGTACTCTTAGGGAAGGGCTGCCAGGTAGTTAGGCGCTGAACGAGGGAAGTAAGAAATATGTTCATTTCCATGGTGCTGCTCTTTGCTTTGGTTTATGGTCACCGCTCTTGGCTTTAATAAAGCTAGCACTCTTCGGATGCTGAGCTGGGGGATATAGCAGCATATTGGGAGAAAATCCATCTTATTTCTTTATAAAACTTTATAAAGAGTTTAGAATGCGCTCAATCTCACCAAAGCCCAAATAGGTAACCTTGTGTGCTTGAGGGATTGAATGAATTTCTACTTATCTTGACAGCAGGCTGCAGTTGAATGAAAGCTTTATATCAAACTAATGTCACTTGACGTTGAGAGAGTGGGAGCGAGAGCAGCTAGAGAAACAGAGAGAGAGAGAGAGAGAGAGAGAGAGCGAAGTGGAAGACGAAGGGCAGGCTCAGGTAGCAGCTGGTGAAAGGATTCCCAGCACTTACAGTGACCTAACAAGACCCAGAGAGAGAAATGAGGTGCCTTTCAACAAGCCTGATTATTAACACTGCTGCATGTCTCTGTCAGGAGAAACGATGACAAGGGTTTTTAATGGTTATGAACTCAAATACATAGATTAACATTTCCAAATGTCCCTAAAATTTGAAAGAAGCCACTGAACCAAACGCCTCAAGTAACCATGTCCTGGACAACAGATGGTTTCCAGGCAACAAAAGGTAGCGTTAGACATAACTGAATGTCTGATATATTTCATTTGTATGCTCATGTTAGAAAAGCTCTTAACTTACACCTATTTTATAGGTGCATTTCAGAGATACACAAACACAAACTCTAGCCTATCTGCACAATGTGACTACATGCACAACTTGTCTGCAAGCCTGTTTTTTATTGGTCAGCTTCTGAGTCAGCCAGAAGTTATTTGGACACTGGACTGTCCTTAATGCAACCATGACAGAAATGGGACACCCAAAAATATCTAAACAGCAGCAAGCCTGTAGTCAGAAACGATAGAGTCGCAGGACACCTCACACAAACTGTGTCTGGCAACACGCGGAATGTTGTCTATAGGCGCTCTCGAGCAACCACAAGATGTTTCTAATAAACAGATGTTGCTAATTAACAAGGATGGTGAATGTAATGTAAAATGAAAGGTACAGGAAAGTAACTACATATATAATAAATCAACAAATTATTGTTGAGAAATTAGGTCTTGAATACAGTAGGCAAAATGTTATCAGTGATCTAAAGGGTGCCCTGTAGAGGGCAGCAGAGATACACGCTTTTTACCCGCATACGGAAAAATCCACCACCATCTTCAAAATGACATTATCCCCCAAAAGGTTCAACTGCCATTATTTTTCAAATATCTAGGTAGTAGTTGTAGTAATAGTAGTAATGATAGTAGTAATATAGTATAGTGTACTATAATAGTATAGTATAGTATATAATGTAGTATAGTGTAGTATAATAGCATAGTATAAAAATAGTGTAGCATAGTATGTATGTATGTGTGTGTGTGTGTGTGTGTGTGTGTGTGTGTGTGTGTGTAGCATAGTATGTGTGTGTGTGTATATATATATATATATATATATAGTGTAGTATAATAGTATAGTATATGGTGTAGTATAGCATAGTGTAGTATAATAGTATAGTATATAAATAGTGTAGTATAATATAGTGTAATATAAGTATAAAATTAGTAAATCACCAAAAGATAAAACAAAAGCAAGCAGTTTTAAAAAAGAAAAATAATTATGAATAAAGGCAACTTTTGATTTTACAATAACAGCTCTTGCATTGTAGCTGAATAAATGTAATAGATTCATGAGTTGATAAGTTTCATGATGTGCATAGAAACACACTCAGCCTTGATTTATGACACACGAGATTGAGTTCTCACGGGAAGCTTGATTCAGCTCTGAACTTCCTCTGATCATCTACATTTGGGTTGTCGCACTACCACTGTCATTCATCTTTCCCATAGTGTTCCACGCCTTCATAATTCATATTAACCAGCTCTCAGTTGAGCACTGTTCTTTAAACACTACATCTCAGAGGAGAGAACAGCCTCATTCTCTCAGAGGAGAGAATGTTAGGAATACAACTTTTTTCTCGGAAGTTATTCAATGCAAACGATTTCAAATTCATGCCAGAAAATGGAAAAAAAAGAAGAAGAAGAGGATTTCCTGTGTTCCATTTGCACAAGCAAAACAACAGCTGCAAAGAACCCTTGTCCAGCTTGAACCCTTGACTGCTCCTGGGCTCCTGGGAACCCAGGGCCGATTGCTTGGGTGGCGCTTAAACAAACGTCGGACCTGGTGACTTACAATCCTCAAATTCCATCTCTCCAGGAGGCACAAAAACAATAAAGCTATCCTCAAGCGTCCGGAATTTTCGTGCACCCCATTAATATGACGCTTCACCAGGGCATCCTTTCACGCAAGCCGTCAGCCGCATGGGAGACAGTAGAGATGAGGTGCATTGTAAAGAGAAGAAAACAGCAGAAATTTGTCTGGTCTCTGAAAGCCAGAAGTCCTTTGCATACTTGCATGAAGGACTTTGATGTGCCACGGCGTGATTGAGAAGCGGGAAGCGCGGTTCGGTTTAATTTGCCGGAGAATGGATGGGAAAAGGGGTGGGATGGGGTGGTGGGAGAAGTTTCATTTAAAAAAAAAAAAAAAAAAAAAAAAGTCAATTCAGAGAGAATGACAAAAAGAGCACATTTCAGTGAGTGTATCAATCTGGCAACCAGGGGCAGAAGAAAGAGTGAGAGCCTGGGACTGAATGAGGCCAGAGGGTTAGTTGGAGAGAGGGGAGAGAAAGCAGGTTGTGAGAAAGCGCTCCGGTTGCCTCCCCTATAGAAAAGGCCTCCTCTCTCCTGCTGGGCACAGCTCGCCTCCTGTCCCCTCCATCACAATGCAGGGGCCCGCATCAGCGCCCTGCCCCCCGGCTGCCCTCGCCCTGCTCGGGGAGCACTCTCAGCCTGGATCCAGAGCATCAGCATATGGAGGCCAGACCGAGGGGGCCACTCTCCGCTGTGACGGCCCTCCCCTGCCCCCACCAGCAGCAGCACAACTCTTAGGCTGTGGCATGGAGCCCACCCCCGGCGAGCTGGACATGAGATATGCTGAGAGGGTCAATCGCTGCACTGTGGCTGCTACCATTAACAGCACAGGGGAGAGAGAACGGCCTCGTCATACGGGACAGAATGTACTCATATTATTCAGGTTATTAGAGGTTTCCTATGAGAGTGTTATATGCTGCAGAACATCACTTGTCTTCATAATGTTCCTGTTTAAATACGAGTCTGATGGACTTACTTTTGAATAAATTCTGACTAGCCCAGGGAAATCTTTTAATAACATTTCTAAATATAATATTCATATATATTCCTAAAAAAGATATGAAATCTTTTTGGTGACATAGTGTTTGTTGTTATATTCTCTGCTCAGTTTCTTATAGCTGTTGCTTTGTAGATCCAGTGGCAAATGGTTCATTATGACTAGACCACACAAGCCGTTCCGAATCAAGAAGTGCAACCTCTGCACCCAGGAACACTTCACTCTGAGAAGAAAGCTGCTCCTTGGCCTGCCGTCAACCCTTCAGCTCTGACATTAACTAATGTTGGTTCACTGCAGGAATATGCAGTCATTCTTATGCTAATGGAAGATTTAACCAGCTCCTTATCCCCAGTGTCTGAGCCCTCTACACAGCTTGATCTGCTGGGAAAAGAAGGGAGAAAAGGTGAAAGGGGGGCAGAGAGAGAGAGAGAGAGAGAGAGAGAGAGGTCTGTGCATTGCTGTAGTTAGGGACCATTAATACAGGACTCAAAGGTGTTACAGTAACAGCAACAAACCATTGTGGCTGTAATGGTAAAGCACACTTGTTGCCATGGACCAAAGCATGGCCCATATGGGTGTGGTGAGGGGAGGTTTACAGGGGCACGGAGCTTGGTAGCCCATCCCCTCTCAGAGTAGAGCAACAGAAAGGGCAGGTGGTCATTAAAACTGCTGTAATCCCCTCCATGAATAGATCACGGCTTCGCCCACAGTGATGGAAGCTAAGCATGAGCAATACAGCGTTGCAATGGGGGTGCGGGGGTGATAGAGAGAACGGGAGAGAGAGAGAGAGAGAGAGAGAGAGTGAGAGAGAGAGTGAGAGATAGCGTTTGATGCTGGGCCCCTGAGGCGCTTTAGCACAGTGGCTGGGCTGGGTTTCTGAGCGGATGTGTTAACAGTTTCAGGCTCAATAGAGGGAGAAATCCCCACAAAGGCTGGTGTACAAATATTGTGGGAAATCCGTTCACTCTTTAATATTTCATGAAGCCCCACAATCTATTCATAGGACTCCATTCCTTTGGAGGAGCCTGCATTCAGGCTCACTCCGCAGCCTCAATGGGCAGCCCTTAATTGAGTGCCCGCTCATTCTCCGTCTCCCTGGCAGATTGTCCCAGATGAAAAGCCCCTGCCACTTCAACCTCCTCCTCTCCTGCCCAGGAGTGGGAAACAGAAAGGAGGGCGCGCCTTGCTGGTGGTGCATGCGGGAGGGAGCTCCGGGGACAGATGAGAAATGATAATAAGGAGAAGGAGAGAGAGCGAGAGAGAGAGGGAGAGAGAGAGACAGGGAGAGAGCGCAGGGCCTGAGTATGCTGGACGAGGCTTCAAGGAGGCGTTCAGTAATCCCCGGGGTATGCGGCGTGCCAGGGGCCGAGCAAGGCTGAACACTCCTGTGCCCTGAAAGGGCTGAGCCAAGACAAACTGCTGTCGGGAGGGAGGCATGCTTTGGGCTACCCGGCATGACAGAGAGCCCTTTCAGCAAGGCTGACACCTCCACGGCAAGATCCACCCCAATCCCCACCCCCCCTACTCAGTTTGCACCCTGGGAGCCCCATGCAACCGGGTGTCAACCCACACCGCCACTCAGAGCCAGCCACAATGACAAATGCCGTTGCGCTAATCAGGCGCTTGTGAGCCGCGCTGCTTCCACACTGCGACTCTGGAGATGCCGACCAGCTATAAGAATCTTTTTGATCTTTCTAAGTGTGGCGAGGTACATTGTTAGCTTGCCACCCCGATGCCACCCTGGTGAAGACCCACCCCGTGCTCTAATGCCTTGGGCGGTGAATAAACGGCAGTAACCCCTGGCACTTGTCGCATCTGTTTTCGAGCTGGGTTTCATTAGCCAATCGCTGGAGATCTTTCCCGTGGCTGCTGGTCTTTTGTGAATTATAGTTAAGAGGGAGAGAATGACAAAATGTAGGTGAGAAGGAGAGTCTGAGAAAGTGGCAGAGAGGGTGATGGAGAGGCCCGAGAACATGGATTCATCATGGATGACGCTTACGGTCGTGCCACCAAGCGCAGCCTCTGTGGGTGTGTGACTGCGGTGATCTCTTTATCCAAGGCTGCGTGAGCATGACCCGGGGACGGCACCTAATCAGGCTCCCGCAGGCCTCCAGCTGCAGGCCTGGCCCCCGATCCCTGATTAAAGGTCACACGGGCTCCTCTCAGGTCCTGTAGGGGCGCCTGAACCTGGCCCGCTCCAGCTGGGCCCGCTCTCCACATCCCGAGGTGCATCCAACAGGCTTAAGGTGGCTCATGAGGGATGGAGGAAGCCCGTGGAGAGGAGTCCTGGGGAGAGGAAAATCCTCTGCCCCCTGCCTCTCCACGCATTCCCCCACATCCACCCACACCGCTCCTCCACGTCAGGGCTGCTCCTGGGCCCCGCAGCGGGGAGCACCAGAGCAGACGCATGGAGAATGGATTCCTCTGAGAAGGGCCATGGGACTTCACGGTTTAAATTCTCAGTTTCCGCACCGAAGGACACCGATGTGTGACTTTGAGAGGAAGCCTAAAATCTTTTTTATTAGTTTCTCTCGCAGGAGACGTGTAGGTCAGGGCTTCTCTTGCATGATTCAGAGATGATACTCAACATACATTATTACAGCAATGACTAGAATGAAACCACAAGATCAAAAGTATAATGAACCTTCTGAACTCGCTCATAAGATGGAAGTCTACAACCTCTCAGACTGATTTAATAGACATTCAACTGCACTGAAGTGTCTCAAGTGTAACTTACATGCATGTAGAATATTAATGCATGGTTTTGGGGGAGATGGAGACGCAGATGAGATCTGAGAAGCACGGCATCTCAGTTTAATCCTACATCTCTTAATGAAGTCCACGAATGCACAAGGAGACTTAAAAAATCTCAAGTATTTGACTTCAGATCTACAGCCCTGATCCAGACACTGATTAAATCCATCACGTCTTAATGCACTTCCGCCACTTGCTACATGTCCACTAACCAGTATAACTATTAGCAAACACGCACACACGAGCACACACACACGCACATACACACACGCACAAACAAACACGCACAAACAAACACAAAGATCCCTGCACCCCATTTCAGCCACTATGCTATGCAACAAAACTGCTGCCAAGTTAAGAGCAGAGGGAAGTCAGATCAGTCAGAGTAATGTGATTGCTTGTTAACCTAGCATGTAGATGATTAATTCGGGAGCTAATCCCTTGGTGCCCAGGCAGGGAGGAAATACCTGTGGTGGCCTAATCCACCCAGACATAGCCCAGGACATGCACTGTGCCACTCAGTCAGGCCTTTTGTTCTGGACAGGTATTAGGTCACAAGTGCAGGGCTCTCTGTCTCTACAGGAAACAGAGCAGTACAGGCCACACTCAACAAGTATTTTGGCCTTTTTTTTTTTTTTGGTTGCAAAACTTGCATTTTCCATTCGCTTTGCTGGCTGGATCAAAAGGGTTTGGGTCTCTGAGGGGCCTTTGTTCCGTTTTTATTGGCCGACGTTTGAATTTGAGCGGCCGTGCTGTTCACTGTTCTGTTTCTCAAAAGCGCATGTGCTCTCTCGAAGCAAAATTTGTTTGAGTTTAGAAACACTGACTGAAGTCAAGACTTCTTTGTCCACTTCTTGTGTTAGGCAGCCAACAAAAAAGGGCCCTGCCATAGAAGGTTCAGCTAACAGCTAGAGCCTGGACACACTGACCGAAAGGGTTACATGATTAGACCCAACCATGAGGGCCAATAAAATAATTCTGCTAAGTGACAGGTTCTGGCTCTAAATGTTTACTCCTTTACCATTGGGTGGTGAGTGACTTAGATAAACATAGTGGAGGTTCATTTCATCCAAACCACAAAGAAACCGAGTGTGCCGATGCCAAAGGCTGTAGTGAACTTTGACCCGGCCAGGGCACAGGCAGCATTTGTCCCTCCGTAATTGGACAGAAGGGCCCTTTCGCTCTTCATTTAACCTTTTCTGCTTGATTCTTTCTTCCTCAGCGGCCACAAAGGCCCTGGTCCTGACCCAGTTGTTGCAGGCCTATCGTTGCACCCCCAGCCCAGGCCTTTGAAAGCTGGAGAAAAGCTGGAGTGTGCTTGCCCCGCCGGGAACAATGGCAGAGTTAGTGACCCCTGACCCGAGGGGCTTTGAGCTTTCTTCCTGGATCAGGCTCTGCCTTTCGCCACGGTTGGTTACAGCTCCGCAGCTCGGCAACAGCGTATGGGTAAACACTTGTTAAGAAGTGATTCTTCTTCCCAGTCTTCCCTGTGTCCCCAAGCTGTCTTTCTTCTCTGCTTTTGAGTGTGCGTATCAGGGACAGGCAGGAGTTAAGGCTGGCCCAATTCGTTACCTTCACCCTCACCACTCACATAGCCGCAGAAGGCACACACAACAAAGTCCACAGATTAAAACAATAGATTTTAGGTAGTTCATGTAAAGGTTGTATAGACTGAAATGAACACACATGCTTCTTCTTATTGGGGGAAAAATTACATTTACTCATATCTCAAATGTTTGACTACAGGTACAGGAGAGCGCAGTATTGGTCTCGAAACGTCACATGTTCTTCCAGAAAGTTCTGTATGGTGCATGGAGTGGGATTTGTGGTACGGAGTAAAATAATAAATTGTGCAGAAGGTAATGTGATATCGCTTCCACAGTATAATGGAAACAGAGCAGTGGCCTGAGCGTATTCCTCTCTCACCAAAAGAACAAGCACCCCAGAACACGAAGGAAAAACAGAGCCTTCTGATCCTTTGTTGCTGCTGTCAGCAACCCTGTGCCCAGCGGGGTTCGGCTTCGGAGCCGTGAAGCCGTAGCTGGCCTCGCGCGTCCAGATGCCGAGCACGCGGTCTCGGGACTTGGGCGGGCAGCGCCTGGCCCAGGCATATGGGCTGAAAGAGGGGACCCGCCAGGGCCGGCGCTGCCTCCGCCACCCAGCACGGAGGGGGGCTTTGTCCCGGGCCCTGCCCTCTACGGCGCTTAATGCTGTGGAACACCATTGTACAGTATTGTGAAGTGCCGCTAGTCTTTTAGCCTGTGGCGGCCGCTGCCTTCTCTCTCCCTCCCTTTCGCCCAGCAGGAGGTTTAGTGGACTTCTCCTGCCTCATTCTTCTATTGTCAGATCTGCTTTTTACTACTTTTTTTCTCCCCACTTTTTTTTTGTCCGTTTCAACTGTTCCTGTGAATGATGGTCAGTTTGTCGGAGAACAATTAAGCCATCTGATGTCGTCTCTCTCCTTCCGACATGTCTGCCTTTGTCCTGGCAGTGTGTCTCTGGGACGGAGTAGGCCTGAGGTCACTCCTATATCTGTCTGGGCTGACCTCATTATCACACACGCAACTCCAGATCTCTAAATCATACGTGACTTTGGGAACACGGAGCTGGGAGCCAGCTGCTTCTGTCTGTGATGTGTCTGTCTGGTAGCTGGGCAGTACAGACGCAGCTACAAGCGTGTATCATGTGTACTTGGCACGCTGCATTTCCGCCTTATGTTGCTCTACCAGTCCTTTTCAGTATTACTATCATTACATTAAACACAGCTCAGCTGTCTTGGATGAAAAAGACAGAAGTATTTATAGGACTGTGATTTACGACTGAAAGTTAGAGGTGGGCCACCCCTTTTAAAGGCTCTCCCCTACGTCTGGCCCGTAAAGCTGTCCCCGTTTCTGTGTGATGAAATACATTCCCCTTTAATTGACAGGTACCTAAAACAGCTGGGGGACAGCTTTGCTCAACATGGGATTGTCTGCACACTTACTCCTTTGCTGTTTTCTGTCAGGGGTGACACCGACATGACCCAGTCTGCCAGAACCACACTCTTTCTAGACTTCTTTTCATCCTTGATACTTTCCGCCCCATTTCAGCTGCTTGAGACCCCCTCTGCACGTGGAGGAGAGCAGACACTTGTGCCGCTGCCACACTGCCCCGCAACCTCCTGCACCTCCACACTGGCCTGCAACCTCCTGCACCTCCACACTGGCCCGCAACCTCCTGCACCTCCACACTGGCCTGCCACCTCCTGCACCTCCACACTGGCCTGCAACCTCCTGCACCTCCACACTGGCCCGCAACCTCCTGCACCTCCACACTGGCCTGCCACCTCCTGCACTTCCACACTGGCCCGCAACCTCCTGCACCTCCACACTGGCCTGCCACCTCCTGCACCTCCACACTGCCCCGCAACCTCCTGCACCTCCACACTGCCCCGCAACCTCCTGCACCTCCACACTGCCCCACAACCTCCTGCACCTCCACACTGGCCTGCCACCTCCTGCACCTCCACACTGCCCCGCAACCTCCTGCACCTCCACACTGGCCTGCAACCTCCTGCACCTCCACACTGGCCTGCAACCTCCTGCACCTCCACACTGCCCCGCAACCTCCTGCACCTCCACACTGCCCCGCAACCTCCTGCACCTCCACACTGGCCTGCAACCTCCTGCACCTCCACACTGCCCCGCAACCTCCTGCACCTCCACACTGGCCTGCCACCTTCTCCACCTCCACACTAGCCTGCCACCTCCTGCACCTCCACACTGGCCTGCCACCTTCTCCACCTCCACACTAGCCTGCCACCTCCTGCACCTCCACACTGGCCTGCCACCTTCTCCACCTCCACACTAGCCTGCCACCTTCTCCACCTCCACCTCTTAGTCTATGCGAAAAATGCACAGTTATTCAGTAGATTAAAAATGCCTAATTAAGATATTGCCTAATTACTCTGGATATTGTTGTTTTCACACCATACGCTTCTCCAAATGTGCAAATTACTGTGGGCAGAAAGTAATAGAGAATTAAAAAAAACTGAAAGTGATTTGGAGTCCTATTAAAGAAATCTTCTTTCTGCTTCCTTTCCTCTCCATGAAGCCACTAGATTTTATTCCCTTCTAGTTTACATCTTCAAACCCAAAACCAGAGTTCCATCAAGCATCCATGATCCACTCCATTGAAATATTAAAATTCAAAACTTGCCAGGAATGGCCATGAATAAGTCCATTTCATGGACTTATGTAAACTTGTGAGCAAAAAGATGAGGTGTAAGGCCACTCATCTGCTGGTGCTTCCAAACTGATGGGAGCAGATCAGAGTCATCCCAGATTCACACTGGAATCCTCAGGACATAAACTCTGTGTGTGTGTGTGTGTGTGTGTGTGTGTGTGTGTGTGTGTGTGTGTGTGTGTGTGTGTGTGTGTGTGCGTGTGTGTGCGTGTGTGTGTATATATATATATAGCGTGCATGTGTAACACAAAAGCAGCCTCCCAAAGTGAGGCAGCTGCTAACCCTTCAGGGTATCAGGGTATTTACCACCTGTATCATTCCTCTAGCATCTCCCATCCTGCAGCAGTTAAGGTAAACCCACTTCCCTAATAGCGAATCACATTCCAGGGAGGGACCCACGTCTGCGCTGGAGAACCCTGGTGCCTTAACCCAGGGGAGGCCTGGCAGACCTGGCCCCGTCGTTAGCTTAGCTCGGCCTCTCTCCTCGTCGCTCGGCCTCCTGCCACTATCCAATGAGCCTCACACTATGCTAACGCCTGCCCTCTGATTGTTGCGCTAAATGAAAATTAATTGATTCTCATTCAGTGCTCTTGTTGGCTCCCCGTTCGCTCCACCGCGAGCGCCCTCGCTATGGACCCAGCCCTCCGACAATACACACCTCGGCCCGCCCATCCATCGCCCTCATGCATCCTCACACATGGTAATGTGCTTGCTATTGCTATGCACACTCATCGGGGAGCAAAAGACAGCAGGAGAATGCGACACCTTGTTACCCGTTTATGTGTATGCGTGCATTAGCGCATAACCTTTGACCAGCAGTGCCTTTCTTCAGTGTGACTCAGACTCCTCCTCCCACCCGTGGACGCTGGCATGCTGGGAAATGAGTACGATAAATGCCGAAAGGGTTGCGTCATGTGCTGCGGCTCAGTCATTCGTCACCGTGCAGCCATGTGAGGATCTAGATGGAACTCTTCGGAGTATGTGACGATGAATCAGTATAAAACAGGCAAGTAGCTCCTAATTCCTCTGGAACTGCAGGCTTGGTTTTACCCAATGAATGCTGTTTACCCAGTGACTATGCACAAACACACTTGGATCATTCCAGCTATCTGGCACCAAGGGCACAAAACTGTCTCCAAAGCCTAAGAAGATATATATGTTTGCATTTAAACTATCTTGTCTAGTACTAGCACTTAAATTGTCTTGTATTTTATAGTTTTTTCTTTCAATCTAGTTTACAACACTGACAACACTTGTTTCTGGCAGTAACTCAGTTTAAGGGTATTTTTGGACCTATTCGTTCTATCTAGAGAGACTTTTCTGAGTAGACAGTTGAAGCGCTGTTGTAAGTTGCTGCGGATGAGAGCATCTGCTCAGTACCATAAATGTAAATATCAAAAAAAGCTAAAGTATAACAGTCATGCAACGCTGAAAGTCCATATGGTCCAAATGACAACTTACATGAATTCATTTTCCCTGATAACCACTCATAAAATGTCTATTTCAGCATGACAGGCCTGCCTTCTCCGGACCTCTTCGGTTCGGTTTAATGGACTGTGATAAACTGACGTGCTGCAGGTAGAGAAAGAAGGGCAGTCCCCTGTGCATCCCAGCTTTGTTTCTGTTCGGATTGTTTGCCAGTCGATTCCCTGCCATTTTCCCCGTGAGCAGCCAAGCTTGCCGTTCCCCATCCCTGGCTGCGGGCTGAGATGGCAGAGCTGGTGAAACATTAACCTGGCTGGCCTGCTTGACATTGATGGAGAGAAGCAGCAGTGCAATGGTCCCGTTGTCTGGCCAGGCAGGGATTGTCCCCAGCCCTGTCTCTGATGTCACAGGTCAGCCCTAGGGTCAGAATGGGCGTTCCTCCGGCCAGGTCTATACAGGGCCAGGATAAGGAGAAGTCCCTGCTTAAGTAAGCTTTGATTTATAACATTTATACTATCAGGCAGTCACATGCGTAAAATTCAATTCTGCTTGAACCGGCCACTAAGTATCATCCATATTCCAGGCATCTCCATATTTCATGCGTCTCGTGAAATGGAACGCAGGTGAAAAACTCTTAATTCAGGACCTTCAGCACATTTCTTTCTGTGCAGGCCAAAAACAACCCTTCGGCGGCTACATGAGATTCGGCAAACAAGCCACCCACCAGATATTATAAAGAAGCCCACGAGGCTCATGAAAGTAAACTAAGTAAACACGGCATTGCCTTTTGGGTGGTAGAGCATGCGAGAGAGCGCGAGGTGTCGGCCGCCGTGAAAGCCAGTGAAAGGGGAGGCCATTTGCTGGGCCATCATTCATCAACGGCAGTGCAATGCCTGGACAAGCTTGCTCCCAGCTCCTCACACTTGTTGCCATTGTGACACCCTGGCAGAGGGAAGTCTCCATAGTGGCAGGGATCAATTCAGGGGCCTGACAGCAGTGCACTAAACCAGGCTCCCGTTTGCATAGAAATACCCAGCATCCCTGCGAAAAAGCCCCTGGCCCCATCTGTCAGGGCCTCCAAGGGACATTGTGTTTGTGTGAATGCGTGTGGGAGGGAAAGGAGGAGTGTGAGAGGAGGTTAATCAAGATTGGGATGAGGAAGGGAGGAGGAGCAGAGGGGGGCAAGAGGGGAGGGGGAGTGTGTGTGAGTGAATGTGTGGGAGGTGCATGACCATTATGCTTATATCCCTGTTCTCCTTTTCAGAGCCATTAGAAGAATACATTCTTTTTCGGTGCTCCTTTTGGCTCAGGCGAAGCTTCTGTCACCTATACTGCTCACTGTTCAGCAGTGAGGGTGGTCACAGGGCAGTGGATTCTGGGAATCAGGTTAATTAGAGACGACAGGGCCCTCGCTGACGACAGAGGCATGGAGCGAGAGAAGAGCCGTGGGGCCAACGGGGGCTGGGTTAACCATCCAGCACTGTATTATGCCAACCATCCGCTACGGCCCCAGGGACTCATCCAGTACGCCGCCGAGGGCCTCGGCCGGCCGTGCCATCGTGCCCGTCGTGATGTCTCGCTCCGGCATCGGCCGGCCCCCCGGCGCACGTCGCCGGGCTTCGCACTCATCCGCGCACACCTGCAAATTCTCAGCCGGCGCTTGTCTGTTTTGTGCTGTGCCAGCGATAACTCAGAGCAGGCGCACAAAGGCCTTCCGCCGCCCGCTCCCCTTCTAATTGGAGGAGCTGAACAATCCCTTTAGCCTCCCACGCAGCGGAGCATGTCAAAGAACAGCCCTTGTTCATTTCTCATTCCTGAACCTGAACTGGCCTGCCCCTGCGGACCACGCTGGGCCCAGGTTCATGTTGGCTCTACCCTACAATGCTTCAAGTGCTGACCCCTAACCCTTTAGGTGACCCTAACTGTTGAAGAGGTTAGGGAGCAGGGCAGATGTGGGTAAACTTCCCTATAGCAGGAGAAAGAGGCCCGCTTGTTAAATGGTTCTGTTTCCCCCACCTTAGCCGAGGAGACTCCAAAGGGAAATGGAAGATGGGTCTAATTGGGAAGCAGGTTATAATGGGAGGTTCAAACAGCAGCACATCGGCAGTGGCGAACAAAAGCAGCAGTGAGAAGAGGTGTCCGTACGGCCCTAATTGGGAGGGGGAATGTGTAATGTGTTTTAAAGGATGTCTGTTGAACAAAACACGGCACATACCTTAATTGGGACACATCTCCTTATTGCACTTGACCAGCTACAAGCCGCGATGCTTGTAAAAATGAAAAGACCATAGCTAACATCATAACAACAAGCACTGGAGCATTCTTTAACAGGACAAATAATGAATACATTGCATGTAAACAGCCATTTTGGCCAACGGCATTAATACTCATTATTAAGTTGCGCAGACTGAAAACTGCAGAACTTTCTTTTTTTTTTGGGAAAAAAACAAACAAATAAACAAACAAAAACTGCCCTAAAAATAATACAAAAGAAGAAACAGAAACTTAAATTCCAGCAACTTTATGAAACAATCATCACTTACCAGAAGGTGGCGATCTTGTACAAAGTATTAAGGGGAAAGAGGCACTCACACAGATCTAACTTCGGATTGATAACATCAGTGGGTACCAACAATCTGTTTTTGCAACAGAATGAAATCGGACATTGGCAAATGCCTAGCTAACTCATGAATAAGACATGAGGTGTTATCAGCTCTTCACGGGTGAAGTTTCGCTTCCAACTTCTTAGGTACAGGCGACCAAAAAAAAAAAAAAAAAAACGAAAAACGAAAGAAAACAAAATTGGAAGGATAGTTAAAGTTTCGCTTTTAAAAATATTTTAACCGTAATAGTTCAAATCTGCTTCTATATTAGTTCTCCAGGTATTTGAACCAGCAAAGGCAGCTAACTTTCTACGAGAAACATGCCATACTGTGTGTGTGTGTGTGTGTGTGTGTGTGTGTGTGTGTGTGCGTGCGTGCGTGCGTGCGTGCGTGCGTGTGTGTGTGTATTTTTGCATGCTGTATCCAAATATGTTTTAGTTTTTTGTTCCAGTATATTTGTCATTATGTTTAGTATGGAAAAGCTGTGCCACAGAAAGTGCAGCCCCTCTATGTTGGCAGACTGCTGGACATGGAAGAGGGAGGTTCCTGAGGCCAAATGTATGCAAAAATCACACATTGTCCATTTCTGAAGTATGTTTCTACATCTTTAAACCTTAATAGCAGCCTTATTTATGAATAAGTAATATATAACCCAATTACAATTTATACACTTAAAGACCATACGTGATAGGAAAAACAATTCTGTGTAATACATACTACATGATCGACATATTTTTGATTGGGAAGCAAAAAACTTCAAAATTTGTTGGCCTGTATTCTCTAATTCCCTTAAATAAAAATCTTCAGTTGGTTTTATTGTATAAAGCTGTTCAGGCTAAATGGGTGATAATGGTAAAAAGATTTGTGGCGAGCTGGAATAAACTTGATATTCATTTGCACAGTCCAGTGAAATCCGAGGGATTTGCGCTTTACATCACACATGGTCAGTGAAAGGAGAGGAGCGGTCTATTTAATACCTGATGAAGACTTTTAAACACCAACTTATTTCATGGACTTTATCATTACAAAATGCAGAATGTGCCTACAATTCTGCAGAAAACATCATGCGTAAACGCTAGGTGGTCACCACTTAGGCGTTTAGTAACTGAACCGCATAAGTACTGATAGCATAGTTACCATGCAGACTGGCATAGCTGAACCCAGAACTATAGCCATGTGCCACTCTCATCAACTGAGTGTATGCAGAAAAAGAGCAGGACTTAAGAGCAAAAATTTCTTCTGACGTAACTATCTTCTGCAGCCTTCTGCAGAAATGCCTCATCGATTCTACAACCTGGTTAAAAGTTGAGCTTGTGTATAAGACCCACATTACATACTTGCTCTACTGGAAATTTGAACTTTTCGGAATCCTTAGGCAGGCGTGTAGGCGGTAGCTCATTAGCATGCTTTAGTCTTTTTCTTAACAACCATTACATATAGTTATTGCAGAGCTGCCAGGGCTTTTAATCAAATTAAATGGAAGTCTTTTTTTTTTTTTTTTTACCTCAGAACCCATTTCACAGATGTGTAACAATGTGCAGTTATTCTGCTGACTCATGTGCTTCCTTGTTAAGGACTGACGGTAATGATTACAGGCATTAACACATGACACAATGCCTGGGTAAGGTAATAGCATGCCACTTAAATCAAACTAAATGGGACAGACTGGCTGGGGTCTCTCTGAATGTGACGGTGCATGATGAGTATGGTGGTGGGTGCCAGTCGGGGAGACGGTTCATCTCTACCCTGGGAGCAAGCTCCCTTTAACTGCCTTTTTTTTTCATTTCCATCTGTGTCATAAATGTCTTGTTTCCCATTGTGTGGGAACTCATCTTGGACATTGTCCCTGTTGATGTGCACACTAGCAGCCAATAAGTGTGACATGGACTCCTATAGGGTTGGAGTCTAGCATTCCTGGAATTTCCAGTCGCTTAGATTGTGCGGGACACCAGGGTCTGGACTCATCCCTGATTGTTTTGGTTGTTCCTCCTGGTGTGAAAGCATTGGAAGGCTCCAGTATGGAATGTCTTTGTGTTTTCTGGCCTGGTCAACTTTTACCTATTTTTGACAATAATGATTAGATGTTAATTTTGTTTTATTTAATAAAACTCCCCAATCATGGCAAGTTTTCTCCATAAGAGATATTATGTCTTGAATAGCTCTCACAATAAGTACTGCTGTAAGAAATCAGACAGTTGTAAAAAGCTTGTTTTCCAGTTGACAGCTGCTTGTCATTTTGGGTATGGTTTCCAGGTTAAAATTTGTCCTGCGCATTGAGGACCAGGTTCTCATGGCCTGTGTTTGTTGTTTGGCTGGTGTGAATTCTGCTCACAGCATCCTGATGCCCTGTAGGGTCACTGCAGAGTCAGTTCTTTCTCACACTCTGCCACTTACCAATGGTCACCCTTCTCCTATCTCACATACCAGCCAATGGAATTAAACATTTATCTCCAAAGTAGTATTTCATGTGTCATTCAAAGCACTGCTGCCATATTAAGGCAATAAAACCTACATGTTAAGTGAACATGAGGGTTGGCCATCAATAGCTCATCATTGTGACAGTGATTCAAAGTTTCATAAACCATTAAAGCTTATTTACTTCTACATGCCTTGAGGTTTCCTAAGTGCGTCACATTTGTTTTATTAATAGATAATGCTTTCTAAGTTAGAAATACAAACTGATAAATGCATGAGTGCTTATTAATTTAGCTATAAGTTTAGTTATAAGTTGTTTTTAGATCCCCACGTTATATCCTGTTATTCTTCCTGAATATTAACCTGAATAAAATTAGCACAATAATGTGAATGGAGCTCCCCTTCTCTCTCTCTCTCTCTCTCTCTCTCTCTCTCTCTCTCTCTCTCTCTCTCTCTCTGTGTGTGTGTGAGACACAGAGAGAGAGTCTACAGGTCTGTGGAGCTCACTAGGGTCCTGACGCGTACTCTAGTACAAGAATCTCCCAAATCATGTGTGCAGCAGGAGAGCAGTGCTACACTATGGGCTTGTGCTCATTCCCAGGAAGAGACCCGGGTCCTCTGCCCTTTACTTTAATATCATGGCCACAGGGACCCAGACTGATGCAGCAGCCTTGCTGTCTGTTGCTTTTAATTAAACCTGCCCATGCTGGCAGTGATGACTTTTCCTTTACTTTCTTCTGTTTGCACTTCTTTGACAACTTTAGATATCTTAGACTTAGACTTGACAGAACTATTAATTGTACTCAGTTTTACAATTTTATTTTGTTAAGGCATGCAAGTGTGTATATATATATATATTTTTTTTTTTAAGTCTTTCTGAAAACCTAGTGGCTGACCAATTTCCACTGTTTCTGATGAGTTAAAACAAATGACTTTCATAACAAAGAATGTTCCATGAACACGTAGAGTAGGTGGTGCATTCTCTCTGTCCTGTATAAGTGAGGAAATGATTACCCAGGATTCTTGAGGCTTTGTCAGACTTCTGGCTGGGTGTAATTAGGAGTGGAGGCTCTAGGAGCCAGAGGACCTACTGTGCCCTGTACTGCTGCCTGACTGCATCCCTCTACATCAACCCAGTTCTGAAAGTCTCGTTAAACCATCCAGCACTAGAAATACTGCTCCCACATGACACAGCACTAAATTATTACCACTAATTATTTCTGAAACCTAGGGTAGCTCTTCCCATCACGCTGTCAAACAATGCATTTAGACTGTAGATCAAACACTTAATATGAAGATAGCGCCTTTAATTTGTGTCTGATGGGGTAACTCCTGAAGGAACATGAGATCCAGTATAGGAAAAACATCACATCCATTAATGAGCAGGCTGAGTTTAGAGAATGGTGTCCAGAGGATATCTGGCTGTTGTGAGCTCACATGCTGAAGGGGAAATTTAAAGTCTCGTTATTTAAAGATTATTAACCTTAATCTGGTAAAGGCAGCGCGAAAGTCTCCATGAGCCTGCAGGCTTCTTTTTACGCTTTCTGTGAAGAGTGGGGGGGGGGGGGGGGGGGGTTTGGTTACTGGAGCTGTGATGAGCCAGTGAGACAAACAGGCTCCTCAGCCATGCACTAGCTGCCTGCCCCTTTAGTAGGTGTGTGTGTGTGTGTGTGTGTGTGTGTGTGTGTGTGTGACTAATGTCTCAAAGCTGTTTGATTGATCACTTTATCACCTGTGGAGAAGAGGCAGTTTGCCTGGAGGTAAATTCAGCTCAGTGGCTCAATCAGCAGGGACTCCCCCCTCATTAAGGCTTTCATTATAATGGGCTATAATGCTAAATATACTTATCTATGACTACCTACCATTACCTCCTAATGCCAAAATTGGGACTGTCTCCATGTTTCTCCAGTCTGAGCTTTTAAATGTTTAGACGAGAGCATACACATATCTTTCTGCTGAAAGTACGGCTTCCTTATACTGTGTGTGTGTGTGTGTGTGTGTGTGTGTGTGTGTGTGTGTGTGTGTGTTAGTTTTGCAGGACTTAGCCCAGCCACTGGCCTGCATCCTCGGCTGCGAGAGGCTGTGGTTAGCCCGGCAGTACCCACAGGGACCGCCTCACCTGAGGCCATTCTTAGCCGTCCAGCAGAGCAGTGAGCCTGGAGGACCAATCCCAAAGGACCCGTGCCCCCTCCCCGCTGTTACTTTCAACTCAAATCTGTCATCATGCAGTTAGTGAGAAGTAAGTAAAACGTTGCTAGCGTCTGTTCATTGAAGGGTGACCTTTATCTCAGCCCCCCACCCCCGCCAACCTCCACTTTAGCTAAAGACACCTGTTGGGAATGGACCTTATCTCTGTATCTCTTTACAAAGGCGATACACACACATATACATAATATATCTGTGGTTTTTTGTGATGTTTCCTTGTAAAGTGAATTGACATCTAAGCCTATGGCACTTCAATTCCTTAGAGTTAACAGGACCAATCTTTGGCAATGTTTGAATATTATTAAATAATAAACCACAGGATGTAGTATTTGAACATCCTTCACTATTATTTTTCCTTGACTACAGTATAGAGTAACCAAAACAGGTTATAACTCCTAGAACAAACATGATGGTAGCCTCTGAAACTGATTTCTCACAGATGTTTCTTAAGCGCATGGTAAATGTTATCAAAATGATTTAATGGTGCCTTCAGAAACAAAGAAAAAAAATAAACAGTGTGACAAAACATCTCTACACTTCTTGACAAATTTTCCTTCTTTTTTCAAAAGCAAGCAGAAGGCTGATTAACAATATGAGCAACAGCAGTAGTTATAACAAATGGGAACAAACACACACACACACACCTCTAAAACTGTTGAGCCTCTTAAAGAGTTAATCCCTTTCGTGTAAATAAGGGGCTGGGTAATTAATAGAAGTCCTTACTGAGTCATGGGTACAATTAAAGTGATTGCACTGGGTTTCGCTGAGGGTTGCTGGGAGACTCGTTATCTTGCAGCTCGGCTCGGCCACGGCTAGTCTGCCCGTCGGCTCCGGTTGGGCCCTGGTGTCCCACTGCTGTCCATAGCCCACAGATCAAGGGCCCGGCTCCCCACAGGCCGCCCGCTAGCCTCCAGGTGGG
>NC_137520.1:11090211-11227711 GCF_041902795.1 Electrophorus electricus | reverse complement strand
ATGTGTGTTTCAACACAATGCGATAAAACTCCCTATACATTTGAATAATTTAGTTGGTTAAGTTCACAATGAAAGGTGTCTGATTTTAATAATTTGGATTGATGATAGCATTGAAAATGGTGACAAATAGGCTTTTATGGTGCACTTTACAGCCTTGAACTTTTCCATCCACATTTAAAGAATGTGTGAAACCTGTCTTGTTTATTCAGAAGTTTGGTTCAGCAAGTGAATTCTTCACTTGTGCAAGTAAACTGGTTCATGAATTTCTGAGTCTATTTTAAAACCACAGCGCAAAATATTTCTTTTGATCTTTTTTTTTTTTTTTAATATTAGTGTGCGTTAAATTGTTATGATGCAAATATGAGAAGAGGCATTTTAATTTACATAATTTATTTTTGCTCTGGAAAAGTGTGTCATAATCAATAACAGTGTAATTAATGTAATTAAAATAAATTAGTACAATGTCATTAATTAAAACTAGATTTTCATAGTATTCCATGCCTAGATTTTTCTTTCCAAGGCCTTGTCTTCCAGGAACTTTCAGTGGTACTTGGGGACTGCAGTGAGTAGGAGGAAAGCTGAGTACTCAGACGCAGTGGTTGGCGAAGACAAAGTGGTCTGCACGAATTTCACTGCAAAGTTGTAGATATGTAAAAAGCATGTACCACGGCTCAAATGGGCCCAAACTGCCATTGGTTCTCTGTACTGTAATTGCAGGGACAGGCACCCAGACCTATTAACTTGCAGCATCCCTGTAGCAGTCCATTTAGCTTGCGTGCCACTGCTCTGTCTAGAGAGAAGCTTCTTAAACCACATGAAAAGGGCTGTTCTGCACTTATTGTGCTCAGTGTGTCTAAAAATCTGTTATTACTCCAGTTAATTAAATGACCAAGACCTGCTGGTAAAAACATCACAGAACTCGTAGCATTAGCTCGGTGCCTAACCTTGTGAATTAAAAAAAAATGAAGGACTTGATTTTTTATCTCTGCTCAGAATAGTTTTGATTTAAGTCTTAGAGTAACACTGAAACAAATTCTGGCAATTTTATTATTTGGTAAATGCAATGCAACTGCATAACTGCATCAGATTCCACCAAACCGTCTTAATTTCATTTCTGGATGTCACATTAAATTTGTTTGGCCACCAAGCACATGAAAACAGATCCAAAACTTTTCTGTGACATTACTAAACGAGATTCTTGATACACTTTGATTAGTGCAGTGACTGACCAGTAAACAGAACGCTGCACTCTACCATGTTTTTCTGTTTTTTGTGACTGTTCTTGGCACCATGCTATCAGCATTTCATCTGGGCAACAGAGATGGTTATCATAAGTCATTCACTTGCAAACCTTACAAAATAATTGCCGGTAACTGCTCATTTGTTAATGTTTCCCCACATGCGACTATTCTAAATTCATACATGCAACAATGTCGTATACAGTCCAGTTAGCTTGGACCCACTGTTAGAACAGACACCTTTAGCAAATCAGCTAGTTTTCAATTGGAACTAAGTGTTAAAAGCCCGATTTACACGTACCAATTTAACTAAGACCTCGTGGCCTTGTGATTGTTGGATCTCAGACATACAAGGGAGCATGAACAGTTTGATTCCACGTCATTGTTTTATCATTGCATTAGTGATGTTGCGTCTACAATCTCTTGAAGACATTTAGCAAGGAATCGAATTAAGGGTTCCAGTGATTTCCTGAATTCGATTTGCTGTTTTGTATTTTCCCTAATGTGCCACGTTCTACCTTTTCACACAGACACCAGTAAGGATAGACTGATGCGCCAGTGCGCAGCTTTAAAGCCTTTATCAGCGGTATTGGGGTGAAGTGACCCGTTCCAAATAACCTATATCATGCTGGAACTAGGGTGTATAAAGGGGTCTTTTGGAATCAGCTCTCAAAAGATTTTTTCTCTTGGGGAAGTCATGATGAAAACTGCCCCCCACTCCTCCCCCTCTTAAAAAAAAAAAAAAAAAAAAAAAAGATAAAGAAAAAGTATTTGGACATGTCAGCGGGGCTTTCAAAGGAAAACAAACTGCAGAGACCAATGTGAGTTGACTTAATCTGATTAGGCTAACCTCATCAACAGCCCACTTAAAAAAGAAGAAAGCCATGGATTGGACAGAAAAACCAGGATTGGGGGTGGGGTGTCTCTCTCTCTCTCTCTCTCTCTCTCTCTCTCTCTCTCTCTCCCTCTGAGAGGGCCAAGGAGCTGCAGTGAATACACCACATTGTAAAGAGACATGCTGGTCCACAGATGGCAATATGACAACAAACCATTTGAAAGGCGAAGCAAATACAATTGATCCAAGTTTTCGCAGGTATAAGAACAATGCAGGAGTAATAAGATTAAGAAAGAATGAACTGAAAAAGTCCATGAAATGCCTCACACTCACACA
This sequence comes from Electrophorus electricus, assembly GCF_041902795.1. NCBI lineage: Eukaryota > Metazoa > Chordata > Actinopteri > Gymnotiformes > Gymnotidae > Electrophorus > Electrophorus electricus. Next base: position 11,225,302 of record NC_137520.1, on the reverse strand, counting down.
CTGTCAATGCTAACTTTTAGCTTTGAAGTCTCGTAAGTCCACCACCCCCTTTGCCCAGTGCTGCTTAAGAAATATCTCCATATTTTAATTAATTAACGTGGGCTCTCACCTCTACTATGAAACACCCCACAGTGGCAGTAATAAATCAAAGATGAATGGTAAATAAAGCATTAAAAGGCCAGCACAGAGATGTTTTATACTGTTTTAATACAACAACCTTTGTCTTAAAGAAATATTTTGCAACAAAATATTGAAGGTGTCCTTCCATGCCAAAAAGAAACTCTTTGGATCTTTTGCCAGTATTTCCTTCCCATGTAGGAAATTATCCTTCAGACAACACAAAAATAAGCATTTAACTCTAACAACAAATGACACAGCATCTGGAGGTATGAACTCTAGCTGATGGGTGTAGTAAAATTATATAATTCCCTCTTGAAAGTCATCACAAAATTCAATACCACGGTTTTATTGTAATAAAATTCATAATAATTTGTTAATATCTCGCTGCTTTTGTCGTCGGTATTTTCTCTTTGAACGGCTGAGATCTGTTCTGCCGGTATCTAATGTAATGAGGACGCTGGACCTCAGTAGTTTCCCCACGTATCTCCGCTTATGAAACGTGAAATGTGTAAACGGATACGTTATTAACCATCGGTGGGAGCAGAGACCACATAGCGCAAACGCTGGAGATACGAAGATGATGACTAATTGTCAATGATTGCATTTAAAATTAGTTGCTATCCTAACGATAGACTACGAGACGTTAGCGTTAATTCCATAGCCTATATGTTTATACAAAAACAAGCTTTAAAAACGCCTTACATGTGAAAATTAGACTATTTGTTGTATGTTGTTTTTTTTCTCTTTGCGATCATTCCACTTAACGAAGCACTAAATCTGACGTAGTTTAAATTAAAAATAAGCGCACAAACATAAACCCAATGTGTTTTTATTAAATTAAAACTGGTATAGGCTAATGTAAAATAGAAAAACATAAAAGTGTACATAAAATAGAGATTGTACGCATTATCGTGTATTTTATGAAAATGAAATGGCAAATAAACAAATCATTAACAAAATTTAAATAGTTACTTAGTGAATTAGATATAATAAGTAACGAAATGCAATTAAGCAGTCTAACGTCAGTGAAAGCTATGCAAAAATAACACGTCAAAATGGTGGGAAATAAATTAAGCGTAAACAAAACAAAAAGGTAGGATTATACAATCTTGAGTTCATCGTTGAAAAAGTGAAAGAATAAGAGGGACTAAAAGTATTTACTAGACATTATGGCGACATTCGTCCTGGTTATTGCCCTGGAACTCTTAGGTAGATTCGGTGTATTCTTTGTGGGGCCTTTCTGGATTTTCTATTTGCCCCTTTACATCGTGGATGGTGGTAACAGTAGCTAGAGGCCAGAGATTTACCGTGAGCATTGTGAGAGCTTTGTGTGAGAGACTGAGCAGGTAAACACAGTTAAGGGCAGTGCGACTGGAAGGCGTGTAAGGGGATTGGCCCCGCAACAGCCGCTAATGCAGATCTAATTGACTCCTTTCTGCATTCTGCACACGGATTTGTACGGCGGCTGCAACTCGTTGTCTATGATCAAAAAGGAGATTCTGAGTCCACATACGACAGATGTACCCACTCAGGGGCCTAACATCTTAAAAAAAAGAAATAAAAAAACAACTGTCATTCTTTTCGTTTTTTTAGTACTCTTTCATATCTGTTCTAAGCAAGATATGTCAATAAAGTATTTTATTCAACTTTATCTGCTTGCTGGGTTTTTTTTATGTTCACCAACTGAGATATCTTTGCAAAAACAATTAAAAGAACCGTAGGCCTATATTTTGTAAAATGGTTCTATGTGATTTCTTCTTCTTTTGGTAGGCTTATATTAAGTTGCTCCCTGCAGTGCAGTTATCATAGATTTCATACATATATCAGGATTTAGGCCTGCATCCTTTCTTTCAATCCCAAAGCAAACACCACAGACGTGACCGGGTATAGACGCGGCTAGACTCGAAGCCCTCTAACGGATCCTGGGCAAACAGGCAGCCAGCATTCACCAGCGAAGCGTCTCCACCCAGAACAAGGGCTACTACAGAATGGTCAGCAAGCTACTAGAGACCTGGCTATAGTTAGACTTAATAAACTACCATTCTTTTGTCTTATCTCTAGGCAGACACAATAAACCAGAGACTGCAATCCTATCAAGCTATTGGCTAATCAGTGCTTGAAAATACAAAGCAGTGCATTTAAAAGTTTCCAATCTTGAATTAATACCATTGTTGGTCTCAAAAATCACTGCATAATTTGTTGTTCATACAGACAATTAGGTAAGGGAAATCGTCCGTTTATCACAACCATTTTATATTGTCTTTGTATACCACCCACAATAAATAACTATTAGTAATGCACTAGAGGACATATATTAGATTATGAATTGGTAACTAAACAAGGAACATTTTTTATTAAAAAAAAAATGAGGATGGAGGAAATGTGCATTTGTTTTTTGTAGTAAAAACAAAGTTTTTTGGTGTAACTGTTTAAATATGTATATTTTCGTTGCGATAGGGTAAATTGGTTCAATAAAAGCTCTACTGAGCTCCATCTTGTGGCTGAAACAGGCAGAGCGAACAGAAGGAAACGTTACTCATAATGCTCGACAGATGGCGCACGACACCAATGAATCGTGCAGAAACGTCAACCCTCTTTCCTTTTGTTTAGGAACTGTTTATCACAACTCTTTATTGTAAACATTTTATATATATCTAAAATAAATGTCATGATAAATATATCATGATCGAGATTTTTCATTCATATTTTCGAATTTCTTTTAATTAAACATTTGGTTACATTTTTAAATGTAAAAACTACTTATTAACCTACTCGGAAACAAAATAAAATCACAAATACAATCAAGTACAGTTATCGTAGGGTATATAACTAAAAATAAAGCTTCATTCTACAACCCATACAAAACCAATATCTTTGCACAAATTTGGCCAGATTAAAATAAAATAGCGAAGAAATGAAATAAACGCGAGTGGAATAGACTGCGCTATGGGGAACGTGCCCTTCAGCCCGCAGTCTGCAAACAGAGACGGCACGTGCTCAGTGGAATCAGACGTGCAGCGAGCAGGCGCGCACATCCACTGGCACGCGGACAGATGCACGGCCACCCCTCCCCTGCACGAGTCGTTGTGGTGATGGACGCGTAGACGTTCGTCCAGCCAATAAGACCAAACTAAGCACACTTTGCATAAAGTGGCTGACTGCCATTGGCTTCTCGCGTGCTCCTCCGAACCGCCTCGCGTGCCTGTGCAGCTGTGTCGCTCTTTGAAGCGCAACTGGATCCCCGAATAAAAACTGCGCATCATTTTCATCGAATATTGAAATATAACCTACATATTTATTGCTATTATGGAAATCTTTTCTATACCCCAGTTTAAGTTCTAATATACATTTCCCCCCTGTTGAAAAACATTTTGACAAGCATTCGGTTCAAGTTAAATGATCTGTGAACTATATTTCTGTCACAGGACAGGCTTTATTTACTAGAAATTTAAATAACACAACTAAATCCATAACTGAAGAGCCTTTACTGTTTCCGAAACATAATGTTCTACGTTATTCCAAACATTTTGATTAAGACCGATATTGTATGCTATAAATATAAGAACGGTCGTTACTCATGGCGCGACGATGCATTGCATAAAGAAAGCATTCTTAAAACGAAGAAGGGGGAAAAAAAAAAAAAAAAGCTCCAGCATGCAACCAGCGCATTCCCTCAACTCCCCTTATCACTTCACAGTTAGACCGACTGCACCCGCCGCTTTGTTGTTTGTCCCTGCAGGGCCGATTGAGCAGCGCGTGACTGACAGCCCGCGGGGGTGTTGTCCAATCAGCGGCCTACCCGCGCCCAATGGGCGAGTCCGCGCGCCCATTGGCTGAGGCGAGTGTGGGAAAGAATGCAGAGAGGGTTTCACACGAACCGGGAGCACGCGATCCATCTATAAATACCCCCGGCGTGTGGCAGCGGTAGATTCGATTTGCCCCTCCGCAGCCCTTGCGCCGCGCACGCTCGTGCACTCACATGACAAGGCTCACAGACTGTCAGCGACATAGCCGCGCGGCGGGACCTGCACACTCCCCTGTGATCTTTAAGACCTTGGCGACGCTCCTCGGCTCGGTCACGCTTTAAACAAGAACCTGCTCCTGTCTTCTCGAACTTTTCTAACGGAATATATCACGGTTTTTTTGTTCGTTTTTCCCCATCGGACAAGACTTTGATTTAAATCATGCCAGCCGACACTATGGAGAAGCAGACAGCGTCTCCAATCGCCGGTGCACCCGCAAGCGGATCCCATACTCCGGACAAACCAAAGAATGCCAGCGAGCACAGAAAGGTAGAGAGCGTGCTATTTACATTACAAAATATTGCATTAAATATACATATATATTTAAAGTCACCCTAGAGAGCACATCTCTAGAGACCCGTTGCATACACTAATCGGGTCCAAGCTGCTAAATAGCCCTACTGCATTTTTTTTTCTCGTAGGTAATTATTAGCTTCTCCTGTCAAATAAGTTAATGTTGTTTTTCTTTTGTAGTCTTCAAAGCCTATCATGGAGAAACGCCGGAGAGCCAGAATCAACGAAAGTCTGGGACAACTGAAGACCCTTATTCTTGATGCCCTTAAAAAAGATGTAAGTCTTTAAATGAGTAGTATTGATTTATGATTGATGTTTATCAGTACACGAGACCGGGTTCAAGCATGCACATATTGACAGTCTCGCGTATTGTCCACAGAGTTCCAGACATTCTAAACTGGAGAAAGCTGATATTCTCGAGATGACAGTCAAGCATTTGAGGAACATGCAGCGCGTTCAGATGACCGGTGAGTTTGAAGAGTCCTTGCATTTAGCGATGAAACTTTGCTAAACGTTTTTTTCCCCGACTTGTTTTCTCTTGGGACGTCCTGACAAAGTTTCTCTTTTCTTCTAGCAGCGATGTCAACAGATACAACCGTCCTGAGCAAGTATCGCGCGGGATTCAACGAATGCATGAACGAGGTGACGCGTTTTCTGTCCACCTGCGAAGGGGTGAATACAGAGGTCCGGTCTCGGCTCCTCGGCCACCTGTCCAGCTGCCTGGGGCAGATGATGGCCATGAACTACCCGCAGCCGCCGCCGGCGCAGCAGGCGCACCTGGCGCAGCCCCTACACGTGCAGCTCCCGTCCACCCTGCCGGTCAGCGGCGCCTCGGTCACCTCCAAACTCAGCCCGTCGGAAACGGTCTCGCCAAAGGTCTTCGGAGGGTTCCAGCTGGTGCCCGCCACTGATGGACAGTTCGCGTTTCTTATTCCCAACCCTGCGTTCCCCTCTGCAACCACCCCGGTCATTCCGCTCTACGCTAATGCCGGCGTTCCGGTCGCTGTCAACGCCGGCCCGGTCCATGCCAGCTCGGCTCCTACGGTTGCGTCCCCGGTCCAGGGGATGACCTCTTTCGCCGGCGGGTCACAGGCGGTCAGTCCTGTTGGTGTCAGTGCGGGTGTAGAGAGCAGCGAGCCGGTGTGGCGACCGTGGTAGAAGAACTAGACGTCGCTTTTTTTTTCGTTATGAAGAAATAAATGTTAAGTTCCGTTTTAAGGGACTATGTATTTATCTTTCGATGATTCATGTTGAAATTTATTGGCCGTTTCCAAAATTTGGATTTTGTTTGATGGATATGCTGTATGCTAATATTCAATAGGAGAAACACACAAAGTACTTTTTTTATGAAATAATTTAGTTTTGTACAAAGTTTGTAAAAGATTGTTACATGCCAAAGTGTTGTCATGTTGATTGGATTTTAATGTTTGATGATGAATAAATCTGAAAAACGAAACAAATATGTCGTATTGCATTTTCCTCAGCACAACATCCTTTTAGGAGGCATAACCTGGACGAAAGCTGCACAGTGCGGTTTGTCGAGTGTCCACATGGCAAATTAGCTTTGCTCACCAACAGTCTACGCCAAATTACCTGACTGCTGAAAGTTAGAGGTCCTGTGTGTGCCAAGTTACTTCTAGCATCTACCTTTTACTTTTACAGTGGTATTTTCCAAACTTGCCCACGGGTGCAATGTTTTTTTTTTTTTTAGAGTAACCTACTACAGGCTACTAGGCGAGACGAACATACAAAGAGATGAATCTACAAAGGCAGTCGTGTTTTTTTCTTTTTCTCTCTCTTTCTCAATGAGGTAATTAAAAGCCTGAATGGGGTCTCATCCTGTATGCAGCGGGATCTTTAAGAAGTCCTAAACCCTATTCATTGGTCTGGGAAACGCGCTTTCGGGTTAATGTCACTAACAGATTGCCTGGCTGAAAAGAGAATATGGAGGGATCCTCTCCTTCTTTTGTTGCACGACTCGCTCAGTTCTTCAGCTGTACCTTAAATGTAAATGGGGTGCTTTCGCGCTCTTTTTTTTTTTTGACTGAATCTAAAACCTAACGCAAGGCAATTTTCCTTGCTTCCCAGAAGAGTTTACGCGAACAAGAGAGGAACAACAGAGAAACGACAATTTTACATCCAACGCAAACACATGCGGTCGTGGTCACTGGAGAATCCGAGGCAGTGAACGGCCTGGGCCTGTTTCAGAGTCACCTCTGGATCTGGGCGCTTGCGAAACTGCGCCGTGCTTCGTGGCTCGAACTCAGCCCTCCCTTGGCCGTGTTATCCCTGGATGTAAACCTATCTTCCCCTGGCGGGGGAGGTCCGGCACCGGGAGACGTGTTGCCCGGCCTGTCGGCGCGCCGCTCGCCGTGTGTCTGCCGCTTGCGCGCAGCGGCCTGTTCGAGCTTGGATTAGGTTACAGCTCAAAGGCCGCCTGCCTCTGGGGTTCCCACTCAGCCGTCCCATTTCGCTTAGGCTTGCAAAGTTTCGGCGAGAGGGAAGTTTTAGCGAGAGAGACAATTGCTATTTGAAATATTATTTAACCAACTTAGGGTTTGTAGCCTGGGTGCATCATTATTAGTCTGCGCAACTTAAAATCCCGGAGTAGCTTCCAAACACAAAGGAAATGTGGAAACGGGCCAATTGCGTGAAAAAAACCCTGCTTTGAAAACGGAGTAACTAAAATTTAAGATGGCAGTGTGGGGGACGTCTTGCGTCGTCGTGCTTTGCTTGCGTGTCTGAGTTAATAGTTCAGAGATGCCGTTGTGGTGGCGAGGTCGTGAGAACCGAGTGAACTAGACTGCTTGTGGCCAGGCACAACGCCAGCCAGTCGATCCCCGCTGGCAGCCCGGGGCGCGCCTTGGCCGCGCCGCCGCGCTACGTCGGGGTGAGGAGGCCGCCAAGGCGTGAGGCTTGAGTATGAAAATGACCACTGGCCAGTTCCAACACACAATCACACACACACATCCCTGTTTGTTGGATGGTCAGTTAAAAGTGCTTTTCCTTCTCAATCAAAACGACAATTTGATTGGTCCAAATCAACATTTTAAAAAGAAAAATAAGGGTGATCAGTTCGATATCCCCAGGGATGTGTCTTTGTGTTTAGGGTCTGGGTGACAAGCCCTGACTGGCTAATTCGTTTGCACTCAGTATCAAAGAGGGAAAGCGTGTTCATTGGCCTGTCGTCTTTAGGTGCTTACGTAGAGTGACTTAGACCGACTTGCCTATCTCAAGGTCACTGCAACACAAATGAACCATACATTTTGTACAATGCTTGTACTGTCAACTGGACATTCCAGATGACTTATTATACAGGTGACTTATTATACAGGTACAATAACATGCATAGATTTGCTTATGGAATAAGGCTTGCCATGAGCAAAAAGGGGAACCAGAAGCGCCTCCTAAAGTTACAAGCAAAGGTTTCCCACTTGTATAATGTAAGAAGACACACCAAGGTTAGGTCCATCCACATATACCACACGTGGTCATTCCTTGTGAATGGAAAGCTTACTTAATATATGTGCTCTTCATGGTTTTTATTTCTTAAGAACCTGAGGTTTTCTGGCCACTAGAACTTTGAATATATATTTAACAGCACTCGTCTGTGAGGAAAGAAACCAAACCAGTCAGGGAAGCTTCAGTCACTGTGCTGTCCAAGCCACATCGAGTTTCGCATGGAGCGCTATCTAAATTTGTCCAAAGGCCTGTTCACGAGGATGGGAGGAAATACTCCACATGCTTGGGTATGGAAGAAGAAACGTTGCAGGGGAAAGGGGTTCTGTCCCAGAAAAGCAGTGAAAGAGGCTTACAGTCACACTCTAGGCACCTGCTATGAGTCGTGTGACACCCTGTCTTCAGGAGTGCTTCACCAGAGACCAGTTCAGTATTGCCACTAGGCCTTCGGTTTGATCACCCTCTGTTTGTAAAATGTGGAATGTTGAAGATTTTGGGGAGTGGAGGGAAAACTACTGATGAATGAAAATCCGGATAACTTTGATTATTGGAAATACTATTTTGAGGAGCCCTAGTTAAGAGACAAAGGATAATAAGAGCTGAAAGAGACTTTTCTGAGTGAATGAGCTTTGGTATGGTTACAGTAACTACATTCTGTAAAGATCTCATAAAAGATCTCCCTTGTATTCTCTCATTTCACATTCATTTAAAAAGCCCTACCACCTAACAGCTCTGTTTTTTGACACTGTGCTTTACAGGACTGCCCCATGTATTAATAGTACCCTGGACATCTCTCCCTGGGAGCAGGAGTCAACCTAAGTGGTGTGGGCTCACAGTGGAAGCTTCAGGGGGACACACTGCCTGGTCTGATCAGATATCACAGCCCAAGGAGCCGCTCGGCCTGCACACCCTTGTCACTTGTCTGCAGGACGTATTTCTGAGGCCAAGTTTTGCTTTCCAGAATGTTCTCTCATTTCAAGGCATGGGACAGATCACTTTAAGCCTTTGCAAATGGTGCAGATTCCACGAGTGAAAGTATGGACCTCCACCCCCTGCCACACACAGTCCATCCAGTCCAGTAAACACCCCCCCCACACACACACACACACATGCACACACCCACACGCACCCACACACACACACACACAACCCCCCCCCCCATACACACCCACACACACATTCTGACAGACAAGAGATCACACTATGCCATCACCTTGGTGGTCTTGAAGGAGGCTGGCCTTATATTTAGACACACTTATAATTTGTGCATTTACTCTTTGCAGACTTGTCCAGGTGGACTTCAGTGCTCAGCTGTTGTGCTATATTTCACTATGTTGGGAGGTCAGCCTAGACCTTATAATAAAATACAAAGTGCTTTAATGCTATATAATGAGTTTCAAGGCTTGGTTCACACAATACACTCTCGGATATCATTCATAATTCATTAAGTCCTAATGATGTAGACATAATTTAGTAGGTCATGATTATAAATGAAGGCATTCATACCTAACAGACAGCACTCATATTCATTTTCTTTATATTTTTATTTTACTTATATTTTATTGAAAAATAGCTTAAATCACGTTTGTTCAGCAGAAAGCAAAAAGCACTTTGTTCAGGTTATTTCTGAAAATGAATGCTCCACTAGTTACTAAATTATACAAAGGAGTATGTTACTAAAATATATAAAGGAGTTCACGTCTTTTTTATATCACAGATTGCCTTTGTTTTAGCCATTTGTTCAGCAAAGACACAACAAAATTAGTTAAGTATGATTTTATCATTATAACTGACTTTTAGGAGTTAGTTCTGCAGAGTTCTAGATAATTCCAAATGGTATGGAAACACCTTTCTCTTATAACTGTACATTGTTCGAAATTGGTAATCAAAAAGTCAAGCAGAGGGCATAGTCTGAGGGTGCTCTTGTTATGAGTGTGCATTGCTTTCCATCTTAGTAAACCCCGTGAAATCACTCTCCTCTCTGGCATTTCCCTAACACACTGTACCCATGGCAAAGCACTCTGCCATGATAGACCTCAAACTGCAACTTTCTAGAACTCTCACAAGACATAATGTATATGAGAAAAAAGGTTCAAAGGCTTGTGATGGGGAGTGGAAAGCCCATCTGACACACGAGGTGTGCCACACTCGGCCTGTGAAGCGCTGGCACCGGCATGGTGTGGGTCAGGTTCAAAGGAAGGGCACACTCTGTGGGAGTGGGAAGTGAGCCCCTGCATGGTTGGTGATTCAGCCAGCGTCTCACCACAAGCCCTGACATGCCCCAGATAGACACCTGAGAGCAACTGCTTGTGGCTGTGACTCATGTCAGTCTGTGTGTGTGTGTGTGTGTGTATGTGTGTGAATGTGGGTGTGGATGTGTGTGTACATGTGTTCGAGGCTGTGTGTTGTCCATCGTTTGTATTCTAACTTAATCCAGGCTCATTACTCCACTGTTAATCAACACACTGAAAACAAAACAACAAAAGGTCATTTCGAATGGTAGCTTAAAATAAGTGATGTGGAACGTTTTGTTGGCTGGCTCAGTTATTGCTTGGAAACCAGGATAAAAATAATGAATGAAAAACCTGTTGTCATCTCCATTTCTCTAACAAACCTTGGCTCTGTGTGTGTGTGTGTGTGTGTGTGTGTGTGTGTGTGTGTGTATGCGTTTGTGTCTGGAGTTGTGGGTGTCAGGTCTGGTCTGTGTGAGGGAGTCATGCACTGGTTCATCTGATCCAGACGTGTGCCTCATTGTCCTTATACAGGATGTCCTGGTGTCTGCTCCACACGGGGTTGCTAGGGTGTGTGAGTGTGTGCACAGAAAGAGAAACACAGAGACCAAGGGACAAATCCCCTCACCAGATGTTACCAGCTTTTGAAAAGGTGCCATCGCTTTCATGCCTCTCACTGTTCCTTCCCTCCCCGTGTCAAAAGATCAACTTGTTTTTCTTCCTCTCTTTATTAGTTGGTGTCCCAACATGCGGCCCCGGCCCTACATGGGCGTGTTGCCCGAGTGAGCTAGGGCATGCTGAGAAGGGGGGGTTCAGGAGTGCTCCTCGGCCCCTCCTTTATGCCCTCTTGCTTCTCATTTGTATGCAGTGGGAAGGTAAACTCTTCCTGTTTGTCCTTCACTTCCTACGGTAAAAGCAGAGTGTCTTCCACTTGATGCTTTTATTGCTTCGATTCTCATGCATGAAACAGCAGAGCAGAGTGTCAATAACTGCAGACAAAGGCGGCCAGTGAATGGCAGGGAGAGACCAGAGCACAGCTGGGCACACACTTATACAAATGTATGTTCCTGGAAACTTAAGTAGACAAACAGTACAACATTTCTGAATCTTTTAGAAATGTTTATATCCTTATTACCTACTAGGATGGTAATCTAGAGACAATTTAAGAAACTTTTAAACCTCTTTACTTACATGATTTTTCCTTTTTTTTTTTCTTTTTCATATATTTTTATAGTATGTGGTTCTAATTTTTTTACAGCATCACATCACCCACATCACATCTAAGCCGTTTATACTTGCCATGTCTCAGCATCCACACCCTCTATGTATTTGGAAAGCACAAATGCAGAATTATTTCCACAGTCTCCAGGTATTTCTAAGCACGACTGCTGATACTGGAACTCCGTGCCAGAGAGCAAACACTCTGTCCGGCCTACTTAACCAGTCCTCTGCCCTTCCTCAGCACCACTGGCTCACAGCTGCACTCGATGAATCACCATCCCAGCAGAAAGCCTCCTGTTACACTAAAAACAGCCCAGACACTGGCCAAACGTAGCCGTGAGCGATTAACTCACACAAACATGCCAGCACGTAGACGTCTGGCTACCAATACCTACACTGTGCCTGAAGAATCGGGACACTCATAAGTTGTTGAGAAGAAATGGTGTGAGTGGACAGTGTTGTGTGTGTTAACAAAGGGTCTGAACAAGCAGCTTAGTCAGAGAGCATTGAACAAGAGGGAGGAACACCCAGATTAAAACGCAGAATCAACTAAATACAGGAGGGTCCTGCTTCACATGATCAGAAATGTGACTCAGTCCATCAAACCACATCATCACATAACAAATATTCAGTCAATTTTGAATTGTCAAATTTATTTTTATTGTTAAATTGATTACCACTGTTGTTTGTAATAGCCTTTTCTACTTTGATGACGAAGAGAAAGGCAAGGCAAAATAGTTTTTTCTTAGATGTGAGTAGGAAAGATGGGTGGTATGTAACTATCTCTATATGCATGTGTAATGTATGTAATGTATGTAACTATCTCTATATGCATGTGTAATGTATGTAATGTATGTAACGTTATCTCTATATGCGTGTGTAATGTATGTAATGTATGTAACTATCTCTATATGGGTGTGTAATGTATGTAATGTATGTAACTATCGCTATATGCATGTGTAATGTATGTAATGTATGTAACGTTATCTCTATATGGGTGTGTAATGTATGTAATGTATGTAACGTTATCTCTATATGCGTGTGTAATGTATGTAATGTATGTAACGTTATCTCTATATGCGTGTGTAATGTATGTAATGTATGTAACTATCTCTATATGGGTGTGTAATGTATGTAATGTATGTAACTATCTCTATATGCATGTGTAATGTATGTAATGTATGTAACGTTATCTCTATATGGGTGTGTAATGTATGTAATGTATGTAACGTTATCTCTATATGCGTGTGTAATGTATGTAATGTATGTAACTATCTCTATATGCATGTGTAATGTATGTAATGTATGTAACTATCTCTATATGGGTGTGTAATGTATGTAATGTATGTAACGTTATCTCTATATGCGTGTGTAATGTATGTAATGTATGTAACTATCTCTATATGGGTGTGTAATGTATGTAATGTATGTAACTATCTCTATATGCATGTGTAATGTATGTAATGTATGTAACGTTATCTCTATATGCGTGTGTAATGTATGTAATGTATGTAACTATCTCTATATGGGTGTGTAATGTATGTAATGTATGGAACTATCTCTATATGCATGTGTAATGTATGTAATGTATGTAACGTTATCTCTATATGGGTGTGTAATGTATGTAATGTATGTAACGTTATCTCTATATGCGTGTGTAATGTATGTAATGTATGTAACTATCTCTATATGGGTGTGTAATGTATGTAATGTATGTAACTATCTCTATATGCATGTGTAATGTATGTAATGTATGTAACGTTATCTCTATATGGGTGTGTAATGTATGTAATGTATGTAACGTTATCTCTATATGCGTGTGTAATGTATGTAATGTATGTAACGTTATCTCTATATGGGTGTGTAATGTATGTAATGTATGTAACTATCTCTATATGGGTGTGTAATGTATGTAATGTATGTAACTATCTCTATATGCATGTGTAATGTATGTAATGTATGTAACATTATCTCTATATGGGTGTGTAATGTATGTAATGTATGTAACGTTATCTCTATATGCGTGTGTAATGTATGTAATGTATGTAACATCTCTATATGCGTGTGTAATGTATGTAATGTATGTAACGTTATCTCTATATGGGTGTGTAATGTATGTAACATGTTATTGCTATATGGGTGTGTAATGTAACATTATCTATATGCGTGTAATTATGTAATGTATGTAACATGTTATCTCTATATGCGTGTGTAATGTATGTAATGTATGTAACGTTATCTCTATATGCGTGTGTAATGTATGTAATGTATGTAACATGTTATCTCTATATGCATGTGTAATGTATGTAATGTTATCTCTATATGCGTGTGTAATGTATGTAATGCATGTAACATTATCTCTATGTGTGTGTAATGTATGTAATGTATGTAACATTTTATCTCGATGTGCGTGTGTAATGTATGTAATGTATGTAACGTTATCTATAGGCGTGTGTAATGTATGTAATGTATGTAACATTTTATCTCTATATGCGTGTGTAATGTATGTAATGTATGTAACATGTTATCTCTATATGGGTGTGTAATGTATGTAATGTATGTAACATGTTATCTCTATATGGGTGTGTAATGTATGTAATGTATGTAACATTTTATCTCTATATGCGTGTGTAATGTATATAATGTATGTAACATGTTATCTCTATATGCGTGTGTAATGCAGAGACTTCCATCATGCCTGATGTTAAAAGTACAGTGTAGATGCAACAAAAACATTCCCTAGTTCCTAATTTATTCATATTCATAGTCATATAGAAAGACCTTACTACAAATGATTCACACACAAAGAGGCTTCTGTCTTTGATGTGTTTACATAAGGAAATGTAAAAATGTAAACAAAAAACAAAAACATCAGATTTGTAATTTCAGCTCTCAAGCTAAATAGATTTTGAGTATGTATCTGGTCACATGCATTTTGTTTAACAAAACCTTTTTCATGACCTATTTTCATGCAAATTAAAAATGCTTATTAAATGCTTATTAATAGCAATGATGTATACTTAATTAATCTCTGCTTGAGTGACGTCTTATTTGCGTGAGTGTGCGTGTTTGGGTGGGGCGGGATGGTTGCTGATTGTCAGTCCTGTACAATAGCTGCTTTGCAGCCTGAGTCTGACTGTATACATGCTGAAGAGAATCCGTGGAGCAGAACTGCCTTATTGATCACGTCACCTATCCCACAGCCGCTGTCATTGTGCTCATCCCTTTTGTCCCTGGCCAATCGATACCTCTTTGTGTCCATTCCTGTCCATTGACAAATCACTCAAACCAAAAGCCGTATTGTGCAGCTGTCAGTCAAGCCTCTGATATGACCTCGTCTTTCCCCCGTTTGAACCCTGCCTTGCATGAACCGGAAAGGGAAAAACTGGATTGGCCAACAAATGCCTTCACATACCATGCTCAGCAGGACTTTCATTACAAAACACGTCTGGATTTTCTCACAGTAATGGTAACCAAGAAGCTATGTTCACGTAATGCAGGGAAAACAACAAGCATCTTACACTCATCAGAGCACCTCCATGCACAGTCCACTTTACGTTTATAGCATTTAGCTGACACTTTTATCCAAAGCAACCTATAATTCTGGGTGAACACAACTTGAGTCTCTGAGGGTTGAGGGCCTTGCTCAGGGGCCTAACAGTGGCAACCTGGCAGTGGTGGGGCTTGAACTGGTAACCTTCTGATTACAAGTTGAATACTTTAAACTGCCCGGAGTAATATATGCACTTTACATTTACAGCATGTGCTGACACTTTTATCCAAAACAACTTGCAAATATGACAACTCGAGCAATTGAGGCTTAAGGGCCTTACTCAGGGGCACAGGAGTGGCAACCAGGTTGCGGGGCTTGAGCTAGCTACCTCCTGATTACTTGACAAATACCTTAACCACTGAGCTACCACTGGCAACATCCTTAAGCAATTCATCAGCTGCAGTCCTATGGTCAGAAAGTGACCATAGACGGCGGGCCAGGGGGGTGTGGCTAACTAAACCATGCATGACAACAAATGGAATATATTCTAAAAGATACTCCAACATGTTGTTTCTGATAAATAAAATATAAATTGTAATAAAGTGAGCATATGTGCTATACATAAACGCATGTTTCCATTCACATTTTCCAAGCCATAAGGCGGTTCCAGTGCTGCTGAGTAGCAACATTTATCATGCATAGTATTACGGTAACATAGAACAATCAAAGGTGTGATGAGTTTTTAGTTCATTTATAAGTATGTATGTTCCAGTACTAGATGTACATTTTTCCGTGAAGTCTCAGAGGCAGATCCACCTACTCATCCATACGCCCTACCTGTCTGCCCAACTATTCATGCATACGCCCTACCTGTATGCCCAACTACTCATCCATACGCCCTACCTGTCTGCCCACCTACTCATCCATACGCCCTACCTGTCTGCCCACCTACTCATCCATATGCCCTACCTGTCTGCCCACCTATTCATGCATATGCCCTACCTGTCTGCCCACCTACTCATCCATACACCCTACCTGTCTGCCCACCTACTCATCCATACGCCCTACCTGTCTGCCCACCTACTCATCCATACGCCCTACCTGTCTGCCCACCTACTCATCCATACGCCCTACCTGTCTGCCCACCTGTCAACACTTCCTCACGCCTGCTTGGCTGATCTATGGCTTCCGTCTATTGACATGATCCACTTTTGCTACCGGCCCACCAATATCTGTTTATCGCATCTGATATCCCATCCTTTTGATGTGGCCACATGCCACGGGTAAGCTTCCATAGCCAGGTCCTCAGCACTAGACACAACAGTCCTGAGTGCAAAAACAACCCTCTGCTACCTCACTCTTCCTATATTGTCTCCGATGATTCAGATTTGGGGAAAGTTTATTGTTTGTGCGCCCCTTTGTAGTGCTCAGCCTATCAGCCTGGAATGTTGTATTTCCTTCGGAGTATTTTTAGAGCAGAGAATAGTTCAAAAATGGTTTCGTTTATGCAATATGCGGCATGCACGCCTGTCAGAGTGCATGCGCATGTATGTGCGCGTGGCGTATGAATGTGGGCAAAGGGTTTCTTTGCATGTGTTTTTGTGCAGCCTATTGTCTCTGCTGACACTTTATGATGAATCTGTTACACATTATGTTTACTGCAGGACTGGCTGCATCGCAGTGTTTCCTGACTGAGCTGTTTGTGCTCAGTGGGGTGTTTCAGGCAGGGACAGCGGGTCACCTGGGGGGCCGTGACCCTCCTCATTCGGCCTGGTCAGAAGTCAGCCAGGTCCCAGGCATTCAGGAGCGGTGAATGGGAGCGCCCATGCAGTGGACAGCAGCAGTGATTGCTGAAATGATGGCACGAGGTTAACAAGCCTTGTTTGGGAAGCTTTGTCACCTCTGCAGAGTTAAGAGAATGCTTCAGGGAGACCTTCTTGGAAGACCCCACTCAACACCTCACACTGTCAAACCTCCAGGGAAGACTCAGGCTTTCTTCCCACCCAAGGAAACATCTGGGAACAAAGAATAAAACTGCTGCATGTGTGTGTACGTGCAGGCATGTGTGTGTGTGTGTGTGTGTGTATGTGTGTGAGAATGTGTGTGTGTGTGTGTGTGTGTGTGTGTGTGTGTGTGTGTATGTGTGTGTGTGTGTGTGTGTGTGCCTTTTTTGTGTGTTTGTATCTATGTGAATCTGCCTTTTCTGTGGTTCACTGAACTTTTTGAACTTTATGAACTTTGTTTAACCATACAAAATCACACTGACTGTTGATGATGGCAATGGAAAAGTCACAAACTTACAACCATTGTCAGTTTTCTTGTTACAGGTAGGGGTACGCCATCACTAGACTGGCACCTAATCTCTTTACAGTGCTCTCAGACTTAGCATAAAGTAAGATCACGGTGTTTGGTCTACTGTGAAAAGGGGCTCTTTAGAAGTAGTCACTTAGCCCCATTCACCAGTGCCATCCCCGCCCCCATTAGACAAAAGTCAGCAATGACATCATCTCATTTTTCTTCAGTGAATGAGCCACAGGCACTGCTCGTGAGATGTCTCTTTCATGCTCAGCTTATCTGCCCCAAAACCACGGAGGAGCTCCGAAGAAACTGCTCATTTTCTTGCTTTTTATGCAATGGTCAGTAAATTTTGTCAGGGGCATCTCACCGCTGGCCAGTTTCAAGTGGATTTTTTAACAATAGTATTTACACTTAAGCAGTAGGTCTTTTGTAGGTTTTTTTGTTTTGTTTTTTGTTTTTGTTTGTTTTTACAGACCAATTATATTTTCCCAGTTCCACATCAAAGGACGACACAGTGATTTAAAATGGATCCAAGCTATATATAAAGAATTTAAATGAGAATCATAACAGGTTATGCCACCAAATGTTATCAGAAATATCACGCATGATGAAGCCTGTTTTAACATCTAGTTGTCTATTTCCAGACAGAATTCAGGCGTCCCCCACCTCCCAAACCCTCTGTGAACGTCTTCACTCTCTCCTGTGGCCATTAAAGTATAGGGTTTCTGCACAGACTCCAAGGGGTAAGCGTTTGCATGGCAAGTATCCATGGCATCCTGGCACTTGGCACCCAGAGCAGTAAATAATCTCTCAGCAATTGTCTTATAATTCCATGGGAAAGAGCAGCACAGAAGTGCATCTGATCAGCCAGCACATCTCACGCCCATGTGGGCCGCATGCTGAGGACATTGCATATAAGCCTGAGGAATCTCAAAATTTCTCACAGCTGCAGTGTGGAGGTTCGCATACAGTGCATTTTTCAATAGCCTTATATTTCTTCTCATTCTCAACTTTTGGGGGAGTGTGGGTTTCGTTATGTTTGAGTTTTGCATTTTTTGCAAGTTTATCAGATTTTTATTCCTTTTTCACAGTTTTCTTTCTTCTTTTCTTTCCGTTTTTTTCTCTCTCGGAAAGGCGGAGTCCATCTAAAATGTGCGCATTAACGTAGAAGCAGGTGGTTAAAAAAAAGCCTTTGTTAATCACTTAATGGAGGATTCCCCATGTTACATGGTGGCTTTCTGGGGGCCCATTTTACTCCTTGTGCATGGGCTGTGGAAACTTTATAAAAAGTTTATTTTAGCATGAAATGAGTGGGCACAGATAAATGACCAGCTCGAGGGTTTTGTCAGCCAATGCAGTCTAGCCTATTGGGGGTCTACAGAGCGGGCAGGTTTGGACCATATGTCATCATTCCAGGTCTTTGTGTGGGTGCATCTCTGTGGCAACCGCATCAGCTGGGGCCATTGTGTAACTGGACTCAGTAGCCCATATATTCATTGCGGGGCTATTGCGGGCCCCGCAACAGAAACAAATTGATACATACACGCTCCAGCCCCACTTGGCTCACATGACACATCTCAAGTGAACAAAAAAGAACATTTTGGCCTGTTTAAAATCTTGAGGAAAGATTGGTTGCCATAGAGACCAGGCGGTCAGCCCGCTACGGCCCATTAAACCTCAATCAGATGTAAATTTCTGCGGGCCTGAGCTCAGAGTGCCACAGCCCCTGTCACAGAACAGACACAAATTAAACAGTTTGTTTGCCAATTCACATGTCATTTTAATGGCTTTTTATACCCTTGCCTTTTGTTTAAATGAACAGAATTACAAATCGTCATTGATTTATAATACTTGGCCACTTAAGCAGTCATTCTAGCTTTATATACGTTTCTAGAAAGATGGTTGAAGGGAAGGAAGATTAGGAAAAAGAGAAATATTGTCACCACTGAAATAACACTTGACTCAGATAGCTGAACATACAAAACAGTACATTAAACACAGCAGGCCATTTAACAGTTACTTAATCTTAATCATCTTTAATTCAAGACTAATTGCAATCTACCTGCTGGCAAGTTGCTGTTGTGAATATTTTTATAGCTTAATTACTGATTAAAAGTTTAATATAATTTTTATTTAGGAATAGTAGAAAAATGTCAAACTTGCACATGCAAGAACTTAACAAGATGGCAGTAACTATTTCCTGACTAGATCTGAGCAAACAAATGATTCACTTTCAAAGTCAACAACATAGGGCAAATTAAACTAAATTAAGTGTGTGTGTGTGTGTGTGTGTGTGTGTGTGTGTGTGTGTGTGTGTGTGTATGCAGTAGTGGAAATATTCATTAAGGCACACTAAGACATATTCCATGGTCTTCATTCCATACATTTTGATCTGTTTTTAAAACAGCACAAATGATCTGGGCTCCATTCTTCATGGTGTAGAGCAGGCATACATCAAACTGAGGGCACGGCTCTCCATTGTCACTAAACAAACTGTTCCCGTTCTATTCCTGATTCTCATTCCTGTTCCTGGTGGTGATTTATTCTTTTTGTTTTGTCCCTTTTAATTAGCCTGTTTTCCTAATGCCGCGTGTCGCGGCGTGGAAGCCTGCCTGGCTGGCCCCTCCCAGCAGGAAGCAACATGCCCTTCTGATTGAGCAGAGAAAATATTTTGCCTGAATCCTTGGCCGGAGGTTTGTGCGTGTATGGCAGACTGCACGTGCGTTTTCTTTGGATCGCATGCACGTTCTCCTGTTCTTAGAGTTAGATGTCAGGCTTCAAACAAGCGAGATTTATCCTGTGTGCAAGAAAGGTCACAGAGGGGCTGCGACTTCACATTACTGTGTTAGTGACCGTCAGCAGTGAGGTGCATGAGAAGCAGACATGAAGTTTTTTTGGTGTTTTCTTTTTTGAAGTGATTCCAGTCCTACCACTGATACTATGTGAATCTGTGCATAAGCGCTAATCCACTATTTTATCCACTAATCCATTATTTTGACATAACAATACTAATAATAATGGTAATAATAATAACAATAATAATAATAATGATAAACAATAAGTAAATAAATAAATAATATCAGTCTGCTTTATAAGTGCCTCCAATAATACAAGCAATATCATACCCTTACATGTCATTTTGCCAGAATGTAACATTTGCACAAAGGACTCTGCTCAGGGGCCTCAGCCCAGTCCAGCACAGAGGTGAGGTGTAGACGAGGGTCCCCTTCCCCATCCTGGATTAGCAATGCGGGGGGGATGACTGATTACAGCAGCACAATCACCTCAGCTGGCCACTGGACACTCATATGGACACTGTGTGCAGTGCAGGGTGTTGTCGTCTGTGAGGGTACGCTGTGGAGCTATGGAGCACCCCGGCCACCGCAGAGAGGCCTGAAGTATCCAAAATGGGAGAAGGTTCACGACGTCACACCGAGATTAAGATTGAACTTTTATTGTCATATATATTTAGCGCATAGGGCCTTCGTCAGGAATCACTGAAATTCTTATACTGAGCCAGGATGCTTCCAATATAAAGCTATGGAGATAAATAGAAGTACACAGGGCTGAATTAGGGAGGGGGGGGGTACTCCACACTTAAATAGGGAACTGCACATACTAATGAAGTATAGAAATTGCGCAAAACAATACAGGTGACTGGCATTGAAGAAAAAGGTGGATTACAGTAATAACAGAGTAGCAAGGTGTAATACTATGCACAGAATAATACAATACAAGAGACCGCATAAGGTGTAGTGCAATGTGGAGAAAACTATTGAATATTGCAGTGCTACAATATATATAATTGGCCAATATGGTACAACATACACGAGATTCCATAAGTACCTTAGCTAGAGTATGCTGTAACAGGCAGTACTGCAGAGGAGAAGGGTGCAAAATGCAATAGGTCCAATATAAACATTAGTAGACATATAGTTAATCCATGTTAGCTGTGAAGACCACTGATAGCCTTGGGGGAAAGCTGTGTCAGAGACATGTGGTACGTGCTGTGAAACATTTGCTGGAGGGGAGACGAAGGAAGGGGTACGTGGAGGGTGGGAGGCATCCAAGGAGGCTCTCCCACACGTCTCTCGGCTCTCTGTTGCACACAGCTGATCGAAATGTCCCTTTTTTATTGTTGCATGCCAGCAGTTAAGAGAAGACAAGTCTTGTTATTCGAGGTGGAGCACATTCCTTTGGGAGTTGCCATCTCATTCACAAAAATTGCGATATGCATTGTGATGCTGCCTTTGGTGCTCCTCATGAAGGTTGATATGAATGGTGTCATATTCATTTTTGTGGCCGAGACGATTCTTGTAATATTTCCCTTCTCCATTCTGGTGGAGTGATTCTGAGCTGGATAGTGTTATGACCGTGGTAAAAAGGAGACTTCACTTCATTCTTCACTTAGCTCTACATTACGAACCCTGGTTAAATAAAATGAAAAAGAGCAATTAGCTTGATTGTTCATTAAAAGGTGCTCACTGCATATTGCACGGAGTGTTTCCCAAGTCCTACAGTTCAGAGGTCACAATGACAGTCATCCAAAAAATGTGAGAAACCGAATGCTAATGTAGAGGAATGTGAGCGTGTTGGTCGTTTAATTGTGTCCGCGTTCTATTCATGTGAAAAGGAGGTAGAGAGAGAGAGAGAGAGAGAGAGAGAGAGAGAGAGAGAGAGAGAGAGAGAGAGAGAGAGAGACGAGAGCGTCTGGCCAAAGATGGAAGGCTGTCTGTTGTTCTCACTCTTCTCTGTCTTGTAGCCTTAGAGAGAGTGCTGGTGGCAGGAGAGATCATTAGAGCTGCATCCACTCTCTCTCTGTCTGACTGACAGGCCACTGCAAACCACTGCACTCTCCCTGCTAAACAGAACGAAAGGAGGAGGGGGGGAACAAGTCTCTCAACCGTCATCACAAGATTATAATTGCCCATCTGGTTGCTCATTGAGGGTAACAAGGGCACCCTTTTGGAAGTGATGGAGGGGAGATAGAGGGAAAGTTAAGAAAAGGAATAAGATTCTCCAGGGTCCATAGGCTCCAGTTATTCAGAGATTATCCTTTCACATCCACTGATCTTGAAATGAATAAAGTTTGGGCTGCATTACTGACAGCTGGGTGCACCACTATAGATTGTGGAGGCAGATGAGGGTTGGGGTTACGGTGTCAGCCTGGCTGTGACCCTTGGGGTTAGTGAGGTGACATGATGTAGTGACAGCACAGAGGCATCCCTTCTTAGCACCCTTTAAAAGCCCGCTGGATAAATGCAGAGGCCAATCGCATTAGCCGGCTCTTTTCTAGCTCGCTCTCTCATCCCGGATTTTAAAGCAAAACCGCACAAGTGCTAAAGTGTGCACCGACTGCTACTCTTCAGGTTGGCTTGACGGCCAGAGCTGTAAAGAACTCAGGGCCAGGAGTCAAGGAGCCAAGATGCATCCGCTAGTATGTGTTGCATTGAATTTTGTACATAAATCCATGCAGATTACCTAACCACACATTTGAGCAAAGTGTTGTTCACTTAAAAGTACAGGCACAGGATATGGATGAGTACTTCAAAGAGATCTTTTTTGTGGTGAAGATTTTTTTGTTGTTGTTTTATTATTCATAGTGATATTGCACAGACAGAAGCTGAATTGCCAACAAGCACATGTCCAGAAACTCTTGCGAGATCTCTTGTGAGAGCAGACAGGCCTTTATTGCGTCTGGCAATTAGACTAAACTGTGGAGTCCTATACATGTAACTTAACCAGCAGAAGTGTGGTGGAATTGCAGCATGGGGGGCCTAATCTGTGGGTCAGACCTTATCTCCGCATCAATTCGTGTGTGATCATGTAGCAGCACCATGGGACACTAACAGGCTGCCCGCAGCAGTGTGTGTGTGTGTGTGTGTGTGTGTGTGTGTGTGCCAGGCATCGCTCCAGGCCTGCTGTCAGGAGCTGCTCCTGTGACTTGGCACCATATATGCCACCTCCTTCCTCTCTCCCTCACACTCCCCCCCACCCCCAGGGAGGACGGGTCTCAGATCTCCCGACGAGTGTTGCCGAGGCCTCTCGTTTTTATCATGGAAAAAGCCTGCAGGATTCTCATGCCACCGCACAATGCCTAAACAAGCGGGTATGTCTAATTCAATTAGGTGCACGAAGTTGTGCCAAGTCTCGCCGGGCCCCGTGTGACAGTGGTAATGAGCTCGGGCTTTGAGCGGTCCGGGTGGTGGCGGGGTTACCCTCCTTAATTCAGAGCTCCTTACCGCCAGCCGTGCTCACAGACAGCCTTTGATATGCTGAAAACGGCCAGGAAGCCCTCATTTAGGCCCTTTTAAAATGGAATATTTCACATTCCTCCACAACTGTACCAAAGAGTCTTGAGGAGACACACAGACGTGTATTATGCAGCCCGAGTCCTGGGTGTTCCAATGATCTTCCGTCTCTCCCTCTCGCTCTCGCTCTCTTTCTTTTTCTCTTTCCTCCCTCTCTCTCTCTCTCTCTTTCTCTATTTTCTTTCTTTCTCCCCCTTTCTCCCTCTTTTTTTTTTTTGTATTCTCTTTCCTTCTCTCTCCAGTGGCCCAAACACAGCTGGCCCCTGTGTGCTCTGTGCCAGGGGCCACACTGCCTACAAGCGGATGTGAGACACAGTTTCATATAATCATAATGGAAGGGCTCTTTGATTAAACATGAATAGAGAACAGAGATTGTTACAGTGCATACTGTGTGTACTTCCTTTAGCTTTATTTGGCATGGACAATCATGTTGAATGCAAATGTTCGTATCCATGACAGTGTAAGGGGGCCTACCTTGTAATCAGCTTGGATGGTTAACTGACATATTGAATTCACATGTAAAACCATCTTACTTCGCCCGCCCCATTGTCTTATCTATTAGCCTAATATTTGACACTATTTCTAAGAATAGAAATTTGTAATGGTGATTTGTTCTGACCAGTTTGGGGCAGTAGGGAAAACTGTCCATGACTGGGATGATACAGCATTACACTTTTATTTTGGTGTTTTATTTTGACATTGTTATATGCTTTTATTTTGACATTGTTATATGCTTTTATTTTGGTGTTTTATTTTGATATTGTTATATGCTTTTATTTTGGTGTTTGGGTAACATTCTTTCTTTTTGAGGAATAACATATTCTTCATGTATTCTTCTTTCACCCAAACTCTACTGAGTGCACACAGGGATCTTGTGGTTGTGTCCTTGAAGTGATCTGACCTAGTCGCAACCAGAGCACAAAAGAACAGTTTTAATGCCCATCTAGCACAGAGGCTCACTCTGAATAGATGTAAACTGCAAGAATGTGAGAGTGGGAGAGCATATCTATTCTTGGAGTGCAGTCTTAAGAATATACTGCATTCTTCTGCATTTGCACACTTTTTTTTGACATTACTTAGCAAGCATCAGAGGCCTGGACAGCTCTTAGCTGACCTCTCAGTGCAAGTCCTCCGCCACTCGTGTGACGCACTGATTCCCAGGCGGCACAAAAAAAAAAGCCTCTTAAACGTTTGACTTTCTCACAGAAACAGCTTGCTAAATGGTGCTCCTGTAATGGACTCCCACAAGGGTTCATATGCGTTGTGTGCCCATGATGCCCAAAGTTGTGTCAACACGATTACCATGAGAATGCACCAGAAGAAAGGCCAGAAAAGGTTTTTTGAATAATAAAAAAAAAAATCTGAAACTACAGAATTCTTTGTTTTCTGGGGGGGGGGGGGGAGATTTGAATCAAAGACATTGATGTTTTTTTTGTTTTTTTTTTCCTGGGATGGAGAAAGTTGTGCTGAATGAATGTCTTATTTACATGCCAAAGGAAAGGGACGTTGTTTAAGAGGATGGGGAAAGCAGGGCCTCTATTATGGAAGGTGCTGGTAGCCAGGGCCAGGGCAGCGCGGTAGCCTCCCCGCCAGGCCGCGGTTAACAAGGCGCTGCCTGAATTAGAGAATGGCAATGAGTTTTTAATTGGTGACACATTATATTTATCAAGCTGACAGGCCCAAGTTCCGCGCTGGGCCCTTTCTTGTTTTGTCCCTTGGCGCGCATTACTTCCCCCTAGAGGCCCCTGGAAGATCCCCCTCCCATACACACACACACTTCAGCACAGCTCCTGCACATGTGGAAAGAAAAAGAATAAAACCATAATAATCGAGCGGCAAGCTGAAAGATAACATTGAATTATTCATTAGGCCTGCTTAAAGTGCTGGCTAAACCAAGACCCCCACTCGTTTTTGGGGGGTTTTTTTACAACAAAAGCCTTCTCATTGTCATCCTGCCAAATCTGTCCAAAGCAGTTTAGGGCTGTGCACATAATGGCAAATCCTTTTCAGGCCTGTTTAGTGAGGATGACAGAGCTCTTTACCGCAAGGAGGCAAAAGTTATTAACAAGTGTTTAATATTTGTATGGGAGTGGTCTATGAGTGTGATGCAACAATGCAGAGGTGGTCCTTTAGATAATAACTCTCCATAATACAACTGAATGTCCATGTGGCATGCATATGTAAAGCATATATAGTATTGAAGTATCACAAAACTATTCTTGAATGCGTGTGGTTTTTATTGTCTTTGAGCATGAGGTTTGTCACACCATAGCCAGGGAAATACGGTGTTGCACAATTCCAACTAGACACCTGATATCAATAAAACAAAACTAATTTATAGTTTAATTTCAATAAAACAGTTAATGGATTTCAGTGACATACTTGGACATACTGCATCTGCATTAGAAGTCATTTCATATACAGATGGAGGATTGAAGAAGCATTCAGAGATTACCCATGATCCCATAATCATGAAAACAAAATAAGATAATCTAACAGCACATTCATTTTGTGGCTCACAAAAGTGGTGCGTTAAACTAGAGGAAACCTTTGTTAAAACTGTATTGGGATACGGGTTTGAGATGCAAAGAGCAGAGGTAAATATAGCTAACAATGACAGAGTAAGTTTTGCTCCTTTCTTTCTCAGCACAGTTTGAAACTTAAACATTTCAGTGTTTGGGGAGCAACAGGAGTGCATCAGAACTCAAACAGATTTGGGGGCTCTTTTGTTGCCTCTCAGGGGGATGGGTTTCGGAGCAGGGCTCAGCTCCACTCTATATAATGGAACCAAAGAATGCCCACCGAGGAAGGGGGGGCCTAATGAAATATTTAAGATTTTGGCTAAAAGGGGCCTTGAAAGTCACAACAAAGGATTTGCTGAAGACCCTCATTGTGCGGCGGGCTGGCGGAAGCTGTGGCCAGGCTGCTACAGATGTGAGGAGGGCCCATATTGAGCCACACGGCAGAGGTTCCGCTCACAGCTGTGTCTGCGCTCTCTCGGCCGGGCCACCAGCCCCTTGCCTTTGTGGCCCATTGTGGCCGGCACAGAGCGCTGATTTTACACTGAGCTGATTGCACAGCAACGCCTTTGTGTCGCCTCTAAAAAAAGCACCCCACCCTGTCCCGCCAAAGGCCCACGGCCGGGCCCCTCCCCCCGTCTGCCCATCTGGAGCATCCCTCTCCTCTCCTCTCCTCCTCTCCTCCTCTCTCTCTCTCTCCATCAGTGACCACCGAGGTAAGCACCAGAGCCTGCAGCTTCTACCATGTGCCCTTCAGAATGTGCCTATTTACTGCCTAATGGCTGTTGATTAATGGGCCCTCTATTCAAAAGAACATATGCCATTTTTAGGCCATGTAAGCGCTTTATGCTGAATTTCTAAGCCCAGTGTCACAAGGTCAGTGCAGACTTTTTTAACACATTATCTGTGAAAAGGAGATGATGCATAATTTACTAAGAATGCAACAGTTCACGGCGTGGGTTAAGCTAAGAGTGAAGAGCTTCTCGTAGAGAAAGCAGCCAGCATATGTGTATCACTTCAGGTCATCCTGCTAAATGCTTGTCAGTGGCACAAGCCTGTGAGTTTAACCCTTTTTGGGATATTTATTTTTAAAAATGTTTTCCTTATTTTCGTCATTATCGAACAGTACAAAGTGCTAAACTATTCTCTGTTAAACAGAGCACAGTTTTAATATTTCAGAACTATGGTTGAATATTTATAAGTATAACTCTTAAATGTATGATTTCTGGGGTCCTTACATAAAATCCACTTGCATTTAAAAATGGTGTGTTATAAACTGACATTTAGCTCACGCTCAGTTTTTTATCTCCCAAATCTAAGGCCATATATCATGTTGAACTGTAGTGGAAATGATTCTTTGGGCATTCAGAAGTTTAAAAAAATGAATCACTTCTCTGATGACATTACCAACTGTTCATCTGCCAAAGAAACCACACTTAGATTAACTTTTTGAAAATAATCATTTTTAAGAGATTAAATTTTGTCTCATTTTACTATGAAAGGTGCAATGAAGAAAAATCTTTTCTACTAGATATTCTGCTGCTGATGGAGCTCACCTATACCCTTTAGGGCAGCATTCCACAAAGCACACAAGCACCCCCCCACACACACACACACACACACACACACAATTCCCCCAATAAAACATACCGTTCCATACGCCCTTAAGGCAATAGTTTAAGAAGGGTGCAGGGTCTCCTGATAATGACAGAAATATCATGGAAAGCTTTGCGTTTATGTCGCAATTATGCGCGGCAGCGTCTTGCTCTGGGGTTCTGGATGGCGCAGGGCTGGCCGAGGCCAGGGCTGCAGCGGCCGCCGAGGGAGGTCATGACTCCTGCAGGAACGCGCTCCCCGTCGCACGCCAGGCGAGCTGATGGAAACCAGAGGCCCGCCGGCACTCTCCTCGTCCGCCAGAGGCCCGCCGCGTCTCTGCCGCATCTCTGCCGTGCGCTTCTCCCTCCCCCTACAAAGACCTGTCACGTTTAATGGCCTGTTGGCTGAGTGGGCTGCTGTAGCCCTCTCCAAAAGAAAGGCCGGGGAAGAAAGGCTCATAGACACCTAATGCAGCTTAATATTCTTTAAAAAGGTCGGGGGACAATTAAAGGAGTGTTTCCCATGGTTCTCCCCCAGCGGTTCCTGCCCGCCTGCGCAGCAGCTAGGCCGTTTGATGGAGTCTGAATGCATCTTATTGATGGGGTCAGAGATTAGAGGCGATTGGGCCGGCTCTGAAAGGGCCGAGTGTGGCCTCCGAGAGAGGCTTGGCAGAGCCACATTCAGCCAGGCCTCTCGGCCTCCTTCACACACCAGCCCATTTGCTCCACTTGTCTGCCTACAAATGCCTTTCAGCCGAGCTTCCCTATTCAGTGACGCCACGCCACTGGTGCACGTGGGGTTACTCTGTGCATCCAGTGCAAGAACGCACGTGCGTGTGTGTGTGTGTGTGTGTGTGTGTGTGTGTGTACGTGTGCATGCATAGTTCTGTGTGAGTTTGTAAATAAAAGATTGATGAGATCTATTAAATAATTAATTCAAATTTCTTGCAGAAATCTCTAACAGCATATACATAACAGTATATAAGAGTGCACAAACTACATGCCTTTTTAAGTAGTTGAGTACTGTAAACATATACATGTATATTGTACATAGTAAATGAACCATTAATTAATAATATGTTTATCTGAATCCACTTAAAAATTAATTTTATTAATTGAAATTCCAATCTGCTGGATACTGGTCAACACTGCGCATTTTACTATGCACATGGTATACACTGTAATTTACTTTTTCATGTGTTCCTGATAATCTATATCACACCCTTTATGGCTAATGTAATCTAGACAGTCAGACTTCACTTGTTTGTAAATCTTGTATGCTTTCTATTCGCTTTCACTTACCTCTTAAGAAAATCTACCACTAAAATGTCAGTGTCTTCTTTTGTAACCAAATACCAATTCCTCTTCTCTAGAAGGGAAATTGAAGACTTCAACAGTGAGGTTTGACCAAAAGTGTAAAGCTTGTCATTCTATATTCCATTTTGCAACATGGACTGAACACCTTAAAACAATCTACATTAGACATGTGCTTCTTAAATGAACTTTACAATGGATTTTTATAATTAAATATAAAAGCGTGGAGTGTGAAAGTGTTTAGTTTGTACTGATATTGTACTTTTGATATGATTTAATTTGGGGGGGGGGCGGGTTGGACAATGAAGGGCTGGTTGAACCTCTTCAAGAGTTGTGCTGCTCTATTCACTGTAGAGGGGAAAACAGTTTTGTTCAGATAAAGAACACTATTTAATTCCACTATCTTTGATAATCCACTGAGTGCAAAACAGTTCCCAGTGCCTGGGGAGGAATGCTTTGAGAAGCACCTCATTTGGGAGCATATAGAGTGTGTAGATGCACTGGCCAGGGTGGGGGGCACAGTTGTACTTTACCGTGCCACAGTAATTAGGGGAGAGTTTCAGGTCAGGGAAACCTCAGGCTTTTGTTTGCCTCGATTGCTACATTCAATGGCTTTTATAGAACCATCAAAGAAAAGAATCCAATTACCGCATTGAGCATTTTGATTCTTCATTCTCTGCAATTAGGCAGCAGATTTAAAATGTCTTTAAGCAGCCACTGGATTTTAATTTTTTTTACTGTTGTTGTTGTTAAATGTATCATTAGGTTAAATGCCATGCCCTGTCCAGGTGCACTTTGGTGGAGAATGCTCAGGGACATTGCGCAGAACAGAATGGTGTATTGGTCAGCACTTGTCTGACATTCTTATTGGATTGCTATATATCGAATTAGCAGGGTCCTTTTCTTTTGCCCTGGTAACCAGCAGCAGTGAGACACGACTTGCCCGCAGTTGGCACTTAATGGTATGCATTTCTTGTTTCTGTGTTTTGCATGGAATTGTGCATGCAGCAGTGTCTCAAAAGCAAATCCTATGACTTCTGTTTAGCAAAACTGCGGTAAGAATGGCAACAGTTCAAGCACTTCTGTGAGGTATTTTCCTGGACGCAACCTGGATTGCGTTTCCTTGACTTTGGAAGATGTTATTTGATGACTTGCATCCTTGATAGCCATGATCAATACAGCGTTCATTTAAACATATAAAAGAAATGATGCTTATTTTGTTTATAATATACTACAGGGAGAGAGACAATGTTAGGACAGACCATCTACCCCACCCATGGGGAATCCATACTGCCGACACCTACTGTGTGTGTCTGCGTGAAGACTGGGGAGCAGTGGGTCCAGCAGCTGCTAGCAAGAGGCATGGTGGTAGTGGTGGTGGTGAAGGGTGTGTATGTGGTGGTGGTGTGGGGTGGGGGGGTGTCATGGGAAGGATCTGCACAAGCAATGTTAATAACTCACAAGTGGCCCAGGCTGGTGGTCACCCTCACATTATTAATGTGCTAGCACACTCTTGGCATCCGACCCAAGGATGCATTCCTGCAGTAATGGGCAACAGCTGGATTGGGGTTTCCAGGAGGACAGCTGATGCTGGGCTGGCGTGGGGCCGTACACCACGGCCTCTCCCCAGCACAGCCTGCGTGCCCTGTCCCTGCCTCATGTCTAGGCCATGAATCACCCTGCACTTCGTCTCATTTTGACCAGCTACTTTGACAAGTCATTAAAAAATCACTGAATGCAAATTACAGCGCACTGGGTTCACTCTCCACAGTGCAGACACTAAAGGCTGGAGAGGGGGTGCACTCAAATGATTCAGCTCAACTCGATGAGCACTCAAATGATTCAACTCAACTCAATGAGCACTCAAATGATTCATCTCGACTTAAGGAGCACTCAAATGATTCGACTCAACTCAATGAGCACTTAAATGATTCAAATCAACTCAATGAGCTATATTATTGTTAGACCATTTCATTATTGCCCATTATTTGAGTATAATGGCAAAGCATAAGAGCAGATGTATGTGGTAAATGTATAAATGTAATAGTTTTACGTAAGCAGGGGATGGAAGAATGCTTGAGCGTGGCTTTAAGTAGCAGTAATGCACAACATACAAGCAACATTTTTGCTGTGTCGGGACTAAACGTATATAGTTATAGTTGCGGTATACAAAAGAGGAAGGGGGGGGGTTTGAATTATCTAAAATGTGTGGTTACGACTTGATGTTTCCAAATCCTTGTGCGTATGTTTCGTTTGGTGTCAACTATCGTACTTAAACCGCGAGCTAGGGTTTGCTGGATCTGCTTCTACTTGGCAGACATGTTTTTCAAAAGCGCCTTCTTTTCTGTGGCCGGCACACGGACCTCGGTCTTGGCTGCAGACCAGTGGCCGGAGCAGCGCTGGCAACGAGACCGTGAGAAACAGGGGGGCGACACCCAAATGTCAGCACAGCTGCAGAACTGCTGAGCATAAAAGCCTAATTAGAGAAATATGCAGCCCGAGACCTGCAATGAAAACATAGCTGCATTTCACTAGCCGCTGCCGCCCGCACTGTAGCCGGTCCTGCTCTGTGTTACGCAGGATTTAATACGAGTAAGGAACTTCAGCAATGCACAGCTGCTGTTAGACATCAGGAGCAGGGAATTTTCAGACAACAAACAACAAACAACAACAACAACAACAACAACAACAACAATAATAATAATAATGAATCTACTTTTCTGAACGTTTCCTTTTACTTTTTGAATAGCTTTCTTAATTACGTTTGCAGTTGTCGTTGTATCCGTGTGTGAATGCTGCTTTTTGTGTAACAGAAATGATAAGCTAAATTGGGAAATCAATTGAAAACGCATAAAATGTAGGTTATGACAAGACGTGTAACATAGAAGTAGAGTGCATGTGTGTGTGCTGCATTTCGTGAAACCAACGCAACAAATAAGCGCCACAAAATTCACTTCACGATAATCACGATACACGATTTCTTTTATTCACAAGACATTTAGGCGCATACGGTTCTATTCCTAACCAGATATATAGCAAAAGAATGTTCCTCTTTCTATAAGAGAGAGAGAGAGAGAGAGAGAGAGTGTGTGTGTGTTTGTAAGATTGTCTTTCTGCATGTACTGAAGAGCCTGAGTGTGTGTATGTGAGGGCATGTGTGTGTGTACGTGAGTGTGTGTGTGTGTGTGCATGACAGTGTACCTTTGTATGCATGTGAGAGCCTATGTGTATGTGTGTGTGCATATGTGTTTCTCTGTGTGTACTTGAGAACGTGTTTGTGCGTGTGAGAGAGTATGAGAGTTCCTCTGTGTGTATTTATGTGTGTGTGTGTGTCTGTGTGTAAGTTGAGAGTGTGTGTTTGTACTTGAGAGCGTGTGTGGCCATGGGTGCGTCTGCCCATGCGTCAGTCTCGTGCTTGCACGTCGTATCTTTGACAGACAAGTTTTAAGAGAGGCAGGAGGCTGCGCTTGTGGTCAGGAGGTGGGCCAAGCAGAGGGTGCACGTGGGGAGGGAAAGCATATGAGCAAAGCAGTGTGTGTGTGTGTGGGTTTGTGTATGTGTGAAAGAGAGAGAGAGAGAGAGAGAGAGAGAGAGAGAGAAGCAAAGAGCGCCTGTACTTGTGCCTTTCAAGGTGTGTTATTTGTCCAAGGCTGTCCAAACATTTACAGAGTGCTGGCAGCTCAGGAATGCAGAGGCAGGGCTGAGGCTGGCCAGGGGCAGGCGTGGGAAACCACTGCTCTCCTCAACCTCTGTTGGATCCTTCCCCCCTCAGGCAGAGTGTCAACACAGCCAGTGCCAGAGATGTGTGGGGCTGATAGTGACAGGTCCCGTCAGCAGCCTGGCTGCTCACACACACATGCCCACACGCACACACACACATGCACACACGCACACGCACACGTGCACAGACACACGCACACGCCCCATGCAGAAATACTCGTGCGCACATGCACACTTGCTCCCAGGAGCATACAGGCTTGCCGCCACCCTCCCACACTGACACGCTTTAACAATCTGATGAGGAAGCCTGAGGCACACACACACACACTCACTCGAACATACAGCCCCACCCGCCCGCACACACACACACACACACACACACACACACCCGCATACATGCGCACAGCATTCGGCGCAGTACACGTTCACACCCTGTGTTTCTGGGAGGACAGAGGTTTTTTTAACAAGCCTCGACAGCTAGATAGACATCACCAAAGGTAAAAACGTCTGCCGGGCACTACGAGTGCATGCAAAAAGTACCACAGGTCTCATGCACAGCTAGCCTTTAAAGAGAACAAAAACATAGCTATTCAGCTGGAGCTATACCCATCGCCCGCTCTGTGATTGAGGACACACTCGAGTGCTTACTGTTCAGGGATGTATCCGACCATTTTTAATCCAATCCGACGGCAATCACGGGGTCCCATCTGAGCTCATGCTGAGGATTAGTTATTATCCCCGGGGCTGAATGCAGTCGGCGTCTGCCCCTTGTCATTACGTTAATGGCCCTGTGCATTGTGCTGTGTGCGGGGCAAGCAGACGCACTGTGGGTGTGGTGGGAACACTGTGGGTGAGGGAGAATGGTGAGAGTGCACTTCAGACCCCTACAAACACTCCACAGCGCCGAGTGCCCACAATGTCTCCCCTTTTTATGAATGCACGTGTGTGTGTGTGTTCTATGGAAGAGACGGAGAGATTAGAAGACTTTAGAAGTCAGGGCACCGTGATGCTGGCAGTAGAATTTACAACTGATTATCAGTTTGAGTGCAGAATGGACTTTAGGTTCCAGATTCTCACAGATTGCAACTTTTTTTACTTCTGAATATCTGTATGTAAAACTACAGATACAGATAAAGCTGCAGATTCATCTAAGAAAAGATGAGTGCTCGTCTCAAAGACATGGAGAAGTACCCAGTAAAGTCAATAAGCGGCGTTTAAAATGAACCCACAAACAGTTAAATATTTGTTTAGTGCTTCATATAATTGAGCAAGAAGAGTGGATGCAATCCCCAGGTGCAGCTCTGTGAGTGTGCAAGCATGAGAATCATGTCTAGTCGAAACCCAAAGCAGGAAGCCAGTTGTGTGGTATCTGGCAGCCCCGGGCAGGTTGACGGCAACGTCAGTGATTGGAGGAGAGCTCACGAAGGTCGCTCTCTCTGCCGTCACACTGAGCCACCCAGTGGAGCAGGCTAGCGCCTCTGGTAAGCTAATAATAAAAATGCGACAGTGGGAGCTCCAGGCTTTCTGCGTTTATTTTCAAAGTTCATAAAGAAAAGAGTTTCACGGGTCAGAAAGCCTTCCGGAGGGCAGGTGAGGTTAACGTTCTGGAATATGTGTCATCACACCAGGTGAAATTACTGAGCCACACTTATGTACAAGGTACTCACTTTTATGGTCAGAGGTATATAGGGAGTGTGTTTATAAAAAAATAAATAAATAAATCTGATACGAAACTCTTACACACACACACACACACACACACACACCTCATGCTTGTATACTGTTACTCTTGTCTTCAGGCTCCAGACACCTGCCTGCGCTGCTCCAGGGGTGGGGGTGGGGGGTGGGGGGGTCATGTTACAGCGATGAGGCAAGATCTGACCAATCAGCTCCTGTGAGAACGGCAGGCGAAGGTGGTGGGAACTCTCCTCCCCTCTCTCTCTCTGCTGCGCTCCTTTACACCGCCTTACCTGGGAAACACACACAGGTTCAGGGAGGGGCCAGCGACCTGCCCGCGTAATGAATGCAAAACAAAACCTCTCACCAACAGGTGAGTTACAGAAGTCAAGTGCGTTCGTTTTACTTGTTCTTCTCTCCCTTCTTTCACCCCTTTCTCTCTCCTCTCATTTTTCCCCCTTTCGTGGTGTACAGTTTTACATCAGCGCCCACTGCGGCACTATTGAGAAAACAGAGAAAGGGAAGAGAAAAACAAAACGGAGGCAAAGTGTGGGAACTTTCCCTCCTTCTTTGGTTCCCAGCTGAGTGGCTTCGATGTTGTTAACTCTGTCCGTGCCAGGCAGAGGGCACCTGTGCCTCCCGCTCACACGGGATAGGTAGCCTCCATCCCAGGCTTAGTGCAGCACTAGTTTTAGTTTACAGTGGCCAACTCACAAACCCAGCGAATGTCTTTATTTTTCTCCTTCTTTTCCCCTTAATATCCACATTGCGCCTCTGCACCTTTATTGTCACATTCAGCAAGCTGCGTTACCTTTTTATTGTATAATGTATGGAAATGAATGAATACAGTTTTGTCTGAAAATGAACACAGTTTTGAGCAAAATGTGTCTGGTTTACTTATCAGTAGTTAATTTACATATCATAATTCATCAGATTTACCCTCTGATTTTTTATAAGCAAAACTAGTCCATGAATTCTTCAGTACATTGCTATGCTATTCCTGTGCCTTTAAATTCCTTAGTGTAGAACCAATATTGCCCCTCTCAGGTCACAGAGTGCATTGCACTCTAATAGGCCTCTTGGCTCCTTGGTAAAGTGTAGGACTGCCCTTAAACACCAGCTACTCTTCCACTTGAGTTTTTTCTCTCCCCGAATTGTGCACATTTTTCTGATTTGGACTAAAGTGTGCTTTTTTAAAAATGTTTCAGCAATAAAACACTGGTGGCTGGGGTGTATCTGGGTTGCATTTACTTCTATCTACATGCGAATAGAAACTTCCTGTCGCATACCATTTTGAGAGGAAAGCATTGCTCCTGCGCCACACAGGCAAAACTTCATTTTTGGCTTTAAATGCAGATGTGTGTTTATCATCTCACCGCCATCTTTGAATAGGGAGTAAATTGTGCAACACTTGTGTAAGTGTGAAAATCATTTCCCTTTGTTTTTACTGCGTGTTCTTCTCAGAGTTCCTCACATCTGCACTGCACTAAACACCAGTAAAGGCCCAGCACTGAACTCCGATTGACACAACGTTACGGTTCTCTTAAACGCACATTGTCCTTCTCTCATCTGGCTATCCAGACTTACGGTGGACAGCTCCACTGATTTCTGGCTTTTTCCTCAGCCCCTTCCTGCTTGTATATGCAATTAGTCATGGGCCTTTTTTTTCCATGGTCGTACTCCATTGGCTCGATTCAAGCGAAATCCATGTGACCTGCGAATTTGGCACCTTTCCTTTGTGACACTTGGCGTAAGAGGTTTAGGGTTTAAGCCTGGCGTCTGTGGTAGGTGTGTTCTAAGGAGAGGCTGTGGAGCATCTGGTGCAGTTTTGCTTCTTGCTGCCGGTGCACATGCTGCATTCGGAACCAGAGGAATAAATGCAGGCGGAGCGGGGCTTTTCTGTGGCGGCATGGGGAGCCTTTCCTCAGCCCTGCAGACGTCGCGCTGGTGAATGAAGGGTGCTGCCTCCCACGGCGACTGTGCAACCTTTCGATCCTGTAGTCCACTGCTTTAACGTCAGGGCAGAACGGAGCACTTAGCAACTCTTCCCAGGTTTTATATAGGTCAGTGCTGATGTTGAGGCTATGATGTTGCTCCACGGGAACAGCAGATGAACTGGGTCCAGCAGCAGTGGCAACAGAAGAGCGTCTGGTCGCCTGGTGCCTCCAGGCCTTGCCGGTCCTCCCGGGTGGCCTCTGCTTTCTCCTGGCCACCCTCTCTCACCTTTTTTGGGCATGGTTCATGGGAAACGGGCCCTCACAAATGGCGACAGACCTTGTGACTCATTTTGTTTTTGTGTGTGCCGTGGAAGTGGTCAGATTACATTGCAGGCGGTTGACAATGACAACATGTAAATGAGTCTGGACAGGAGAGCCAGGCGATGAAGTGCTGGAGGGCCCAGGACGGATCTGTATTGGCTAAATTGATCGTCGGTTGCTCTCTGGGGAGAGGTCCGTGCAAGTAGACATTCTCCATTCAGAGGGGCTCAGGTTTCCCACCCTGGCCAGTGGGGACAGAGTTTGGTGACTAACTTGTGTGTTTGTCCCTAGACCGCTTCTCTACACAGGAAGCCCTCACGATAACTGGCCCACCTGGAACTACATTATTGTCACCATTCAGTGGATGAGCAGAAGAAGACTTTTTCACCTAAAGCGCTGCTTCTCTTGACTTTAGCATGGCTCTAGTTCACCAATCAAAATGAAGATTCTGGAACCTACTTGCAAGCGCACTCCAAAATATTTTCATTTGCTTAAACTAACTTCAAACACGCTGTCTCTCATCATAATTTTGACATAGAACGTTTATTCTTAAGTCATTCGTCCTACATGCAGGTTCTGGGGTTTAATGTACTTTTTAGAGAGCCGCGAATGAAGTGACTCGAAAGATCCATTTTGAGAAGTGGCTAAATGTGACCACACACACCAGAGTCTTGAAAGTCTGTGCTACACAGAGTAAAAGGGAATGCCGGAATAGACAAGAGCCAGTCAGACAGGTTAGTCAGGGGCCTTAAAGTGGACAGACTATGGCTAACCGCACAGACCTGAATGAGTGCCCTCTACGACCCTGTATGAGATCCAGAGAAGTCACCCTAGCACATTGTAGCAGTGTATTAAATCGCACAGGCATCATGGGCAAAACATGTAACATATAACCTAATGAAGTATTATGTGCCATGTGTCCTGAACTGCATAATAAACATGCCCATTATAAATGTGTCTCTCCTTGTTTTGATGTACTGCGTTTTTGCTCCAGCTCGTAGGTTTTTCCAAACCAATCAGTGCGATGTCAGTCTGCATCAGTTTAAATGCAGTAGAGTTGTGTAGTGTGCCCCCCCGTATTCCGCTGGCGTGACCTGAGCCGAGCGGCTGCCCGTGTAAACGTTATTCAGCGCTGTGCAAACATCGCAGCGCCGCTCCGTTCGCTGCAGGCGCCGGGCTAACGCCCCGAGTGTGGGAGGCCTGGTCTTTGCGCTGGAAGGTGGAAAAAAAATAACACCAACGCACCCGGTGTGACGGCGTGCTAAGTAGCCCATTAGCACACGTTGCCTTGGTCCGGGCTGTCTTTGGTTTCCCCACGCCGGGGGCCAGCACGCGCACTCACTGTCCGTGAGCACCGACGCCGCAGGTGCGCGAGCCTTCTGCTCAGGCTCCGACGCAGTCGCACGAACACATACGTTTGCAGCACGCTTGCGCCGAGCTAATATTGACTGCTGACATGTCAAGTTTACTCTGCCAAAACACAATGCCTCTCTATAAAGTTGTCTTCTCACCTCCAGGACGTGTCTGGACGCCAACGCAACTGGCATGTCCGATGAGTAAGCCATCCGGAACCACTCAAAAACGTTTCAAACATAAGTGCAGAATTAGATAACACTGACAAAAAACTTGAGCGCCACACACACACACTATGACTTTCACTTGCTCAACGAAACGAACCTCATTCTCTTCTTTAGAGGAAATGTCTCGTATCTGCAGCACAAAAGCTACCTGGCCTATAAATGGCAGGGCAGCAGGCAGATAAAAGCAGTAGAAGGTGAAAGGGACCAGGATGAGAGGAGGCAGCGCAGCTCCGCTTTACTGCGGAAGAGGGGAGAGTGGAGTACTCCCCCAAGCTCGGCCGCTGTAAAACATGCTTCCTCACAATGGTCTCCATTTCCACTAGAAAGTTGAACGATTGGTTCAAATTTTCATGGTCATAAAAGACTCTGTTGGTTATTTTTCTCGGCATTTACTATTTTGGAAACCCAATTTCTCCGGTGAAATGCTGCTTTGTGAATACTTATGTTCAGCTGTGTTTTCTTCCTTAAATGACCTCAGATGACCAAAACTGAAGGAAAAAAAAAATCCTGCTAAAATATGTAAGAATAAAACTGTATTTAAGTATTTAACTGCTTGCCTGATTTCTGCCTGTTTTGGCTGTTTTTTATGCATCAGTAAATAGAACATGTCAAACAAAGAACAGGGTTTCCTCTCCTTAATGAGGGCCAGGTTTTAAAGATGGTGGGCATTTTAGTCTTTGGCGCGGGGGATGATTATGGCGTGCTTTCTTTTTCATCTCCCTTTTTTGTCATTTTAAGGTCTCTGTGAATCCTGTGGTTTTGCCATTTTTAGGCAAGACTTTAATCTCTGTTTTGCTCTGCCACCTCCTGCTGGAGTCTGAGCTGTAAGACAAAGTGCTGTTTACACTAATGGCCCACTAGGCTTTTCACTGAAGAAACAAACAGTGCTGGGGAAACTGAATGCAACTTAACATTTTGACATTTTTCCACATGCTCTCAAAACCAATATTGACCCAGCACCCCTGTGAGGCGAGCTTTAGTCCAAGACCCTGGCATACAAACGAAACCAATGAATCCAGAGCAGCAGGCAGCAAGTCAAGGGGAGAGGCCAACAATACCCGGCCCAGGAAAGGGCTCTCCCGCCGGGCCAGCGTAGTGGCCACTGTCCTGGGCTCAAGCTGGTCCTCAGAAGCAGGCACTCTGAAAGGACTGACGCCATCCCCTGCTTTAATGATTCTGTCTGAGAGGGTCGATTGTGGCCGAACCCCAGAGCCCGCTGGTGTGCATCGCGGCCAGCAGGAAAGGGACCGTAGGGGCGCTCATATGTGCGGAACAACCCCAGCGCGGGCCGCGCCTCTCAAAGGCCACATTACAATCAATTAGGGTTCTAATGAGCAGGATTTGGAGGCGTCACCTGTGGCTTGGGGTCGGTGTTTAGCAGAATCCTGGCGGCGCAGCTGGGCGAGACATCAATACGCTCGGAAATAGCTTCAGAGTGGAGGAATGGCGCAGCAGGGAAGTGCGACGTGTGTGGAACTGTCTGTCTGCATCTCCAGTGCCTTTAACCCCACACACACAAACACACACACTCATATGAACGCACGCACACACATGCCCTCTCTCTTTCACACTACGAAGACACCAGCAGGGACGAAAACAAAAGCAGCACATCTCTGTTCAGTGAAATGGACAATGTGACCTATTCAGTCCGCAGGGCCCTGGATAAAGGCGGGTCCGGAGTGCGCCGGAGACACTCCTGATGCACCGGCGTCGGGGATGGCGGCAGCGAGGTGGCGCAGGGGTCACGCGGAGAGCGCGAGCGGAAAGCCCCGGGGCCGTTAGTTAAATCCCATTAACATAGGATGTTTCCACGGGCTTGTGTTAACAGGGGGGTGGGACGGAGAGAGTGCTGGGGCGTTTGGGCAGAGCGTTGCCTCGGGGGCTCCTCACCTGTGGAGTCAGAGGACCTGCACAGGAGGTGCTCTCATTCCACAGCTGAGAAGGAGGGCCTCTCGGAGTCCACGCCAAACAGCAGGGGCATGGGGGCAGGACGGGGGAGGATGGACTCAGCAGGGAGGACATTCACTACATCAGGAGGCTTCACTGGCAATTCAGTATTTTGACATTACCTAGAATCAGTGCCAAAGCCCACACAACTTAATATATACCTGCTTTAAAGTAAGAACCTGTCTTTAAACAAACAAACCGAAAAGGCTGTCTCAACCTGGGGAGTGTGGAAGGAGAATATGACCTCTTAAAGCTTAAAGACAAAGCCATTCCTCTCCCTTTATGAGTGATCTGTTCGTCCCAGACGCGATCTTGCCTGGTTCCAAAATCCGCTGAGCCGTTCCTTGCGGTTCTAAAATCCGCTGAGCGTTGTCTGATAATGCCATAC
Source organism: Electrophorus electricus (assembly GCF_041902795.1). Taxonomy (NCBI): domain Eukaryota; kingdom Metazoa; phylum Chordata; class Actinopteri; order Gymnotiformes; family Gymnotidae; genus Electrophorus; species Electrophorus electricus. The sequence continues at coordinate 11,184,855 of NC_137520.1, read as the reverse complement.
AATTTTAGCTCTGTCCCGACGCGTCGGATCCACACGCTAGCTTTGGGAGGCAACATGCCAGACGGCTCCCCCGCGGACATTGTCTCACGCGGCCATGCACGTGTGCAGAGCTGGAATAGGGCGGCCCATTGTGGCAACAAGCGTGGAAACTGACGGCGAGTAATAAGAGCATCCGGCTTTCAGCTCCGTCCAGGAGACAGCAGCAGTCCTCCCTGTCTCCCCACGAGGGGGTGTTTTAATCAAACGGAGTCCACAGAGAAACCCCCACCCCACCTCGCACTAGCTCAGCTGCTTCACCTCAGCAACCACACCTCAACAGTAAGCATTAAACAATTTCATGTAGTCCGGCAGGGTGACCTACATAATGTAGTGGAGAGCCTGGCCTCTCAGAGGCCAGCCTTGACTCTGCTCTGATATTACCCACAGTGGGGGAGAAATGGAGGGGCAGAGAGCAGGCTTTCCAGGCTCCTGTGGCTGATGCGGACCAGTGTTATCCCAGCCGGTTGCTGGGGGGGAGAACGCTTCCCAGCATGCAGTTCTCTCTGTAGTTTGATTAAAACTGAGACAGGCATGGTGGGGAATAATGTGTTTTACCCCAACCCTGCCTCCCTAATGCCATCCAGTTTTCACAATATGACGAGGGTGTGGGGCATTAGAATTGCAGTACACAAATAAGAGTGTAACAGTATTGCCTTTTCGACCTTCTTCGGTGTGAGCTGCATTTTTGTGTTTTACATTATCTCCCTCAACATGTATATTACTTTACTCATTCGGCTCTGACGTGGAGGTGTAGCGAACGGCGTGGCGAGTTGAAACAGCAGACAGGCGTTGGCTGGGTTTCCCGCGTGCCTGGGCCGCCGCACGCACGCCGCCGATCGCCCTGTGCTGGCTTGAGGCTCGCTGCACTCAGCGAGGCTGCGATGACATCATACAGCGCAGTTAAAGCGCTTGCAAGCTGTTTGCTGTCTGGCAGGTGTTTCTTTCTTCACACCCTTCTTTCTCTCCTCCCCTCTTCCTCTTTTGCTCCCATGTGATGAATGCAAGAGTAAACATTACTTCAAAGCCGTGACTGCTCCACGCTGAACTGTGGGAGAGTTGCGCTGGCTGCTAAAGAGGCTGTTTTAAAAAAAAAAAGCGTTCTTGTCTCTTGTTGGCAATTTCTGCCACAGATTAGCAGCTTAGGAGCCTGCGCTCTTACTCACAACCATAAGCCTGGCAAGACCAGCCTAACCAGCCTTCGGAAATGGTGAAATATGTCTGTGTGTCTGCGAACAACTCGTTTTAACGGCTGCGAGGCGACTGGAAAGACCTCTAAGCATGTCTGACCTCCACCCTCCACCTTTTTGCGGTGTGTCATTAAGCCTAATGCATCATCTGCAACTGCCTATCAGCTTTTGCTGAGGCAGCAGTCAGGCTAATAAGCTCCAGCCTGTCACTATGGGTTAGAGTCCTTAGTTCGTATGCTGTCGCCATGCTGATAAGAGCCATGACTCCAGCAGTACACGCTCCTCCAGACCAGGGTCCGGGCAGAACTCGTTAGGAAGCCAGCATATTGTCTTTCGAATAGTGTGGCCTTAATACAAATTCTCCTGCACTCTGGAAAGGGCAAATAAAAGTTTTGGCTCGGCAGTGGTGTGCATGTAGCTGCTTTCACCTCCACTCGTCATCTGCTGTCTGGCAGCACTCAGCCCAGTGTAATTTTAAAGCGTTAGTGCAACAACATGCCCTTCGCTGAAGGAGCCAAATACCGCACACCTCCCCATGCAATAAAAAGAAAGAAATGATCATACAGAGTTCATATAGAGTTCATAAGAATTCATATAGAAACAAACACAGAGTGTGCATGTACAATAGTCATGCGGTTTGTAGGACTGACCTGGCAAACGAATATCTGTTGGGCTGTGGAGGTTGATATCAGTAGAGACTGATTAGCAGTGATTTTATGTTCTAAACAAAAGTGATACACACAGAACTCTTCAGAGAAGGAAATGCTTCCACTCCCTAGGGACTGCAAACTGGGACGCACAGTGGCAGCTGGATTTCTGTACTTGGTTTAACAGGATAATAATGCCTGTCATTATTTACACCAAGCAAAATTAGACATCATCTCTGGAAGCGTGCTATGCAAGTGGAGAAGAACTGCACATTTTTGTATGAATGAAAGAATGTGCATGTCATGATTAATAAAGGCAAGCACAAGCGCTGAGGAGTGAACTAGACACTGAAGTGACACCAGAGAGGCTCCTGCAGTCTGGCGTGGTGCAGGGGGAACTCCACGGAAAGTACCGCGCTGCGCTGCTGGCTCCTTCCACCCTCCCTCCCCACCCCTAACCCTCCACCACCCCCACCCTCCTGCCAGACTCCCCGCCGCTCTGCGTGGGTGCAGAGAGGAGCGTGGCACGAGCCCGTCCAGACACGGTCAGTCGCGCAGGGCGTGTGCGCAGGAGTGGATGTGATTTACCATCCGATCCCGCCCTTCCATCGTTCCCACAGCGTTCCTGCCGCTCGTAGCCATGCCGGACGTTCCCTCCATGCAGTAACTCCTCGGCGTTTCCGGTTGCCTGTGGTGGAGTGGGGGCGATAGCACATACTGCCACCATGAAGCCACCTCTTGTGTACAGATGCAGCGGTGTGGAACGGAGAGTGTCAGCGCACCAGATATAGCCAACCGGGTGTACCAATGTGCCATGTGTTCAATTGAAAACAAAGCTTTTTTATGTAATTAAAGTCTTCTAAAATACTGAGTGCTTTCACATTTTGTGAGGCCTTCATCAGAGGAGCACAAGGCAAGCAGAGGGATGTCATCACAGGGCAAATATGGTTAGGAACTTGGATTTGATTTACTGCAGAGTGGCAGTGTTGGTTTAATTCACCCCTCCACGAACAAAAGAAACTTCTGAAAAACAACTGACTTGTATAATCCTTAGGGCTTGGGAAAACTGCCCATGTGTTTTTCTGTGTCCACCAGATTGCAGGGCAGTGGTACAGCTCTCTCTCCACTCACCTGTGAAAGACATTTGACTTGATGGATCTTCCACAAATGCTGAATAGACTCCTTTCATATCAAGCAGATCAAATAGTCAGCAACAATTTCTGCGGCGACTCCACTGATGGCTGGAAGCTGCTCTTCTGTGGCAAAGCTTTTTTTTTTTTAAGAACTGTATTTCATCCATAAAACAGTGCAGCCCAAAAAACCCCACAAAGAGATAGCGCGTCCTCGTATCAGCTGCTGCATGCCAAAGGTCGGCTGAGGTCAGTGAGACACGTGTTCAGCTCGTGCTTCTTTATCATACACCTCTGCACCTCTGTTTTCACTCACTAGCTCGAGTTATGTCAGAACACATGAAACGGCGCCACTGTGAGGTGATATTATGGAGGTCCTCTTACACACTGTTATAAACTTTCATTATTTTAAATGTTTGATTCTTAGGTTCTTTTCATGTAGTCTTTCTACCTTTTTTGGGTCCTTAAGTCCACAAAACAGAAATCCCTATGAATAAAACTTCATCAGCACGATGTGTGTTATGTAGACAGACAAAAAATAATGTAATTCATGCCTCATGCCCTCCACAAACCAACCTAGAGTGCAGGAGAAGCCTTAATACACTTTGTACTGCTGGACGAAACATAGAGCGAACTCAGTCTTTATGGTTTAAAAGTTCAGTATTAGTCAAAGGTTTGGACACACACACTCTTATTTTGACTATTTTCTACATTTAAAAAACCAGGAAAGTATCAAACCAGTTAAATAACACATATGTAAATGTCCTCTACTTTGCTGACAGATTTGCATGCTGTTCTCGGAACCAGCGTCACAAGACCACCACCTACGATACTTTTCCATCAGTCTTGAAGACGTTCTCACATGTGCAGAGCATTTGTAGGGTGAGGATCTATAGTTTGGAAACAATTTGCTGAGGGTGCATCAAAAGTTGCGTGTGTGTGTGTGTGTGTGTGTGTGTGTGTGTGTGTGTGTGTTTTGAAAATGAAATCATATATTGGCTAACACCTTTCCCAAAATATCAGGATCATTTTGGATCAAATTATTAATAATCTCCTGTTGCCCTGTTATTCATGTGTTTTCTCATTCTTTTCTACAATTTTAATGTGGTTTTAACTCCATTTGATTCGTCTTTTTAGTTAACCAAATACAACTGTTCTTAAAAGACATTTTTGCTTTTCTTTCCCAACCAGGACATGGGGACATTTGAGTGACTTTTCGTTACAAAGATGTCTCTTATTCAACATGTGGCTAAAATTCATTCTAGTCACTGTGAATGTTCCACAGTACTGCGGCGGGTAGGGCAAGCCGTTCTTTCTCATACAAAACTCTCTGCACATGGAACAATGAAAGCAACATGCTGCAGAATCTTTCTTTATGCCCTTCCCCTGGGTTTCTGAAGTCAGACATTGGTGGACAATTAATTTGAAGACATCGGCTGTGTCTGCATGGGTGTGTAAAGATCATGTGCTTGCCTCTTCATGTGTATTGCTGAAGGCATGGTAACAAAGATTGTTTGACTCAGTAAAAGATATCAAACAGTTCTCCATGGAACAAATGTGTGCATTTAATCTAGACATGTTGTTACAGTCACCATGGATGCAAAGATGAGTAGAAAAGCTGAATGAATGAAGAATATTACTTTTTGGGAAAAAAGAAAAAAACTTAAATACTTAAAATTTATAAACTTAAATAAATAATCTGTGATTATATCTCACTCCAGATAGCTTGTGTTCATTGAAACAGATGATTTAGTAATTCGCTTAATAATATTAGTTTCTTATCCTTGTTTCTTTGTTACTTGTTGACCTTCTGACCAAGCAAACATTAATTTGCATTCCTCTTTTACTGAGGGTCCGATGGCTTTAGCTGCCCAGAGCTGATTGGGCGGTGAGGAGCAATAGCTGAGGACCCTAGAGGTCAGAGGTCAGGTCTGTGGTCCATTTGCAAGAGTGGTCAAATAAATGAGCGGTGACAGCCCTGCACTTGTTATCAGTGCTGACGAGTGACGAGCAGAAAGAAACCGTTGACGTCTCCCACCTCGGCGCTGTTCGGGTCTGCAGGCACGGGGCCTGCATCCACCTGACTCTTCCACATCCCATTGTTTTGTCGACCCTGATAACCCGCGCGACCTTCAGGAGTGGAGCCCAGCCATCGCCCTGTGTGGCACGGAACCTGTCAGGCGATTGTCACTGGTCAGTGATTAACCAGCGCTTCCAGCAGCGGTGTGGTCCGCCCTGGTAAGTTTAACAGAGGCCAAACAGACAGGCTTTGAGAGGCTAGGAGGAGGACGCTCTGCTTCCGTTTTTTTGCTCATGGACGCAGCGCTGGAAGGATCTTATTCACCGTTTCCTGCTTTGCTTCCAGTCCAGGCGCATGAAGCATTAGCCATCTATAACAAATACAATATTTAAACAACTAGTTAACTGCAAAGTACTGACCATTTGTTGGAAGAGACAGACTGACAGAGTGTTGGTACCAGTATTGGTGCTTCTACATACAGGTACCAATACTGGGCAGATCAGTCAAGAGGGGAATTGGACCAAAAATAAATTTCACCCTCATCCTATTCCTGTCTGTCCATGACCTTCGTCTGGTTGGAGAGTGACTCACGGAGGAGAGCAGGAAGGCTGTCTGATGCGCTTCCCTAAGCATCCCTTCCCAGAGGCGGAGATGGGGAGAGTCCCTTTTCCTTGTACTGAGGGAGCTGCTGTCCATCGAAGAATACAGGTCCATATTTTAACATTAGACCCCTTAGTTTAACACCAAACAGTGTTTTATAAGTAAGTCAGTATGGCTACTGTATTTCAAGTTTAAAAAACAACCTCCAGACGCCATGATTATCCTATTCTGAAACACTTAAACAAACCTTACTTTATGTGCCTCGGGATTTCGATTACAAAGACGTTCTCACGTTGTTGTTCATAAAGAAAAGATGGGAAACAGAGAGGGAAAACTTTAATCGACAACATAAGTTTACAAATCGTGCGTACTGGGTACTTGTAGGGCAGAGAATGTCGATCGAATTCCGAAATGGCTTATGATTGCCACCTGGTGGACTACATCGCCTGCCCACATTCTCCAAAAATAGTCTGTCATTAAAATGATCACTGTTGTCGTCGTCATCGCTGTCATCAGCTTTTCTCCTTTCATAAATTTTAAATTTTAAAATAAATTCTATATGGTTTAGTAGAGCGGTGAATTAAGATGCTCTGCATTAAGATATGCCATCATTCCCGACAAACGTGACCGACACCACGTCCTTGCAAACGCTATGAAACCTCGATGTGACATTACGCCCGAGAAACGTGATTGACTCAACGGGAAATACGAGCATAAAAAAGCATCTTTGGCTTGGGTAAGATAACTAACAAACTAGAGCACACACACACAGCACAGGACCCGTGACAGTTGCCCACTGAACAACTATCTTGCTATTCAGGGGCTCTTCTGTGAGATCCAGTTTGCCTATTAAAAGTGTGGGCCAAGCACGTCAAGGATCACTGCGTCTGGTGACTGTATATGACCTGGCCCACATAATTCTTGTTTACAACGATTTGATGAGTCAGCACTGGCTTGACAGAGCTCATTTTGAGGCAATTAGAGAAAAACACTGTAATATCATCCATTATTACCACTCTCAAGTAGTCTAAACAGATCTTAATCCTAGAAGTGTACTTACTGACTTTAATCCTGTTGATGTAAACAGAATCCCACCCACAATCGGGCAGACCACTGCCCCAGGTGCAAACATGAGCTACACAACTCTCTCTCTCTCTCTCTCTCTCTCTCTCTCTCTCTCTCTCTCTCTCTCTCTCTCTCTCTCTCTCTCTCTCTCTCTCTCTCTCTCTCACAGATCTAACTGCACAAGCTCAGCTGGGCACCCTGCCCAGTTCGTGGTTAGATAATTAGGTTGACTGTTTTGCCACAGCTCCACCAAGCAGAATCAGGCCTTTAACAGACTTGAATAATTAAATGAGAAAATGCAAAGCCTTTGGGGTGGACTAGACATTCTCGCCTCAGAAAGTGGAATTGTCTCTGCCACTGAGATGGGTAACAGAATCCTGCTTGTGCTCTTTATTCATCTTGTGAACCTTGCTTAGATCAAATCAAGTGTTCTATCTTGGTTTTTGTGAGTGTGTGGTGGTGCTGATTAGCCAATCAGTGTGGGACAGGTTGAGTTTAAGGAGATAACAGTCTAATGAGCTTTATCTCAATGTCATAATGACTAACGCTTTGTCTGACAGGCTAATTCATTAATCCCTTTGTATTCATTAATAATCTTGATGTCTGTAAACATGGCACTCTGCCTATTACCTGCTCAACGAGGGGCTGAACTGGAGCCGGAAACTATTTTAAGTATTTGACCAAAGTAACTAAATATTTTTACCCTTCATTAAACACTTATTAGCTTTTTTGACATTTAATTTTGACACACCAAAAGACAAACAAACAAAAACCTTGAGGTAAAAAAAAAAACAACTGAATAATGAATCATTTTAAAAACAATTTGCAGGCATCTAAAGCAAAATAGCTCTGGTGTCAAGTGAACATGATGCAGTTCATCTTTGAACTCTGAACTTCTAAAATTACTCAGGTAAATATAGAGGCACATGACATACTTCTGTGACATAAATCACCTGATTGGCTTACTGATATTTCCTTTGATTCACAGGTCAGTATAACATGTAAGTTAAATATCAACCAGTACTGAATTTTGCTCCAGCAGAAGTGCGTGATAGCAAATAAAGAACTTCCAGTGCACGTTTAGAACATGTTTAACACTAAAAATTGACATTTACAAGGCTGCATGTTCCGTTTCCAAGACTGTAAAAGCAATTGAGCATTCCTGGGGCCTCTGTTCCTCATGTAATTCAAGTCTGATCCTTTAAAACCTTTAGAAAATGATACATCTTCCGGTGGTTCTGTCTCACTGAAAATAGATAAGCAAATTGAAGTTGACCTTCAGAATTCAATAATATGAAATATACATGAATAAATCTCAAGAAACAATTCAGTGCTGATACATTTGGCAATAGGTATACCATACATTTCAATAATATGTTATACTGTCAAAATAATGTGAATTTATATGCACTTTAGGGTTAGAATTGATGGAAGTGCTTACTGTAGTGTGTCTTAATGGGCTCTGTCAGGAGACTGTCACATGAATGGACTCTGTGGTCATTCCTGGTCAGCTGCAGACATGAACACCTCCTGTGCTCTTCTCCATGACAAGCTCACGAGCCAGAGGGGATAGAAAGAGCAGAATCTCTCCATTCCTCCGTGACATCACACCATCAGCTGACCCTGGTCCCGGCCGGGCCCCCAGCCTGGTTCTCCTACTGTTCTTTCCAGCTACTGGAATCTTTATGACCTCCACAGAACGTAATACAACACCTCAGTTTCGTTATTTCCTCCGTGCTAAAAGCGGAGCTTTCAAAAAACATGCAGCATTTAGGCAAAAAACCATTAACACTGAAGTGTTGAGTCATTTCATATCAGTACCATATGACACTGCTTTTACCCTATAGCCTCTGTCACCTTGTCTGTCAAGGGTCTCATTGAAATGGCATCCCTCTTTTTGGGAGGTGGGGGGGGGTGGAAAGAGGTGGGAGGGAGAGTTTGGCGTGTATTACGTGAACAGAAAAACTGCTCTATTTATAACCAGTCACGGGGCCGTAGTGGTGCACAGCTCTACCACATGAGGACTTTCAAAGGGCACTCCCTAACCCCTCAGACCACAGAGGGCCTGCACACACACGCGCAGCACACCACCGAACAGGTAGGTGCACACACACCTGCGTGACTACAGATGCACTTCAGGAGTTGACGCTTTAGATGAGAAGGTTTGGGAGAAAGTTCTACTTAGGAATGAGAATGCAGGAATGAGGAGCCCACGGAAGCATGCGAATTTACCAGGCCATGTACTGGTCAGTGGATATACCATGCCTGATAACAACAAGGACTTATTAAATACATTATGGTCTTTAAAATAGTTTAGACATTATTTTTACCATTTTACTAATTCAATTTGATAGCATCTATAGATCACAGTCTGTGTTTACTATAAAGCCCCATATTTATGTTCATTGCCTCATTACTAGTCCATTTAAATTGTCTTTTTGCCGATTTTTAGACAGATACATAAACAGAAAATGTTGAAACAATAAAATTTTTCTTTATTTGATTCATAATGTGCAGTATTACATATTGCAGTACAGTGGGAATATAAGTACTAATCAATCGTGAATTCACATATAATTGTGTTATGTTTTTATGTTTTTTTACTCTTAGTCAGTGTTCTGGATTCTGTGTATCAGATGTCTTTAATCATTAAAAACTCCACAGTGTGCTGTGAATAATCTCATGTCGTTTGTGTTCATTTTCTATCAAATAAACTGATTTTGATTGTGACGTTTTGTGTAACTGTAGCAGTGAGAGAGTCAGTCGCGCATCCCGATTTTCTTGTAGGCAGAATGTCAGTCAGCTGAGTGTGCTGGTCACATGACTGCTGAATATATACACTTGGTAGGTCCTGATGGAGACTGTGTTTATTTTAGGCTTGGAACATTCACTTTTCCTGTATCTGTAACCCTGAATACAAGCCACATCAGCTACTGTCCAGCTGCTGATGTGGTTTAATAGAGTATTTTACTTGAACTCATTATATGCACTTCTTGGGCCATCTGGGATGCATTATACATTCCCATATACTGAGATCCATATATCTGATCCTTGTTTTTGAAGTTTTCCACTATTCTTGTTGCAGTTGGTTGCTATCACTGTAGCCTCACAATGGATGAATTTGACTACAGTGTGCACATCTCGGAGCAAGACTGGCAATGCTTCTTTCAGGAATGTGAGGAGTGTGACCTGCTGCCTCCAAGTCTAGCGGGTCTAGAGGACTCGGGAATGAGTGACATGGACGAAGTCGGGTCCCAGAGGGCCTGGCCGGACGCTAAGAGCCGAGCTTCGGATGCGGAGCTCCAGATCGATGGCCCTCCCGACTGTGAAGGGCCCCCGGTGGAACTTTACCTCAGCAGGTATGGTCTGACAGGTCCAAAGCATGTTCTTTCTGGCAGTGAGGAAGACCTACACTCTGAGACTATCAACGTGTTCTTTGAAAGACTAAAAGGCTTCTCACATTGCGAAGACTGTATGGTGCAAAAGCATCAGTGGAACGTGGGCGGTGGGACGGCCGGGCATTTAAAGGAAGCCACCGAAAAGTCTGATATTACAGCGGCACCTGGGAACCAGCCGGAGCCGACTCTGTCCAGCAGCAGCCAGGTAGGGTGGAGGAAGGAAACCGCTGCACGCGACACCTGCTGTAGCTGCAGACACAACGAGCCTGCAGCTATTGAAGTTGACACATGGACCTGTCCTGACCCACGGCTCCTTACCAACGAAGAGGACCGCTTACAGGAGACAGCGAAAGAAGGGAGGAAGTTGAGGGCAGTATGGAAATGTGGTGATCGAAACCAGGCCATCTGCCTAAAACCTGATATTGAAAAGACGCCAAGCTGCGCTCTGGTCAGCGGCTCCACAGATCTGGTGAACACATATATGCAGAAGGGAGCAGATTCTCAGCTAGTGGGAAACTGCAGTTCTGAGTGTAAAGAACCGGGGGCCGGTCAAGGCCAAGGTTCCCCTGTCACCCCTAGAAGAAAGAGAAAGAGGAAAAAGAGAGTGAGCAGTGAACCCACGCAGCCAGACCGCGGACAGGAGACCCCCTTCCGAATCAGACGAGGTGAGTCTGAGGACAACTCGTGTGTGCGAAGATGTGATGTGGTCAGAGAGTGGCGTACATCGGGAGACTACAGCTCAGGCCCGGTCTCTGAGGCAGTTCACACTTTATCACCACCAACAGATAGTGTTTCCTGTTTCCTAGCGGAAGCACGTTTACTCTCAGGGGATGCAGATAGCTCTAAGTCTGCCGCAGTATACCCGAACTCACCGAAAGCGGATCGAAAGAATCTCAAGTTTCCAGGCATAGCAAATGTCGTGATGTGTGAAAACGGGGCTCTGACTAAGGAAGCAGCGCCAGCCGGGGAATCTGCCGTAAGAGCAGTATCCTCGTCTCCAGAGTGCGGTGTGTGTAATAAAGAACCAGCGCATATGACGCTTCAGAGCGCTGACAGCTCATCAGCTCCCTCTAGTGGAGATAATGGGGGAACTCACTTACAGCTAAACAGCCACACGCCCTCAAGAGAGGAGGCTGCGCCAAAGGCTTCTGAAATCTTACCAGTATTTGTTACAATCTGTGACACGGAGAGGGCGGCATCAAAGACTTGCGCTAAGAAACCTGCGATCTCGGAAAATCTGCCACTGCACAGTGAAGAGTGGACAGAGGATAAATGGTCAGTTTTGAATCACACAGCTTCGAGTTCATATGCGAATGCAACAGCATTGCAACAGACAGCAATTCTACCATCGGGTCACGCGGCCTGTGCACGTGACAGTCCTCGCAGTCAAGCTGGAGAGAGACTGACATCAGACTCCCGAGATAATACAGCAGATCAGAGGAAATCTGTAGCTATCACTTCCTGTATAACATTTCCTGAGCTGACAGAGCAAAGTGCTCGCTCAACATGTTACAACAATGCTGAAAAGGAAGAGGGTTTAACTCATATGAGTCATGACAGAGTCACCCCAAAACACAGAAATGGTCATGACTCACTGAGCAAGGACAGCCTCTCCAGGATGTGTGACTGTGAATTAGAGCCACAGTCCGATTCTCAAAATATGGTAAAAGTGCAAATTAGCCCTCAGAGTTCTGAGATGAATGCTTTTGATGATCTAATGAAATCAGCCCAGAGTTCGTTAAACCTTCCTAGCGATGATACAATCAAGAATGCTTATTCATCTGAATCAAAAACACAAATGAAGCAGCTGGAGTCAGAAATGTCTGCTATCTCAAATGAGTCTGTGAATGATAGACTTCCCTTGAATTTCCAAAATGAAGATTGGACAGAAGAGGTGTGCCAGTTCTTAAGGACAAAGGACAAAGCAGATCTACATGCAAGTCAGGAAGCCCAAAATATGAAAGAAGCAGAAAGCTTTTCCCCAAGATCCAGAAATGATGGGCTGTTTACTGAAGAGAAAACCAGGGAATGCCAGTCCTCTGTAGGGGACTACAAATTAGAGACCAATCCATCTATTATTATTACAGCGAGTGAGGAAGAGAAAGATCAAATGCAATATGTACACATGCCACCTCATTTTCCATCAAAAGAAAATGAGTCAACACAAGAATCAGCAGCTCCTACTCCAGAGTCAATGCATGGAGTCATAGATCCAGAACCTGTATGTCCGGCCGCCACAAATCAGCCCACACCTCCTCTATATGCCATGTCCTCCTTTTGGAACGAAATGGAGAAACTAACCATTAATGACATTTTGCGCCTTCGCATGGTTGGCCAAGCTCATCCTGGCATCCTGCTTCAGCCCGAGGACAGCAGCACAGCCGACACCTCAGACACGGCAGACTCGGGATATTTCACGCACTCGGACGACTCAAAGCCCGACCGCTCTAGTGGGGACATGGCGCTTATGTCTGACTTCGACGAAGAGTTTGCACAGCTCCAAGCACAAGATTCAGCTACACTTGGTGAGGGGTCGAGACAGTCTCCCAAACCGAGGGCCGTTATGGGGGACAGGCAGCAGGGTGCGGCCGGAACGGAAGACGTGTTCATGGGAAGCTTTGAAACAGCCCTTCCTCCACCTCCCTACGGGGATTCGGCTCAGCAGTGCCTCAGGAAGATGTGCAAGAACGTCAGTGTTCAGAACCTGCAAACGTACGAAGCTCAGCCCTGCGGAAAAATCCCGAGTAATGCCTCCCTGCATTCCCTCCACTCCGTTTACTCGGCACACACCATGGAATCAGAAAACCAGCATGACTACGAGGATCCATTCGATCGTGTGGACACCTCTTCCCCGATTTTTCTCTCCGATGAGGAAGAGGACCTGGGAAGCCCTGGCATCACGTTCTCTGAGATCATCCAGTATCTGTTTGGTGCAGATGAACCTGAACGCTGCACCCCCGTAGCAGACAACATAGCTCCTTCTTACCTGGAGGGAAGCGGCACCTCTGTCGCTGAGACGTACGACCAGTTCTTCTCGGAGTTCGAGGCTGAGAGTTTCTTCTACCCACTCGCCTGCAGTGGACACGATGAACTGGTTCCTATTTTCTCCTCCTCGCGCTCGGCTACCAGGACCCACCACTTCCCCGAGGTGTATGATTATTTTTTCCCAGATGATTCCCCAGTGCACTCGGATGAGGACGAGGGGCAAGAGCAAACATCCACGTGGGCGGTGACGCGGTGTGACCACACGGCGACCCAGAGCCACGACGCAACTGCAGCATCAAGGTCGTACAAGGACTTCTTTCCTGAGAGCAGTTACAGCTGGAGCTTCTTATGGAAGAACCCCCTCTCGCTCAGGAAAGCTCGTCATGCAAGCTACGCGGAGCCGCCCGAAGGGTCCAGCTCCTGGGATCTGACCCCAGTGAGGAAGAGCGGCAGGGCGTCCGGTGGAGGAATCCAGGCCGTACCCACTGTGGGTCTCGGTGATGGGCCGTTCCAGGATCCGCTGCTCCTTGGCCTGGAGAACAGCATCTTCAGACAACTGGCACAACAGCAGAAGATCTGCAGTGAGATGCAGATAACTGTTGCTGATCCAAGTAAGCCTACAGCTATTTTTATAATCCATCCATCCATCCATCGCTCTCACACATGCACATGCACGCGCATGCACACACACACACACACACACACACACACACACACACACACACACAGATACCTTCCAGTTCACATGACACAGTAAGAGCATAGTGTTCCTAGATGGTTTCATTGTTACTATGACTACTAAATGTGTGTGCTGGAAGGGACCTTTGGCAGAACTGCATACATTTCTTTAATGAACCTTTTTTTTGAGTAGTAATCTTTATTTTTATGGGTTGCTGCTATGTATTGTATTGATGTGTCTAAAATGACACCTTATTTTAAAACTTTTGTCTTTTGCACCAAGACATCACAAAGCTTTAGCAAAAACAGTTTTTAAATAAATACAGGCATTAGTAGATTATTTATTAAAAGCTTATGGTAGATCTTGTTCTTATGGTAGGCATTATTTTTAAAGTTCTTCAAGTTTTTTTTGTTAGTTTTTGTTTTGTGTGGGTTTTTTGTGATCTTAGCTGTTTCCTGCTCCTGCAGCTGTCAGTGGGTACTGACTCTGAGCACGTAGCAACAGTCAGATTTGTGCTCATGCCAGCGGTAGGACGTGAGCGCGCGGTCTCACTGAGGCTGGCCGGCTGCTCGGAACTGCCATGTGCCAGGAAGTATTTGCATATTTCACTCTGAACTACGTGTAAAAATAGACGCGCTTCAGTTTTCAGCAAGCACAAACTCAGACTCCAGTCCACTGGACCAGTGGTGATGGTGACATTTTGCGTGGCCAGTAGTGACAGTGACACACACAGTGTGTGTGTGTGTGTGTGTCTGTCTGTCTGTCTGTCTGTCTGTGCACTTTAGCAGTCTTACTATTCTATTATTTTACTATCCTATTTTTTTCACTCTTGATAAAAGCATCTGGTGCATTGCTGGGGCTGTTAGGACTGTGTTAGGGCTGAGTTAGGGTTACATTAGGACTGTGTTAGGGCTGAGTTAGGGTTACATTAGGACTGTGTTAGGACTGTGTTAGGGTTACATTAGGACTGTGTTAGGGTTACATTAGGACTGTGTTAGGGCTGAGTTAGGGTTACATTAGGGCTGTGTTAGGGCTGTGTTAGGGTTACATTAGGGCTGTGTTAGGACTGTGTTAGGGTTACATTAGGGCTGTGTTAGGGCTGAGTTAGGGTTACATTAGGGCTGAGTTAGGACTGAGTTAGGGTTACATTAGGGCTGTGTTAGGACTGTGGTAGGGTTACATTAGGACTGTGTTAGGGCTGAGTTAGGGTTACATTAGGGCTGTGTTAGGGCTGAGTTAGGGTTACATTAGGGCTGTGTTAGGGCTGAGTTAGGGTTACATTAGGGCTGAGTTAGGACTGAGTTAGGGTTACATTAGGGCTGTGTTAGGACTGTGTTAGGGTTACATTAGGGCTGTGTTAGGGCTGAGTTAGGGTTACATTAGGGCTGTGTTAGGGCTGAGTTAGGGTTACATTAGGGCTGTGTTAGGGCTGAGTTAGGGTTACATTAGGGCTGTGTTAGGGCTGAGTTAGGGTTACATTAGGGCTGTGTTAGGGCTGAGTTAGGGTTACATTAGGGCTGTGTTAGGGCTGAGTTAGGGTTACATTAGGGCTGTGTTAGGGCTGAGTTAGGGTTACATTAGGGCTGTGTTAGGGCTGAGTTAGGGTTACATTAGGGCTGTGTTAGGGCTGAGTTAGGGTTACATTAGGGCTGTGTTAGGGCTGAGTTAGGGTTACATTAGGGCTGTGTTAGGACTGTGTTAGGGTTACATTAGGGCTGTGTTAGGACTGTGTTAGGGTTACATTAGGGCTGTGTTAGGGCTGAGTTAGGGTTACATTAGGACTGTGTTAGGGCTGAGTTAGGGTTACATTAGGGCTGTGTTAGGGCTGAGTTAGGGTTACATTAGGACTGTGTTAGGGCTGAGTTAGGGTTACATTAGGGCTGTGTTAGGGCTGAGTTAGGGTTACATTAGGGCTGTGTTAGGACTGAGTTAGGGTTACATTAGGGCTGAGTTAGGGCTGAGTTAGGGTTACATTAGGGCTGTGTTAGGGCTGAGTTAGGGTTACATTAGGGCTGAGTTAGGGCTGAGTTAGGGTTACATTAGGGCTGTGTTAGGGCTGAGTTAGGGTTACATTAGGGCTGTGTTAGGGCTGAGTTAGGGTTACATTAGGGCTGTGTTAGGACTGTGTTAGGGTTACATTAGGGCTGTGTTAGGGCTGAGTTAGGGTTACATTAGGACTGTGTTTGGGCTGAGTTAGGGTTACATTAGGGCTGTGTTAGGGCTGAGTTAGGGTTACATTAGGACTGTGTTAGGACTGTGTTAGGGTTACATTAGGGCTGTGTTAGGACTGTGTTAGGGTTACATTAGGACTGTGTTAGGGCTGAGTTAGGGTTACATTAGGGCTGTGTTAGGGCTGAGTTAGGGTTACATTAGGGCTGTGTTAGGGCTGAGTTAGGGTTACATTAGGGCTGTGTTAGGACTGTGTTAGGGTTACATTAGGACTGTGTTAGGGCTGAGTTAGGGTTACATTAGGGCTGTGTTAGGGCTGAGTTAGGGTTACATTAGGGCTGCGTTAGGGCTGAGTTAGGGTTACATTAGGACTGCGTTAGGGCTGAGTTAGGGTTACATTAGGACTGCGTTAGGGCTGAGTTAGGGTTACATTAGGGCTGTGTTAGGGCTGAGTTAGGGTTACATTAGGACTGTGTTAGGGCTGAGTTAGGGTTACATTAGGGCTGTGTTAGGACTGTGTTAGGGTTACATTAGGACTGTGTTAGGGCTGAGTTAGGGTTACATTAGGGCTGTGTTAGGGCTGAGTTAGGGTTACATTAGGACTGTGTTAGGGCTGAGTTAGGGTTACATTAGGGCTGTGTTAGGGCTGTGTTAGGGTTACATTAGGGCTGTGTTAGGGCTGAGTTAGGGTTACATTAGGGCTGTGTTAGGGCTGAGTTAGGGTTACATTAGGGCTGTGTTAGGGCTGTGTTAGGGTTACATTAGGGCTGTGTTAGGACTGTGTTAGGGTTACATTAGGACTGTGTTAGGGCTGAGTTAGGGTTACATTAGGGCTGTGTTAGGGCTGAGTTAGGGTTACATTAGGGCTGTGTTAGGGCTGAGTTAGGGTTACATTAGGGCTGTGTTAGGACTGTGTTAGGGTTACATTAGGACTGTGTTAGGGCTGAGTTAGGGTTACATTAGGGCTGTGTTAGGGCTGAGTTAGGGTTACATTAGGGCTGCGTTAGGGCTGAGTTAGGGTTACATTAGGACTGCGTTAGGGCTGAGTTAGGGTTACATTAGGACTGCGTTAGGGCTGAGTTAGGGTTACATTAGGGCTGTGTTAGGGCTGAGTTAGGGTTACATTAGGACTGTGTTAGGGCTGAGTTAGGGTTACATTAGGGCTGTGTTAGGACTGTGTTAGGGTTACATTAGGACTGTGTTAGGGCTGAGTTAGGGTTACATTAGGGCTGTGTTAGGGCTGAGTTAGGGTTACATTAGGACTGTGTTAGGGCTGAGTTAGGGTTACATTAGGGCTGTGTTAGGGCTGTGTTAGGGTTACATTAGGGCTGTGTTAGGGCTGAGTTAGGGTTACATTAGGGCTGTGTTAGGGCTGAGTTAGGGTTACATTAGGGCTGTGTTAGGGCTGTGTTAGGGTTACATTAGGACTGTGTTAGGGCTGAGTTAGGGTTACATTAGGGCTGTGTTAGGACTGTGTTAGGGTTACATTAGGGCTGTGTTAGGACTGTGTTAGGGTTACATTAGGACTGTGTTAGGGCTGAGTTAGGGTTACATTAGGGCTGTGTTAGGACTGTGTTAGGGTTACATTAGGACTGTGTTAGGACTGTGTTAGGGTTACATTAGGGCTGTGTTAGGGCTGTGTTAGGGCTGTGTTAGGACTGCTAGGGCTGTGTTAGGGTTGCGTTAGAGCTGTGTTAGGGTTGCGTTATGGCTCTGTTAGGGCTGCAATAGAGCTGTTAGGGCTCAGTTAGGGCTGTGTTATGGCTGTGTTAGGGGTGTGTTTAGGGCTGCTTTCTGGTATGGTAAGCAATATCATAAGGCTTACATGAACATGGGGGACAACTCTCCAGCTTTGCCACGGATCTCTGAGCTGCGTTCACACTACTATAGTCTCTGTTAGTATGTTGTTTTTACTATCTGATCCCTTTATAGCGCATGGCACTTTAAACTACTGACCTCTTCAGTATAGCCAGTTTTGAGGGAGCCACAGTAAGGTAGTACTAATCTATAACTACTTTTACTTTTAATCTACTACTTCTTTATTTACTACTTTTGCTTGGTTATTATCTTAGTTATGAGAGCCAGTCCTGATCTCCCTGAGTCTCTAAGACAAATTCTGACCCATGAGTACTGTAAACCATTTGCCACAGCCACGAAGTCACACCTGACACCCCAGTACTCCCACTAAAATCCTCTCTTCTTTAAAACGGTTTGTTCCATCTGTCAGTCTTAGAAAAGGCAGACCTGTACAGAACAGAATTTGACATAAGCAATATCACATATCAGTGCATTTTCGCACATGATGCGGTTATCTTTTCCACACTGCAGTTAATAAATATCACTGCCCGTGGGAGTTTATCAAACATAATAAATAGTTACTTTTCATTCTCACTTTTGTCAGTACTAGAAAAGGCTGGCAAGCGAGCGAGACTTAGACAGACCAGGAGATGCACCAGCACTGTTAGTCATAGGAACATTGTACCTATGAACAGGGGGAGAGGAGTTGTTTCTGAATCAAATAAATCAGTTCAGCTGTAAGTGGAGTCGTCCCCACTTTCCACTCCAGTACACGGTGCGGCAGTTTATGAGCAGATTTGTGCTCATAACCTGCTTGTCACATATTCCTTTATTTCATTACACTGAGACTGCAGCATTTCCCTTGTTTAAATCTGTGCTATTTCGCTGTTTCATTCTTTGAAGTCATAAAGTAATTCGTAGTGAGAAATCTAGCTCTTAAATGTGTTCATTTGTCCTGAGCAAGCCCTCCCTGTGGCTCTTTGCAGGGGTGAACGCATCACTGATGCCTCTTAAGCAGGCTGACATGTGCTTGGTTTGCATTGCCTTTGCCTCATGGGTCCTGAAGTCTGTCAACCCTCAAGGAGCAGACACCTGGAAAGCTGGTAATTTTCCACACGAGTCCTCTGTCCACGCGGGGATCCAATCATGAGCATCATATTTCCATTAGCTTTTCTGTTGTGTTACATGCCAGCGGTAATGTGGCCTTGGCTGAACGTTAGTGCATCTATCCACTTTGTTACAGATGACACGATCAAAGTAATGTTATGACAGCTAGGCTTTGTTTTCCATTGAATGAGTAGTGAATGTTTTCTGTGAAGTGAATGATATCTGTACCACTGAGAGCCATCCGCTGCCTTATTGTCCAGCTCTGTTGGCAAACGTGAGCGCCCTGTCAGCCATCCGATACCTGCGGAAGTACACGAGGGAAGAGGCGACTAAGAAACCGCCGCTGCGGCAGATCGAGCCGGCGTAAAAACCCCCAGAAGCCTCTGGACGCGGCCGCGTGGCCTTTCATCCATCCACACGTCTTGCTTCCCATGTAGCCTATCAAGAGGACGAGCATGAGCTCCAGTACGGTACGCGTGCAGGAAACACATGACGCCAGTGTTGTTACTGGTACAGTGATGGTCGTTAATGTCATTCATTGTTGAACTGTCAGTTTGTTCACTGCTCATTTGTGGGTGTACGGTGGATTCAGAAAGTATTCAGACCCTTTGTTGCACGCTTCATTGTGTGGATTTGATTTTGAATGGATATAAATACCATTTTTACCCATCAGTCTACACATAACCCATAATGGCAAAGAGAAAACATGTTTTAGAGAGTTTCAATAATTCATTAAAATCTAACTAAAATCTTTCATTCACAAAAGTATTCAGACCATAATTTCAGTACTTTGTAAAATCCTCTATGGTAGCAATTACAGTTGCACGTCTCCTAGGATACGTCACTACAAGCTTTGCACACCTGTATTTAGGTTGTTTATCCCATTTATCTTCATGGCAGGTCCTGTCAAGCTCCGTCAGAGCGGTTGGTGTGCATCTGTCTCTCCACAGATGCTCTGGGATATAAGTCTGGGCTCCGGCTGGACCGCTTGAGAACATTCAGAGAGTTGCTTTGTTTGTAGACTTCAGGTCATGGTCATGTTGAAAGGTGAAGTGTCACCCCAATCCCCGTTGGCTTGAACTATGGAACATCTTTCTTTAAGGTTATTTTCCTATATTTGGCTGCATTCCTTTATTTCTCCATTGTTACCAGTCTCCCTGTCCTTGCCGCTCAGACTTAGCCGTTGTTTCAGTGTAGGGACGGCATTAGCCGATGAGCAGAGCCTGATTTCCTCCGGACACAGTGCTTGCTCTTCTGCCCAGGGAATTCTGTTTTCATCTCACTGGACCAGAGAATCTTTTTCAGGCACTTCCAGAGTACTTTACATGGCCTCTAGCAAATTCCAAGCAGACTGTCTTAGGCTTTTTACAGCAGTGATGTCCGTCTTGCCATTCAGTCATAAAGACCTGGTTTACGGAGTTGTGCAAAGTATGTAAGTAAGTAAGAAAGGTTTTATTTGCATAACACTTTTAATAGAGGTGTACAATACACTCTACAGAAAATAGGTGAAATATAACAGTTTACAGGAACTGAAACAGGAGAAAGATTTCCAACATGTCAGATGTCAGTGCATTTTCCACTGGCCCTGAGTGTGGAAGAGAAGTGGAGGACCGTGTGCAGAAATGTAGCAGAATCTCATTCATCTCCTCAGTTCTAGTCCTCATAAAATTAACCATTTCTTTGAGGATTGTGGCCTCATGTGTCTCTCATGTGTCTCTCATGTGCCTCTCATGTCTCTCGTGTGTCTCTCATGTTCACTGAGGGTTTGGGTGCTCTGACCTTCTGCAGGGTGTGTGCTGGAGATTATCAGCAAGCATTCAGGGCTTTTGGAGCTCCTATACAGGGACGCTGGGTTGTTTTTTGTCTCCCTGACCAAAGCCCTTTGCTGCCCAGATGACCAGTTTAGCCAGGCAGCCAAATGTCATGCCAAGCTTCTTCCTTTTAAAAATTATTATTAATTATTATACTGGGAACATTCAGAGCCATAGGTACTGCTATATATTCTTGCCCTGATCTATGTCTTACCATGATCTGATCGCAGAGATCCACAGATGGTTCCTTGGATTTTGTGGTTTGGACACAGGTGTGCAGCTTTACAGACTTTGTACAGTCAGTTATATTTGCAACATATGAACTCCATGGGTGAGCACTACACACATCCAAAGGATAATTACAACAAACAGGATGCACGTGACCTCAGTCTGGAATGCTACAGAAAATGGTCTGAATACTTTTGTGATTTCGGACTCGCAATAAACGATTTCCGTTTTTGATTTTTTATCAATTTTTAAAGCTCTCTAAAAACATATTTTTCTCATCATTATGTGTGATTAAGTATAAATTGATTTGGTAAAAAGTGCAATTATATCCATTCAAAATCAAATCCACAGCACAATAAACTGTGCAAGTAAAGCAGTCTGAACACTTTCTGAAGACTTTTCTGAATCTTCAAGTAAAATGTCATAACCATGCAAGGTAACAGTTAGATGACCAAAGCCCTTCCTGTTTATGAAACTTGTACTAGATTTTACTGTGTCAAATCACGCTGAGTTTTTCTAAATATAGAGAATATAGTGGCATATGGCAAAGACGTTTTATGAGGAGGTGCTGAGTGAGACAAAAAGGTCATGTCTGAAAGAGAACACTACTGAACGCTGGCAACCAAAGTGGAAGTGAGATGTGTGTGAAATCAAAGGGAAAATGAGACTGTGGTGAGTAGGTTAATGAAATTAAAGGAATTTGGGTCCGAGGTTAAAAAATATTGCTTTTAGTTGTGGGAAAATAGCATGCCACAAAAGTTAAATGTGCATTTCAGCCCCGTATTTGACACAAATGTAAAAATCTAAAATTTTGGTTAATGAACAGCTGTTCTACTAGCTTTAACATCACTAGCACTATAAAGTGTCATTACTGGTATCCTCTCTCTGTTTCTCTCTCTCTCTCTCTTCCTCTCTCTCACTCTTGCTTATTTGTGGGAGAGAATCTTATTTCAGTGAAATAAAGAAATATTTTTGATTAATTTACCTGTGATAGTTCATGCGTTTTCCTTTTTAACGTATTATTTCATTATGACCACAAGAGGGAGCAAGAGCACTAAACTCTGGGCACCAAACAACGGCAAGTATGGTTTGTCGTTAACTGAGTTGATAAGTAACAGCAAAAAGTAGGTTATACACATCTATAAAATCCAGTTGTTTGAGGCCTAACAAACTTTAAACTGCTAGATGTTCTTTCTGTGGGCCATTTTGTAGTTTTTCTGCTTCATAGTTAAGTCCTTGGCAACTCTTCTGTTTGAGGACAAGGCCGATTAACTTTCCCCACACACGTATATTTGCGTACAAGTTTTGAGGATATGAAAATTTAAGATACGAATGACATTGTATTCATAATACCCAAAATAACAATTTGATGACATTTAAACAAAATATTAAAAGATTTATGTTTTATTTTTAAAATATAAATATCACATCACCCCAAATGAAGTTAGAATTACTGCGCAGTCTGATATGTAAGTACATATGTAGTATTGTAAACAGCCTGCGTATGAACAAGCAGGTCTGGTGGAAAACTGTACATAACACGCGGACTTGGTTGTGTTGTTGCTGGAATGGTAAACAAATGAAACTCAAATGTGAATGAATAGGCAACAAAAATGTAGTGCTGGGACAAGATATAAATAATCAAAAAATATCAATTATGTAACAGTACAGGCAACAGTGCAAAAAGACATGTTTTATAAAAAAAAACAATCATTTACATTATGTACATAGTTAGCGAACTAGAGAACTGTTCTAGGTCTATTAAAACAGTCCTGGTTTCTTCAACAGCTTCTTAAAATTCTTAGAAATGGCACAGGCAAAGGCTACATGTAAGAAATTACTTTAAAATGTAATCGAGTAACTGTTCTCATGACTGGATAAAAGAACAGGGCTGTAACGTACTGAAATGCTGACGGGTTTTGTGAGTATCGGCTTCAGTTATTTCCTCATAAATATCTGCCATATTCACTGACCCACTGACCCTAATTAAAATGAAACAAAACCAAAAACAAGTATTTTAAAAAATGTCATTGACATTTCTAACACATACAGCAAAAGGAACTGAGTGCCTAGTAAGCCCATGTAAACGTCCCCTAGGAGATCATTAAAATATGCTCGGCCCCATATAAACTCCCCTCTCAATGGTCGTGTGTGTGTGTGTGTGTGTGTGTGTGTGTGTGCGCAGACAAGAGAAAGAGAGAGAGGGAGGGAGAGAGAGATTGGGAGAACAGTAAAACAGATTATCCTGCTATGTGCACAAGTCCAGACAGGTGGAAGCCCACTGCCCGGTTTATGACCATCTCTGCGCTGTTTTCATAGAGCCCAGGCCTGGAGCATCAAAGTCAGGCTCCGGCCAGCGTGGTGAAATTCCATGCAGGCCTCGGGTCATCACGTTATTGCAGTCGTACTCCCAAATGTTGTCATAGTCAATTTCCTGGTCATCAGGTTCCACTGGCTCAAGGTAGCAGTTCTCATCTGTAAAGGTAAAAGGATCATTTGCATTTGAAGCTGACCTCAAAACTTAAACCTCTGTGCCTACACTTAACATAACGCACCTAAATATACAAATTCTGCTCACCACTCATTTTAGTAGAATCACCTACCAACTTTCACCTACGCTCCACAGCTCACTTTATGAGGCACACTGAGGTTTTTAGTACCAGTCCATCAGCTGCCATGCTCATGCCCGCGTCAGCCGTCTACCAGTCAGCTCAGCACCAGCTCCTTGTCAAAACATCCCTGCCAACTAGATATTAACTGGGAGGTGGACCGTTCGCAACACGATAACCTCACCGACACAGCAGTGGCACAGTAATGAGCGCTGCGCTGATATCCACTGTTCCCAGCACAGCGCTTTTGAGTGACACTAGAGTTCCAGCATGCGTCAGTGTCGCTGGTGGGGTGACAGTGAGCCGAAAGTGCCCAGCCGTAGGTCGTACTGCGGTCAGAAATGAGCCACTGATGAAGAGAACCGTTGGAGGGCGGCCAACGCCAGCTTCTGCGTAGTAACACGCGAGGTACCGACCCTAACTGTGTGCCTGGTGTGTTTCTCATCAATAAGTGTTTCCAGTGACGTGGATCGTAAGTGTATTTGAAATATGGTCAAATGTCTGGAATGGATTTAGTCTCTTACAGGACAGTTAACTCTGTTCCTTTAAAATCTCTAGAGCGAGAGTCATCCGCATACCTTTTACTTCCAGTCTCAGGAAGGAATGACTTTTTCACACAGAAATCGTGGTGGTTAGATGCCCCGCAGAACTGACATTCCACAGATTGCAAAAGGCAAAACTGGCCAGCCAGGACAGGTTAAACAGAGACGCCTGCACCTCAGACACAATGCGTGACAGAATGGCAGAATTTACACTCTCCATTATTGTGCTTTCTTCCTCTAACGGGCAACTCCCTCAAATCCTGCAGGGCATGTCTAGCTGACAGGTTTAAATCACTCTCACTGGTCAGTCCCCCCTGTGTCACTCACAGTTTGGTCATCTGGAGTGTTGCTGCGTTGAGCTCTGTTACACATCCACACACCCTGCACTGTGACACACCTTAGCCACTCCTCGAGTCTAGTCCTGTGGCCCCACACCGTGCGCAGGCGTGCGTGTGCACTACAGTGCTGGTAGGAAAAGGCCACGCTAAAACGGTCCTGTGAGGTCTGCTTTGTGTCTGTTGGAGTGTGCTAACCATGACACTCTCTCCACTGATTATTTCCCAGTACCTCTGGATCTAAGAGCTGTGACATCAGAGCAGTACAGCCGAGGGACATGATCCACGGTACACTTTTGTCCAGTAAACAAACAATGAAGACCAAATGTCTAACTGACACAAGGAAAAACTACCTTAACTTTTAATATGTTTTGTTCATAAAATTCAACACAAATCCACAATAGTCAATAATATTAATAATCTAATAGTTGAATTGCATGTGATTGTCTCAAGTTCTTTTTATTGGGTTCTTGTTTATGTGGTTACATCTAGTTCCAGTATGCATATCTGGTTTCATTTTGCATATGCTAGGTTAAAGACAAATGCAGATGCGTGCTGATACTGTGGAGGCCATGTGGCTTTCACATGTCGTGGAATCTTACCAGGTGACAAACTGTAGTTGATCGCCTGAGTCTTGGCGGCAGCAAAGCCTGGGAAAGATCTCTGCAAAGATCGAGAAAACACACCCTCACGTCACGCTGTCACCTTAATACTGGTGAAACACGGAACAGGCATGCCTGTACATCACAACAAATTATTTTAAGATGCACACTTCTAGTTGGTCTCCTTGTAGTTTTCAAGACTGTATTATTCACCTGACTCCCATCCACTCTTATTTACACTATTTACACTTATTTACACTCTTATTTTCACTATCATTTACCCTGTCTTATTTACACTAGCCTCTGTTTCCCACCGGGATTCCTGAGGGGGTTTTACCTGTGGTACATGGTTGTGCTGTGCTGGCATGCTGGGAGCAGGCAGCAGCTTCAGCCTGGCCACAGCCTGGGCACGCTGCTCCTTGGCTCGCTGCTCCTGGCCGTGCTGCTCCACACCCCACTGGGAGCTGCTCCTCTCGGGCTCCTGGGACTGGGCGGCCCTGTTCCTGCGGCCCAGGGGTGGGGTGCAAAGGCGGAAGGAGGCGGGGAGGAGCGGAGGGCACTGCTGCTCGACGAAGGAGCGCGAGGAGGGCTGTTCAGGGCAGGAAAGGCGCTGCTATTAAACCCAGCTCTGCTGAGTTATACGGAAGCAGAGTACACCTGACTTGAACTGGACAGTCAGTGGAGACAGTAATGCTCCGTGTCAAGAAATCTCTGTCAGAGGCGCTGGGGGAACAGGCTTTGCACCAGAGGGCAAGACAACGGCCAGTCCCGGCGTACTCATCCATTATGCACCTGGCTCCATCAATTAGTGATCACGTAGGAGAGGCTGGAGGTTTCCGAGGTGTGTGCTGACGAGATCTGTAACCCTGTTCTGGGCGTGAGGTCAGCCCGGTGTAAAGGGAGAGAGAGCAGATCCGATTGCCTGACCCACTTACCATGGCATTCACTAGGCCCTCCTCCAGAGGTGTGGCAGGGTCATCGTACAGGGGCGAGAGGGGCTTGCAGGCGGCCAGGAGGTCGGAGTGACGTTGCGGAGCCGACAGGGAATACTTCAGGGAGTTTGGTGGAGTGCTCCAGCTGTTGGACTGATCAAAGACCGGCAGAAATGTGAGCATGTGCAGGACATAGCTCCCTCAGCAATGGAGTCCTTGACCTCTTTCTGAACTCCTCATAAAACCACACGTACTTTATACTGCAGATACCGCGAGGAGCTCCCGTCAGGGCCAAACACAACCCGCACCCTTCACGGCATAGATTGGAGCAGACTGTACGGCAGGCGTACCTTGACCAGTGGCGCCCTCTCCAGACGCTGCGCGGGGACGTGGCGGTGCGTGCCTGGGTACGGAGTGTTGTAGATGGGGGAAGCACGCCCATCTGAGGGCAGGCAGGAAGCCTGCTGAGATGAGGGGTAGCGCTGCGATGGGGGTCGCAGCTCGGACCTGGCTTGGGATGACACGCTGTTGCTCCGGCTGCCCAGCCATGCCGAGTACTGCGTCTCCACAGAGGTAGGTCTGCTGGAAATGTACTGGACACACGCACCAGGGAGCAGATTAGTGAAGCTAAGCAACACCTGCCAAACAGGATTCCAGTGGAGTAGAACAAGAACTGGGATTAATCCCACCGCAACATCCAGGGGATTGGGCTCAACCATAACGAGCTCAAACAGAACTCGACGGTTATCTGCAGTGGGTGAGCTACACCCTTAGCGGAACTCCCTTCGGGCTCAGTGCCCTGCCACTGGTAGATTAACTGGGCCGAGCACTCCTCAATTAGATGCTTGGAGTGAGATAGAAGCACCTTGGCACCAGCACAATGCAAAAGCATGAAAGAACTTCAAAGCCGTTCCTCGCCCGGGTCATCCGAGGAGCTGTGTGGGATCTTCCTCCCATGGAATACTTCTAACGCCAGAACACGTGTGACCATGAGATCTCTTTTGAGCTCATGTTCTGCACGATAGCTTTATATCAAGGTGCAGGCTAAAGCTTTCAGGAAAACACTTCAGATTGATCTGGTCAGTTCCAGAGTAGTCTTTGGCCTGGTAACAGGAGGAGCTTGGTCTGGGAGCTAGGTTAATAATTAACACACCACAACCCAAGAACTGATCCAGCTCACAGCTAGTTACTGCTCCTCCAAAACAAACATGTCTTATAAGTCAGATAAGCAATGACCCACCCCCAAACTCCACTTCACACACTGCTATCTGAAATTGCTAAAGCTACCATGACATTAGGTGGGTCCAGTCAGAGTTTGATATTGTTTATATTGTTTTTTTAAGATTTTAAGGATTAGTAGCCAAAATGGCTTTTTACAAAATGGAATTATACTAAAACAACATCCATGACCATACTAAAAGAAAAGGCTAAATACAAGGCTTAACTTTCCAAAATAAAGTTAGGAGGGCTTGGTATGTGTCTGATTTAGCAGCACCTCAGACAAAACATTCATCTTAATAGCTTGGCTGACATATGCAGAGACAGCCTGACAACAGTTCATTTAGCAAGGCTATCTGACATACAGTAATACCGGGCAGCTGTACAAACACAAAATGAGTTTACAGAGCTCGGACGGCAGCTTACACAGATAGGCTCGGAGTAACCGGGGGTAAATGGGTCGCCACCCGCGTGGGGCAGATGGAGCTCCCGAGACACGCGGGCGTTCTGCTGCGCAGGGTCGACACTCCCTGGACTCACGCCGCTCCATCTGTGCTCAGGGGTCTGGGGGGGGGGAGCAGGATGAAAACCTGGGCAGCAGTAGCACGGCGTAGGTGGCACGCTGGCTCATGCGGGAGGGCGACGGGCATGCTCACCTCTCTCTGGGTGGGCGTGTAGATGATGTCGTAGACAGGCGGTGGAGGGCTGAGAACAGGGACGTCCGCCGCTTTGAAGTGCTGGATCCAGTCACGGAACTCGCTCGTGTTCAGACACGACGCGACGATGGGATTGATCAGTTTTCCTGCCAACAACGGCAACACGCAAAAGATTGGCGTGAGATGTCAGGCATGCCAGCGAAAGGTTACGCCGTGGGGCTGACAGAGAGGGACTGGCTGATGGGAGGGGTGGTAGAACCAGATTAGTGGAGCAACCGTGCCGCACCGGTTCGTCTAAATCTGTGCTCGACGTCTCAGAGACTTGGACAGTTCTATCTAGCAGATCGACAATGACATGACGATTAGCCTACCTTCAATCATAAAGGTGTTTGGCTTCACGTCCTGACATGGGGTGGTCACTTGAATCATGTTAAGTGGAAGTTTTCCCTGTAATCACAAATGCCGGGTGCACGGTTTAAACTTAGGTGAACTTTTCAGTAAAGGTGGTGCGTTAGTGGTAGAACATGCACGCTGAACTGCAATGTGCTTAATTTACCTTGTAGAAGAGACCATTTCTCTCCTCTGACAGTATAATGAGATAGTTGGGATACATCACCAGCAGTCTGTCATCCTGTTCCTAGAGACGGAGAGCTTACGTGACTTACTGCATTTGAACAGGGGTCATTTATTAATAACTAGGCCTAGCAACCTGTAAAAAAGCATTGGTCAGGGAAACAGTCCTTTTTAGAAACAACTGGCTGTGCTAACGCGAGGCTCCCTCGCAGTTGAGCGCATATACGTCGGCATGAGCCCTTCCTCCGTCAGGTGACGGTGATAGCAGAGCTCTCGCTCTCACCACAGTTATGTCTCTTTGCTCTGCGCAGGGCGTGGCGGAAAAACAGCTGTGGGGTGAGTCAAGTCAGTACGTGAACGAAGCAACTGGTTCACACGCCCAGCTCCCACAAAGAGACACACATGTATCCTTAACAAGAAGAGATCCACCTCAGTTCTCACCCTTCTCGTGGGAAAATGTTTATATACTTACCTACATTTATTTGCGCATTTTCTGACCCCGTGTGCCCCTACAATGAAAGCGAAACTGCTAATATTGGAAAGCACCTGACAAACTGAGACCCTGAGGAGAGGCTTTTTTCTGCAGTTTATCGGTCATGAGTAAGATCGTGTCAGATGGCCCTGCGCACAGCCATCCAGCGAGCAGCGCCCAACACTGGCAGGCCACAGATGTAATCTTCGGTTGTGCAATAGCAAAGCACCTTTTCAAAAGAAGCCTCGAAGAAGCATTTTTTTGGTTCATCATAGATTCTCTCTGATAACAAATCAGAACGCCTGCATGTCCTTCCCTTAAGCACTGCGGGGCACGAAACAAGTAAACCTTCGAGCTTAACCCATTTAAAGATCTGGTGCACATTCCAGTGACAAAATAAAATAAAGAAACGTAATCTTCTCTTAAGGAGCGCTTGGATAGGTCACACACTCAGGGCTGGAGCCAGGACAGCGGAAGCACGGAATGCTGCCCTTAACGGGTTCTTTGTTTCCCCTGTTGACTTACATGTTATATTCCTGCATTCATTTTACTCGTATGGTTATTGTTTGCTTTTTTAACCCTTACGCTTATCCCACGGAAGAATGAGTGGTTAGGAAAGCTGCTCTGTAGGTCTGGCCTTACCTGGCAGGGAAGATGTTGCAGTCTGACTTTAGTGACGTAGGTGATCTGGCCCAGACTGTCTCGCTGTGAGCCTTCCCACTCATAGATGGGTTCTTTACTAATGGAATTCCGCAGTTCCTCTTTCCCCTCGGTGGACAGCTCTGGATTCTGGGCCTTACGAAAGTACATGTAACGAGATAAATCGACTTGAATATTCCCCAAGGGGAGATATGCTTTATTGCCTCGACGTGTCCGACTGCGGCTGCTAGATGCACTATTTGTAACCGATTTCACGAAAATTCCCCCAAGTCCCTCATATAAATATGGAACGCAGTTTTTCTTTAATGCGGTCGATCGTTGAGAAATGGCTTTGTTTATTGACTTCAGTCGTTGCAAGAGCTATAGCTATTCATGTCAGAACCAGCTACATGTCACTCATTTCACAGTGCGGTTAAGCTGACCACAATCCAAGCCACTCCCCAGTATAGTCCTCGAGAGAAGACAATAACATTGATCTAAATTACTCACGCCTGGCTTTGCTGCAAATGTCCTGCTGCTAAATGAATGATTTGTGCTGGCCTAGCACTCTGTTATGCACAGTACTGGTATGTTTCGATAGCTCCATACCTTGAGCCTACTGCAGGTCTCCGGTGCGAAAGCGTTGCCCCCGTTAGCCTTTATGTGCTCCTTTAGGAGACCAAACCAATTGTCCATGTCCTCCTGACTCGAGCAGTAGACGACAATGGGGTTCAAGCTCACACCTACAAAGGTCAAAAACGTGAGGTCAAAGGTTAGTTTAAAATGCCACATAGGTCCCCATAATGTGTCAGAAATAAATAAATCGATGCAAGGATGATTTTTAGACCGTGTTTTTAGACTGGCAAAACAGTGCGGCTCTGTATTTCATCTTATATTTAGAACAAGCCTTTGCAAGGCATCTAACTCAGATATATGTATCTTTCAAGCACCCATAACGTTACTAGCATGCCTCATGTGTTAAGTAAAGCTAGCACACCTACAGAGGTCCCACTGCAAAAGAATGCGCCAGCCCTGGAATCTCTCTGTTTTTATCAGCCACACATACCAGGGCATATCAGCATAGATATCAGCCTTCCAGTCTAGCTCTGCGTTCATTTCCCATTATGGCTTAGGTTTTTGTTTTCACCTTGGGATAAAAAAGTGGGCTCTGCTCTGATCTCCCCACAGGTAAGAGAGGACACTGAAAGCCAATGCCATGTGAGGAAGTGTGCAAATATTCCCTCGACCAACCTCCTTTGATTCACACCAGAGTTGGGGGCTGAACGGAAATCTCCAGAGTGGAATCTTTGAGAGTCTGTAGATATGATCTCTTTGATTAAAAAAAAAGAAAAAGTGAGCTTTGTTGTTGGGGATTTTAACATATAACTCATTTATTTCCTCTGTGTCCTAAGAGGCTTACTCATCTGGACAATAAAAATATTTTTCTACGTGGTATATGAATATGTCCAGTCTTTCTGTGACTCACATCCTGGTCTTTTCTACTCACACTTTGGGATTCCTTGTATCACTTTTGATAACGGCACTGTGTTTATAGCCTGGCCCTGCCAGTAAAAGGACCCACTGCAAACACCCCACTTCCAGCATGTATCTAACTATACTGGATTAAAGTTCTCACAAGCTTCAAGTAGGCAAACATTAACAGGGAACTAAGCAGGCTGGAATGTGAACCCAGATCAGCTTGGCTCGACAGCTGGGCGTGTTCAGGCGCACCTGTCATATAACAAGGGCCGGCCTGAAGGACACTTTCAGCCTGAGCACCAGCAAATGGACAGACCTCTAGTTAGTCTTTGGACTGGAGAGAGGGGCATGAGGGTTACAGTGCTTCAGAATCACTGGAATGTGTGTGCATAGGAAGTGCTTGTGTTTGGAAGTAGTGTGACACTATGCGTTTCTGATCTGAACTATTGGCTGAAAAGAACCAGACATGCAGACAAGAGTCTTTAAAAAAAAATTGCATTACATTTTTTTTAAAAATACATATATATATACATATATATCTCTTTAGAGAAGGATTTTAAAAAAATAAATAAATTTTGTTGTTGTTTGTTTTGGTTTGGTTTGGATTGATTTGTTTGTCTCCATCTCCAAGAGGCCTGTACTGTCCAACATATTCCATGGACAGCAGCATTTCTCTGCACATACACACCTGTTTAATAACAAAAAGCACACTCACTCACCATTTATCTGGAATGCAAAATCCTGTGGATCTCCAAAGCTGTTTCTGTTTTGCACCTTGGAAAGAGTGAGCTCTTTTAGAGGAAGTGTCCCCTGCAAGAAAACACAGCAAGAAGAAAAACAAACATGTTAATGTAGACATTTGTTTTACTGTGGCACCCTTTTGTCTCGTGTATTTAGGCCTCTGTGTCAGGCATAACTCACAGATATGGACTGTTACGCGTCATGCTCAGTGAGTGATATATACTTTGATTATGGGAAGTCCTTTTGACACACAGTGTGGAGGAATGCCAACACAACGGAAAGCATGATTAACGTCAGCCACAGCCTGCGGCTGGCGAACGCAGTTTATTCGCCGCCGTGCCGTTAGCATAGGAGACCATGTTCCACAATAGACCGAAATGTCACATCTCATATGTCGTATTCCATATTCTCACAAATAACTGAAGAAATCCACAGAGGAGTGCATGTCAAGCAGGCTAAAAGGGCCTGGCCTATTGAGACTGTGTTTCTAACTTATTTTCATGTATACAATGCAGTGTTTATGATTGACATGCGGTTTAGAAGAGGTTGTTCTCACCTGGTAGGTGAGCCCAGTAGTGTTGTTGGAGACAAAGTGAAGGTGCGTTTGGAACAGATCCAAGTAGCAGTCATGCACATCCTACAAGGAATGGGACATAATCCTTCAGTTATGTACACAATCAGACAGAACGGGGTACGGTGCAGAAAACGAATATCACATTTCTTCTGATCACAATATCTTTATATCTTTATTACCTGTTATTTATTACAACACACAGTGTTGCTAGATGATACACACTGGCAAACCATAGATATGCATTTCCAATGGGGTTACAAGTTAAGCTTGGTTTTCCTGTTGACAATCTATTTTATTAATTGTTGAATGATGCTATGCAAATTGTGTGTCAATGTGAATAATTCTCCCTGAAGGGAGTGGCGCAGCCCTGCGCCTTCTAGTAAGAGCATGCCCATTTCATGTCAAAAGGCCCTTGACAGTGATTTACTGGAGCCAGCTCATTTCCTTCCATCTGATAGCACACAGAGTTTTGCTTAGTCCCGAGTCATGCCAGCCGCCAGTAAAACAAAAACTGTTAGGTAATATTTCCTTTCGATTGTCTCAATGGTCTTGTACTAGTTGCAAAACAGATCTGCTATGACTTCATCGTGGGCTCGTTATGTTCTTTAAGATGTTTTTTCTCTTTTTCTCCACAGTTGTCCTCGCACAGATAGGGGTTCCCACGCTCCAGCACGCTCTGGGAAGCCGGATCGTATATGCTCTTTGCCAGAGGCGAGTGAGCTCCGCCACATCGCGCAACCCCTGCGAGTCGTGATGGCCGGAGGTCGTCATGGCAAGCTGCTTAAATTCATCTTAGCAAAACAGGTAACTCGACAAGCGGTGGCTTTTGCACGGTAGCGAAGCAACATTCTGTGCTGAATTTCGGTGAGTTGGACTTGGGTCCGTTACATTTCAGCCTGCGGAAGAGTGAGAGTGGGCGACAGGAAAAAGACGCCACCGTGCAAGGACCACTGTAATAACCGTGTGTGTGTGTGTGTGTGTGTGTGTGTTTTTAACACGTGCCTCACCTGGCAGTGGAGAAAGCGGAAGTGCACTTTGGAGCTGTGGACCATCCTGCCATAGTTCTTCACGTTGATACTGCTTTTCTTCCAGCCGCTGGCTGGGTCGTAGGGAAACGGAGGCTCCCACTTGATATTCTCTATCGCCTGAAGATCTTTAGGTGACATTTCCTGCAAAACCAAGTTCACAGTACAGTTCATTACATCAAGGTTCATCATTATACAGTATCTTAATTAGATATGGATATGCATTTTACTCAAAAGAGGTGACTGAAATTGTTCTACTCTCTGCACGAGAAACACCTCACCTTCCTCGGGGTGACAGTGCAGAGAATGTTGATGATGCTATTTGACTTCTCCTGCCCCTCCTGTGGGTTCTTCTTCCGGAACAGTCTGCTGCTGCTCGAAAAGCAGGCGGAACTGGATCTTAGTCAAGCACTCACTTGTTAACTATCCACAGCCTTTGATTTCAGAACTAGAGGGACCAGTAACGCATCTTGGCGAGACCCGGCTGGGTCATGATCGGTAATTCACAGTCATGTCATTCGAGTCAGGCTAGCCTATCCGTTGGTCAGAGTCCCAAACAATAGATTTTACATGTCCATTGTATGTCCATTCTCCGAGTCTTTTT
The DNA here is from genome assembly GCF_041902795.1 of Electrophorus electricus. NCBI lineage: Eukaryota > Metazoa > Chordata > Actinopteri > Gymnotiformes > Gymnotidae > Electrophorus > Electrophorus electricus. The sequence goes on along the minus strand of NC_137520.1, from coordinate 11,150,992 downwards.
GCATCTCCCGTAACTTGTACTGGTCAGTGTATGGTACACCCTACTCTGCACACCATTTTCTCGGCGCGAACAATGAATCTTATGTTTCCAGACAGAGGGCATGAATAGTGGAATAAGGTTCAAATGTCATCCTTTGTCACCCATGACCCCCATTTGTAATCATTAGTGTCAAATCTCTGTAATGAAGTCTTTCCTGCACATTCATAAGAGAGGAAGTCAGTCTCCGGATTTGTTTATCTTTATCTGCTCATCTCTGTTTTGAATGCAATTAGCATAACAACAGTAGGAGCATTCATGCACAGAATAATCAGAGGTGTTTCTGGCATTCTTTACAAAAGTTCATTGATGAACTAAATAGGCATGCCGAGAATTTAGAGCAGAGAAATATGTGGTTTACAAGCTGGTATTTACAACAAAAGGCATTCTAGCAACACAGCAAGTTCAGGTATTGTATTAGCATTTATTTATCAAGTATTGTTTACTGGAGGTAACTCACTCAGCCCAGTTAGTAAGAGACTGGAAACAAGAACACTGGGATCATTGTTTTTCACTGACTGGCAGATCACCTGTTACTGTGTGCATGAGAGGGGGATACCAGCAAGGGTCGGTTTAAGTACCATCCCATATTTTGACTTAAAGGTGCATAACTGCCTAACAGTCCAGACTCAACCCTTGAAAAACTTGACAGGCCTGATTGCAACCAGTTTTAGCACAGCACTGCCAGGCCTGATACAATGATCTCCCACCTGCCTGTAATAAAGGCACAATAGCCCTGAATGGCTGCTTACTCTTCGCACCTACACTGACCTCACTTCCAGAGGGTGCCTGCAAAACCCAACGCTGCAGAAAACGTCCCGGATTTAAATAAGCAAGCCAGCAACTTAATCTTAGGAAAAATCCTTTTTAAGTAGTGACTGATTGCAAGGCATACTGCAGAAAAATTAATCACCTCTCCATGCCAACGCAAGCAGTTTTCCCTGCTCTGAATCAGGGGAGTAACTTTGTCACAGCTATGAACTCTTCCAGAAAACGGGAGAGCGTAACCCTGCGTGTACACTGGTATCCTGCCCCTGAGTTAATAAGGATACCAGACATCGGCAGAACACAGAGGAGTGCTGAGCATCTGGCGCAGTCTGTGAGTGTGCTACCACTTCATATGCTCGTATGGCAGGTGTTATTCACACTCTGAACCTAGAGTCGTTCAAACATTACGTCTCATTTATTAAATGGAAATTAACATTAAACATTAAAGTGAGTTTCTTTTCAAAAACTTTAAACAAATAAACCCATTGATAGCCGACAGTTACCTGACTAGTAAATGTTTGACAATATGCACTCTCACAGAAGCAGATGTCTCAGCAGTCAGTGGCTTTTTACCTGTTCCGGCGTATGAAACTCTTGCTTGAGAACGTGAGGTTATGTTGAGGGACGCATGACATGCTACTCCCCATGTTGACTCCAGCTGTATGTGCGTCTCCGTAAAACCAAACACGTAATATTCCCTAAGATGTAATCCAAGAGAGAGTGTGTTCAGCAGAGAGGTGAGACTGATACTGAGCGAGCAGAGCTGAGGGAGAAGAGTGTATAGAACGAGTCTGTCCGTGGGAGGGGCCAAAGTGAGGTGTGTGTGTGTGTGTGTGGGAAGGAGACAAGGTTCAGGGGAGAGGGGGTGTACTGGAGTTAACACTCACATGGGATCCCTGCAATAAATCAAGCCTCAAAACAAAGAGAGAAGTGTGCCTTTTCACACCTAGCAGTGGGCAAATGGCACTCACTTCATTATGTTTGGAAGGCCATCTTGAAGCACTGTAAGGTCTGACTGGAGATGTCAGTCAAGGACTCATGCAGGCATGTCTGAACATGACTGCACAGTATATAGTGCTCATAGCTGGAAGACGCTCCAGACAATGTCATAGGTTTTTATGAGTTAAATTACTGTTTATGATGTTGTTGTTTTTATCTTTCCTTTATATTTATTTTATCCATGTGTTCCATTCATTTTAAGGCAAAAAGGGACAGAGGGAGTAAACTGACCAATTTTTCTTAATTCAAATCATCTTTCCTATCCAAATCAAAAATACATGCTAATGTGTTCGTAATGTAATCAGCATGCATGTCATTTCCAGATTTCATGCGGCTTCATGTTATAACATGTTCTGGTGATGAACTGATATCCATCCTCTAATATTTTTAAACCGGTTAATAAACACATGGAGGACATTTCAACCCTATCTATCTGCCTGTTACAAGAGAAAAAATGTTTGAGGTGTTCCAATAAAATATTTTTGTTAGATCATTTTACTAGACAGGTCAGGCAGGGTATAGTGAATATTGTTTGAAATGTAAATAATGTAGGCAAATGTAAATAAATGTGTATGTGCAGAGATGCTAACATTAGCAATAGCCTGTCACACATGCCTGCTCAGTCAACGTTTTTCAACATTATATATCTTTGGTATTATGTCTGGATTTTCACTGGGGTATTTACTGACAATGTAAGTTCTGGCAAATTCCTGATGTCTCTTTACATTCTTGATAATCAGATCAGTGATGTGATCTCCAACTAAAAGGCCTCGGGGTGCCACTGTTTAAAGAAAGGGATTTGCTGAGTTAGCACTCTGTTCACCTGATCTTATTTGCTGAGAAAATTTTGTGCTCATGTGCTGTTAAGTGTATGGCCCTAGTGTGTTTGCAGATACGGTAGATTTTATCTAATCAAATTGCAGGCCCACCCAGCCCTCATGCTGTCAAAGGTATGATGCAATCTGATCCGGGAATGTTTGCTGTTTTAAAATCCCACTTTACACAGTATAACAAAATGTTACATATTTATCACAAAGTGTTTATATTGCTACAATTTGTTGACTAAAATGCTCCAGGTATAATCTAATACTGTTTACTTAAGAATTGATTCACTACTGGTTGCTTGAATGGTGGATTAAAGTGGCAGGAAACAGGTCCACTTTGGGTTCATCCTACTTTAAAACGTTCCATATCACTGTAAGCCATAAGCTTCAAAGTGATTTGAAACAAATGTGTGCCGTTATTGTGTGAGTAAATGGTGATGATAACCAGTAAACAATCACGGGATGACTCAGGAACCTTTTTACTGGTATGTGTCTCCAGTCTGCTGGTGCTAAGGACTGGTTATATTATTTAAGAAAATTATTAATAGGTGGAAACAGCTAATGAAGGTTACATATGAAATGGTGAAAAGTCTGAAGTTATGACTGTGGTTAGAATAATATTTTGTTACAAACCCGTAAAAGAGATTCATGCCATGTCATAATTCATTAGATGAAGGTGGCTAATGAGAGATTTAAAGGAAGTCCACGAGGTGTGCGTCTATGTCATAACTCAGTGCGGTCATGGAAAAACAGTTCTCCCCCAGTGCTCACTCACCTGCCATCAGCGCACACACTTACGACTCAGAGGTGACTCACTCGGCACTCACTCAGGAGCCACTGAGGGGGGAAAAAATAACAGTTCAGCTGCAGTTGAGGAAAGAGGTGTGAAAGTTGCAGACTGCTCACACGAGTTTCTGTCTGATCCCAGAAAAAGGAGCTGAGTTTCGGCTGACTCCATAGCGGACTTTACCTCTCATCGTTACCCTTCTGAAACTGTTAGCGCTGACACGACTACTTACACATTATTACACAGGAAACACCGATGAACATTAAGCTGCAGAAAAACAAACAAACATTAAGTTGGACTATATTAAATATGTAAGCACAGGATTTCTACTTAAAGATGCCTGTGTGGAAGCGTGATTGTAATGAGGTTTTGGGCATACTGAGAGATTTAGCAGTCATGCTGTGAGAAGTGTTTCAGCCAGAGGAGTGTTCACTCTGTGTGTGTGTGTGTGTGTGTGTGTGTGTGTGTGTGTGTCTGAAATGCCTTGCACTCCCAGTGATATGCAAATGTATTTAATTCTGATTGAGCTTTTAGTAAGTTAACCTTCTTTTCAGGTTATCATCTGTCTGCCCAAAATCATAATGGACTGGAAGAGACTGGACAAGCCCATTAATAGATTCCTTACTGTTTTTCCTCGGCTGCTATTCGCTGTGAGTGTATTCATGAAGCACTGTTACTGGTGCACCTCAATGTGGCTTCGACTGTTATTAGTCCCTTCCAAAGAACACAAGCAATTATATAAACATAACATATATGCATATATACATCTGCTTATGTATTGGGTGGTATGCGTATGTGGGTTGGGTAGTTCGCCTTTTTCACTTACTTTATATATTTCGACATCATAAGTATGTTAATAACTTTGGGCGTGGGTTTTAATATTATTAGTGATTAAAAGCGATAATATTTATATCAACCCCTCACATATTTTTCTTTTCAGCATTACCTGAGAATCAGATCAAAAACAAAAAGAAGGAAACATGAGCAGCAGCCAGATTCAACACCGCAACCCGTCACCTGCCTGCAACATCTTATGGACATGTTCTTTTGTTCCAGGCTGTTTCTCAAGGAGGATCTGCTTGCAGTGAAAACATGATAATCCAGTTTTAGCCCTGAAGGCATGAATGCTTTCTAGGTGAATGAATAGGTGTTCGCTTCAGTAAATTGAGGAAGAGTATTGAATTAGTTGTAATAATACGAGAGATATGTCACTTTGCTGATTTAAAATGTTCAATTAGTTGTGTACATCTATATATAGTTCCATAATGGCCTCCACGAAAGATGAGACATAAATTACAAAAAGATGAAGATTTACTTATAGCACACTCCACTCAGGGTGAGCATCTGACCAACAAACACAAAAACACACACTCACAAAAACACACACACACACACACACACACACACACACACACACACACACACACACAAATGCACAAAGCACCAGTGTTGTCCAGTGGAGGGGCTGTCAGGGACCCCTGGTATGTGTCTCCCCTAGGTTCTTTCAGAAGCAGCAGGGGGGTCGTCTGGGTGCTAATTTCACACCTTCGCTTCTTTCAGTGGAGCACATGGGACAGAGCAATCGCATCAGGTGTGCGAGAGAGAACCACTGGTGCCAAAGTTCTCACAGGCCAAAGAAAAAGACACATATGGAGGACATAAATATTACTCTGCAGGGAAGAGCAAACTGATTTTGTTAGTAACTTTCATTCTCTGGAGTCCAAAATGACCAGCAGAGATGTAAAATAATTTCTGTAACTGAAACCGAGATGCTGGAGTTGAGGCTCGTAATGGCAAACTGAAGCGTAGTGTGTTGTCTTGACATGCAGGGAAGGAGGATGTGTGGATGGTCATTTAAGAAGAACAGTTACTCAAGGAAGATAAAAGTTTATGAAGACTTCCAAAAGATTTTCCGTTCAGACCAATTCTAGTCATTCCAGATAAGTTCCTTGTTTTGTAACATGAGAACAGGGAATGACGACTGACAGCTGTACACCAGGGTAGTAGGAAGGAGGATGTAAAATTCAGAATAAAATGAAATAACAACAACAAAAAACAAAAAAGAGATTCCTATTGCTACTACTTTTCAATGACCCAAAGTCACGTTACAGTACTTCTGTGGTGAAGCATACAGAAAAGACAAACTAACAGAGGTTTTGAGATAAATAAATATCAACCCATCCCAACCCAACTGTATAAATTCCAAAGGCTGACTACATACTACCTGTGAGAAAAACTAAATAGTATTAAATCATGAGTGAAGCTGAATTCCCTGAGCTAAGCTGACATGTCCAGTACTGCAGTTTTCTGTAGTAGTAAAGTACTATTTTGGTTTGTAACTGTGTTCATCTTTTTGACCTTTGCGAAATTAGATTCTGACAGAAATTCATTCCGATGTAGCATTTGTGTGCAACTACAAAAAAAAAGAAAAAGAAAGAAAGAAAAAAAAACCTTGAAAACCCCCTGAAAACTGGCTTTGGTATTAATACTCGGTACTGACAGTCTGTAAATGATATTAGCTCACCCATCTCTCTAAAAGATGAGTTTCATGGCCTTAGACTTGGACAGCTGGGCTTGGAGCAGTAGTGGCATAGAGCTGTAAAGGGAATCAAAGGTGGACCAGCACCGGGTAGATCCACCACAATGAGCAGGGCTTACACGGAGCTGCCTGTTTGTGGGTCGGTCTGCAGCATGAAAGCAGGGCTTGGTTAGTCGCGGGGGGCTGTCAGACAGTGGCTGGGGGACGGGGCTCGGAGGTGGCGGTGCTGGGGCCACTCGGACTCCTTCTCCGCTGCATATCTAAGCTTGTAGTTGCCTGCCCAGGCTGTAAAGTCATTACAGTCTCTCAGATCAGCACAAGACAAGGTGATGTCTGCCAGACGTGCTTAGAGGCATGCTGCTGGACCCAGCGCGTGCCTCCCCCTGCACACACGCTCCTCCCCTGCAGTCAACATCCACACGCAGACGAGGGTCAGTGCGCCAACTCCACCTCGAGCACCCAAAACCTCACAGCATCTAAAATTTGGGCGACTCCTGCCAAAAGAAATGGAAAAATAGAAGGCAGCATGCCCCTGGTCATATTAATGACGCACTGGTCATATTAGACGAGCTATGGCCACATCTACATGGACGTGGAAGTGGAGGGAGAGTAGGAGTTCACAGGCGTGCGTGCCGTGTGGGTAAAGTGAGAGCACGCAGCTGTCTGCATGGATCAGTCGGCGTTAACACAGGGAGCACATGGTGACGTGGTAGAGGGCTGGACCAGTACTGCAGATGGGCAGAGTCCCTCTCATGCATAACTAAATGCTCCACGAAGACGCTTCACACTTGATGGAATAAAGAAAATATTATATAAAATAAATAGCTACATTTCCATAAGAACTGGTTTCAGTGGAATTGACTGATATTTTTTATATGTAAAATGTAGCTGAGTTTTGAAGCTATATAATTTGCAGGGTCTTCTGAAACAATTTCTGCTAAAAAAAAAAAAAAATACAAATACAAGTTTAAATGCACCTATTTAAATGAATTTATTTGCACATTTCTAAAAATGTATATTCTTCAAGGACAAGGTTTCTTTAAACAGGCTCAAGCTTACAGTCCACTTGAAAAAAAACAACAACTTTATTTTGTGTACAGTAGTGTATTGCTCCATCTGACAATAGTGCAAAAAATAATTTTTAAATTTCCTTCATAAATATAACAAAACATAAGTCACATAATAAATAAACAACCACAACACATTAAGGCAACAACATGAACCAAAAACATGAGCCACTTGCACATACACATTGCACAAATGTTTAGGTCAGATATGTTGGTTATATACATTGTCTTTTAGCCAGTGGGGAAAGTTATCCTGTGTAAGTTTCATTTATGGTCAAAGGAACAGGACACCATCCCAGTCTCAAAAAAACAAAAGGCAGAAGAGTTCTGCCATCCCTGTGCCCAAACTACCTCTGACCTTGACGGGGTTCAAATCAACAGAATCCTTCAAAAAAAGGAAAAGAAACCGTAACTTCTCAGAAGTTATGCTACATTCTTCAAATCAAAGGGTACATGACAACATCTTAAGGTAAAACTCGTTTACTAGTAGCACGTGCTTGGTTTCAGAAACCCGTGACCTCGCTGATCAGTGCTCTCCTCCAAGGACAAACGCATAGGTAGCTACAAATACCTGTGACATCTCAGCACCATATACGTATAAAATACACGCAGACCAGATAGAAGCCTTCCAACACTGTAAAAACAATGTTCTGAAATGAGACATGTATTCCTAACAGATTTTCAAATACACATTACCGTCAACCCGATTGGGCAATGTGTGTATCTCTACACAAGTGCTACTGTGAGGTAAAGGTGAAGTTCAGCCAGGGTTTAAGTCAAACCACAATATGATGACTTGATGTGTCATGCGTGTATAATGTCCAGGTGTAATTACTGAGATCTGTGTATATATTAGTCTTTCTCAACACAGACACGCCACTGGGAGCATGTGAACCTGCAGCAGTATGCGGCAGTAGGCCACATCCACTTTCAGTATGGCTATTAACCGAATACTGAACACTCTACTCTGTCTTCCTTCCTCAGTAACAGAAACTTGTGACAGTTAAGGATACAGTCATATAGGTGATTAATTTCTCAAAGGCTTCAGCTACATGGCTGTGGAAACTGAACCGGATCCAATATTTCCACTGGGTCAAACCCTAATCCCTGCACTGAATAAAATTCTCTCGGCAATTAAACAAATCATACACATCCTCCATTTTCTCAAATAATCCAAACTCACGCATTCTCTACCATCTTTGATATGTAAATAAGATACATATCCCTTTTCCAAAGACAGCAATAGTCCTTCTGCAGGTCAGAAAACATCTCTGTAATAGTATCACATTTTTATATATTACATTTAATAAATAGATAAGAAAATACACAACATTTTCTCTGTGGTCAAACTTATTTGACCCCATTTAAGCTTAGTTTTGTTTTATGTGTCCAGAAACCGCTTGGTGAAAACTCTTGCTTCTGTGCACTCATGCACAATGGCGTAATCGGGCGGCATTGCGCATTACTGCCACCTAGTGTGGCACAGCAGCACTACAATGTTTTTCTTCTGCCAAGACAAAATTTCAGTAAACATGCATGGCAGAACCAATCAACTGATGTTGGAACTACATTCCTAAGTATTTTTTAAATATATTATTGCAATATTATGAATCTCTTCCCCCCCCCCCCCCCCCCAAAAAAAAAAAAAAAAAAAAAAAGATTTTTTTTTTTACAGTATTCTTCATACACAAGTGACTGCAAAATGGCTGAGTGACATGACAGGATTCCACATTTTTCAAGCTTTGAAGTGCAAAATTTAGGGTTAGGAGAGCAAGTGTGTGGGTTCTCTTTTCCCATTTTATATATATATATATTTTTTTTTAAAATCTCACTTTGTTCTATACAATGCCACAGTGTTACTACAGCAGAAAGGTGGCACTGTGGCTCCCGGTAACACTCCTCTTCCTCCGGAGCTCAGACCGAGCAGTTGCGCCGCTTGGCCACACAGGGCAGGCCGCCGGAGCTCAGCCGCATCTTCACCCTTTGTCAAAGGCTGGTGGAGGAGACAGACATAGTGGGAGAGGATGGCGGCGGGAAGTTGAGCAGCTCGAGGACGGCCACGCCCACGCTGCTGCGCCGTGTGAACATGCAGGATGCCGCCACCCACTTGTTGCTGCGCGGGTTGTACTTCTCGATGGAGTTCAGGCTGGAGCTACCGTCGTTGCCGCCGACGGCGTACAGCCAGCCGTCCATGGAGACCAGGTCGTGGGTGCTCCTGTGGCAGGAAGAGAAGAAAACGCGCGTGTCAAACCGCACAGGGACACGGCGGCTGGGCTGAGACCCAGCGACAGGGCTTGGGCTCTGTTCCACCACTGTTTGTGTCCTGAGGATCACTTTGTGAACAGGTCAGCTACAGACTGTACTAGAAGCTGCTGATTATTCGTGTTTTGAGTTGGGGACTCTTACCTGCGGATGTTCATGGGTGCCACACCTTCCCAGGTGTTGGTTTTGGGGTTGTACCGCTCCACCGAATTCAGGCAGCTGGTTCCATCGTTGCCACCGGCGACGTAGAGCATCCCCTCCAGCACAGCCACGCCGGCGCTGCTCCGGCGACTCAGCATGTTGGCTATGGCGGCCCACGTGTTGGTCTGAACATTTAGGGAGGACAGAGACATCATGACAAAGAAAGACAGCTTTGGGGTAATGTCTTTTTTAAAAAACACCAGTAAAACCTCCAGCTTTTGAATCCTTGAAAATTGTAATACGCCCACTAACACCCTGATAAAAGCCCATAATTAGTCAGTATAGGAACATGAAGTATTGATTATATGAATGTGTGTGGGCAGGACAGTGCTCTGGAGCAGAATGGCACTGTGAACCCAAGTCATGAAAGTCCATGCAGAAGATGCCAATCTAATACTGTAATGTTTACTGCTGAATATTTCTTTATATGTATAATGCTGTAATGTTTACTGGAGGATATTTACTTTTAATCTTTACTGGAGGATATTTACCTATAATATTGTATTGTTTAATGGCAAATATTTCCTTATGTGTATAACACTGTCATGTTTACTAGCGGATAAGCGAGTGCAGTACCTGTGGGTCATACTTCTCCACCGTGGCTAGGTGTGAAGAGCTGTCATATCCACCAACCGCATACAGACTGCCATCTGTAGCCAGAGTGGCAGAAACAAATGGGTTTCATTAATACCGAAGCCCGCTTACAATGTGGCCTTTTCACATGGTGGACGCGAGCCCACTGCCAGTACGCTGAGGAACGTTTCATCAAATAAAAAAGTGAAACCGATCCTCTCTCACATCACAAGCGGCGACCTCCTGCATGAAGCAGACAGACAGCTGGTGATGTCATTCATACACACGGACATCAAGCCTTTCCACGGAAGGTTACTCAGAGAGGATTCTGAACGAGGGGCTCACCCAGTGTAGCCACTCGGACGTATCGTCTTCTGGTGCTCATGGCAGCGATGGAGGTCCAGGTGCTAGTTAGTGGGTCGTACCTCTCTGCACTGGGGGTTAGAGCAGTTAAGACAACTAAGAAACGTAGTCGCCATTTCAACTACAGAACAAATACATCCAAATGTTTCAGGTGCATAAGTTTTCCAGTCATCTGTGAAAATGTGACCATACTAGCAACACTTTCTCTCTCATGATAATTCCTCATTTTCTCAGCCCTTGAGATCTTCCTACCTGTTAAGACAGGAAGCCCCATCATAGCCTCCAGCAGCGTAGAGCAAGCCGTGGAGCACAGCCACACCCAAACAACTCCTCCTCGTTCCCATAGACACTTCAGGCTGCCAGCCGTTAGTCACAGGGTCATACGACTCAACAGTGGCCAGGTCGGAGGTTCCATCATACCTGAAAGGGGTGCGTCAAAATATCGCGCAACGATTTCAGTTCAATTTCCACTGGGAAATACATAGCCATTGTCAAATGGACCGGTTTACACCAGACTTTGATTTTACCGATTCTCCCATTTGAAAACGCCTCGAAGCATAACGACGTGACAACTCATGCTCAGGCAGACAACAAAAAAAAAAAAACTGCACCGGCTGTACCACCGTGTTGGGTATTCCCCGTGAGCTAATAACCAGAAGGAGCGGGGATAAGAGGTTGCTTACCCGCCCACAGCATACAGCTTGTTGCCGATAGCAGCGACGCCGACTCGTGCCCGACGCGTAGACATGGACGCCACCATGTGCCACCGGTCCGTCCGGGTATCATAGGCCTCGCAGTCTCCGTGAATAGCAAAGAGACTGCCTCCACCTGCAAGACATCACAAAGGGCAACACATCACCTCCAACCTACAACCTCCTCCTATTTCATACCTGTGCTGCACCAACGCTCTTCCTGCAAGCATGCTATGTCAGCGCGATCAGAACGGGCCGCACTCACCCACAGCAAAGAGCACGGGGCTGGCGCCCTCGCAGCGGCGGGGCCGCGTGCGGCTGTTTCCCAGAACACCCCTCTGCTCGGGCATCAGGTGGTACTTGAGAGCCTCGATCAGCAGGTCCTTGCACTCCGAGTGGTGGCGCACGAGCAGCTCTGTGTCCACACTGCTCATCAGGAAGTCGCGCGTCAGCAGCGGCAGGCGCACGCACTTCATCAGCTGGGGGTGGCGTGGGGGTGTCAGAGGGGGGGAAATTATAAAATTATCAAATTAGATCAAAAAGATAATTAGCAAATTATCTTTGGTTGACCAAAGGTGCCTGCTTCACTGCAGACAGGTACGTGGACTCACCCGGGGAACGTGCTGCCTCCGGGCATCGATGTCATGCTTAACCCAGCTCAGCACAGCCCGGTAAACTTCCTCCTCTGACGGAACGTTCAGATTATCACTAGAGATCAGATCCAGGACCTACCAGGCACGCAAGCATGAAACATGAGTCACCGCACCATGCAGGTGTACGTACATGTCATCAGAGCTGATTGGCACTTGCCAGTTTCGACAGGCACGTTGCTCATTAAGAACAAAAGAATTATCCAACTTGTATCATGCATTAATATAGTCATTGTGAAGGATCCCACAAGAAACATACATGACTCACTGAGCTACCACCAGTTGAAGGGGGAAGCTCTGATGGGCTCCTGGTAAGGTCAAGATAAAAGAGTGTGTTTTTGCCTTCAGCTAATCCATAGACACCACACACGCGCATGCACACACATGTAGGTGAGTATATGGGGCCGTTGTTAAGGCACACAGTTTGTGTGTTTGTGTACAGCAAACAAACCCACGTTTCCCAGGTCTAAATTAGGGGCAACCTTCATAGCCCAGTGGGCACAGGGTTTAATTACACACCGCTGACGCGGCACCAAGCCAGTAACAACTGCTGTAAAATACGGGCAGGAGAAGGAGGGGGAGGGAGACAGAATCACATTCTGTCACTCACAGAACACGCTAATCAACGCCTAAAACGGATCTAGGAAAAAGGACTTAGGAAAAAGGGAACTAAAGAGCCTTTCAGTCATAGAATGAGAATTCTCAACTTTGAGCAGTAACAACACTACTCAGATTATTCCAAAGAAGCATTTTCTTTGAAAAAAAGGAAAAGATGAAAAAAAAAAAAAAAGTCAAGACACCGAAGAACAAGAAAAAGCAATCTCTGCCAGCATTTAGCCAGCGTTTAGCACGCCAGAACCTGCAGCTCAGCCGTGGTCTTGACGTGGTGCGGCGCGTATTTGTGCTGGCTCATCAGCACTGGCAGAGGAAGCGCTGTATTCAGCAATGGCCAAGAGAGCGAAGCTCCAGAGATCTGAGACGAGGTCAGATCGGGAGCACTCGCGTGTGTGCTTAAAGTAAAGGCAAGATGGGCAAAAGGAACAGGAAATGTAAGAGTAAACGTAACAGCGGCCCATGGCGGGAGGATGCCGACGAGAACTCTTGGCTGCTTGCTCAACCAGTCTGACAAGCGAGCACAATCAGAAGGCGCTGGAGGCAGACTGTCCTTAAACTTATACAAGTTTTGTATACACATTTTTATACACGGTATACAAATCAGTATTTTCACTAGCTTCTCTGCTGTCAATAAGCATAAGAAAAACATAGAAGTACACAGAGGCAAGATTAAAACAACCCTGGGATAACACTTGAGAGGTAGGCCATTAGCCATTTCTACTTCCTGAACCACACCATTTACAGATCCCTGTGCTCCTTAACCTCGGCAGTCCTGTACCCTCATGGGCATGCGTATCCTCAGCTCCTCCTCACCTGTTTGAGTGGCAGCAGCATGAACTCCTCCGTCTTGGACACCTCCACAAAGTGCTGCAGCACGTACTTGTGGGCCGACTTGAGCAGGTCACTGCAGGAGTGCGTGTCGGCGAAGCCGCGGATGCCCAGGCAGTTGGACGGGTCCAGCTGACTCAGGAGGAACTTGCAGCAGGCGTCTCTCACCCCGTTCAGCTGCAGGAGGCTGGCCGCCGGCAGCAGGGTCTACAACGCGCCACGCGCACGACCGAGAGGGCCGGAGATCAGCCAAGGAGAGGATCTTACAGGCACGGTCCCGTATCATCACTGAGCTCACTGAAGGTTGGGGGGGGCTATGCCGATTTTGCACACAGATGCTAGGAATGTCAGAGTTTATAACATTTCCGGTGAGGAAAAAGTGAAGTTGACCCTTTAACACTTGTCAGTTTGGGAAGGTCAAAGGTCTACATCAGTGTATCTGTATGACCCTATAAGTGACATTACAATGGCATTAAATGACGCATAACATGTATGCATCAGCAAATTCTATTCATTAGGGAGTACAAGCTACACAGATGCTGCTCTGCTTCCAACACGCTTGTTACTTCAGGTGAATGAGTTAGAATTATGTTGAATTAGCCTGGCTTCTAGTTCTACTGCCGAATTACAGACATTCTACGTGTCATTAAGAAGGACGCGTTGTGTACCTGCACGTTGCCTTCGCCCACTACTATCTCAGCGGTGTACGCGTACTGCACGAGTTGCTCCAGCGCCTGTGGATCCATGTCATGCAGAGTCACGTGGGTCTGACGGCTCTCCGACATCTCATCTGCACAACCGCATACAAACGCTGCACCAAATGGGTTTGTTTTTTTTTCCTGCAGCTGCAGTTTTAAGTTAATGGGTCAGTTTGGCAGACAGTTAGACAGCACTATTTTAATAAAGCCTGACATTCAGAATAAATGAAAAACTCACAAGCATGATTAGGTGAGCATATTCAGATGCCATATTATTACACTCTGCCCAGTCAGCAATGAGGAATTCTATCCATGTTTACATTTTCCAGTATTTGTCACTGTACTTTAAATATATATTGCCTATGTATCGAGTCTAATCTTGGACTAGAGGAGTTCCATGGTTGAATTACCAATGGAAATTCTTTCCCATCTAGGCTAATGCGTAGTCTGGGTCTAGGAGACTGGCCCTACATGTTTTATTCAATACAGATTATTAGCCTTTTATTAGACTTGTTGAACTGAACACATCCTGTTCAAAGCCATTTAACATTCAACAACTCACATGAGATTATTGATTAAGTGACTGAGCAATGTCTCTTAGGATGGAATTCCGCTTTGAACCGGGATGGGCTTCTCCCAAGCATCGTAAAACAAAGATAATCTTTAAAATGGTAGAAAGGTGTTACATTGAACACTCTCTCTCTCTCTCTCTCATATTCAAGATGATCTTAACACTACGATGATTTTGGGAAACTGAGCCCCACTTTGCAATGTTAAGATGCAATGGCATTAACAGCGGATATCTTAGTGGTTAATTCTGCTGGTGTATGGTAAGTTCAGAAGAGAGTAACGGCAGAATACTGCCCACACTGTCCTGACACATACCATCACACTCTAGCCTGAGCTGCAGTGAGGGGGGCAAATGGGAAAAACGTGGCACCTGTTGACCTAAGACCGGAAAAGGAAGAGAATAGCGCATGGAGGACAGGAAGTGATGTAATGCAGGATGGGCTTTTACAGGAAGCTGTGCTGATACACGCAGGAAATACCTACAAACAGTGAGTCTGATATGCAGTTACTGGTATTAACATAACTAAAATGCTTTGGAACATTATAGTTGGAGGATTGCTGGAGTTTCCAACGTGCACAACTGGTGACAAATGTTTTGTTGTCGTGTCACATTAAATCCTTTATAAAAATGAGATTAAAGTGCGACTGCATTAGCTGGGAAGGCTGAGTCAGATGGGAAAGAACGAAGGACAGAAATGACAAAATAAACAAAAGCATTTAGAGGAACAAGGGAGGCGCAGTGCTCAGCAGACGCCTTTAGCCAACGCATTAGGGGAATGTAACCTATCCATCTTTGACCAAAAGAATCCAAAAGTCTTCACATTTCGCAGAGACGGAAAACACCTACTTGTAAACATGGCGTGGAAGTACGGGCTGCAGGAAGCCAGCACCACCTTGTGCGCCTTGATCTCCTTGCTGGCCACGTGCAGCACGATGTCACAAAGGAGGCCGCGCTGGCGCATCCTGTTCATGGACACGAAGGAGTCGTGGTAGTGGCGCTTGGAGTTGTGCGAGATGCTGTGGCCGTCGCGGTTCAGCAGCTGCATGCCGCCCTCCATCATGGCGCTGCACTCTGGGGCCTGCTGCTCCTGCTGCCGGGGCCTCACTCTCTGCAACTGCAGGCACATCGTTAGCCAGCACCCACAACCACCCCTGACCCCCATCCAGATATAAATGGTAAATAAATGATGATATATGGATGATATACGAAGATTCTGCTTAAACTAGCAGTATATATACTGCCAGTTCAAGCAGAGGCTTCGTATATATCACGATATATCGTCATTTATTTATAAAACAGCAGTCAAGAGTGATTTCCAACAGGTGGTGCTATTGTGAATCATTTGTGAGAAGTACATCTTGCCACATAGACATTTAAGCTGAATGCAGATGAAAAGCAGTAAACCATGCCAGACATTTTCTTGCTACTCGATAAGACAGCTGGGGTGGAAAAAATCCCTTTCAGTCACTAACAGTAGCAATATCAGGTGACAGCGGTATGTAACCTGACAGCTGCAGTGCACTGCATGCGTGCCTGTTCAGTGACTGAAACAGGCTAATTATAACCAGCTAATTACAATTATAACCATTATAATAATTATAAATACTCTTTTTCTGATTGGATGAGCTATAATACAAAAAAGATCCAGCAGCTAAGATGCGATTGGTCCTAGGGATGAGCAATGAGGTTTCTTCAGCTGAACAAAGGGGTCAGGATGGCCAGCAGGACTTCATGACATCGGCAAGATGTGCCAAAGCTAGACCATCAAGCCTTATAAACCTCCCAAACAAAGCAGAACCGTGCAGAACGTCATAGGAAGGACATGTAAATTGTACAAGATAAGAGGTACACACTCTGCTGGTAAGCATGTGAGATGGTGCATCATGTTGATGTTTGTTTAATGAGACAACAGAGCAACTAGCCCACTAACACATCAAAAGAGTCAAATGTAGATGTCATAGAAGCATATCCTGGTCTAGTTTCTCTAGATCATGTAGGCTTAACATGGTTTGGATAGATTTCTTAAGGACAATGTTACATTTTAGAGATGTACCTTGGGTTGCACCATATGGTAAACCAGCATCAAGGTCCTTAACAATAATTTCTTGTTGCATACAAAAGCCATCAGGTTTTAACAAAAAGGCATCACTTTAAAATAAGCAGCTTTATATCTTGCAGATTTAGTGGCCAACATTGGTATTATTATTATAGTAGTATTCCTGCTTTTGTCACAAGCAGGTGTGGTACAGTTTGAAATTTTCCCAATATGATGACCTAGTCTAAAAATATCACAGTTTCACAGTATCACAGTATAAATTGACAATTTAAAAACACACAAGCTGAAGACTGAAAACAGCATAAAACTGAAGCCAGTATTATCACTGTGAATTACATGTCCATGTGGGCTGTATATAAGGGGGATAAAAATCACCCAGGAGAGAATCGCATGGCTTTTTTATAGGCTCTGAAAAATACTGGCCATTTTTCAAGCCTGTCCAATGTCATATTTTGTGATATGACATATTTTACAATTAGACACAGTAGCCACAACTCATGAATGTGTATTTTATCATTTTATATGACCAAATGTATGGGATGGGGCGGGGGGGGGGGGGGGGGTCCCATAAGCCTATGTACCAAACCAACATATGCACCAGAAAAAAGACCAGAGCCATAGCACCTGTAAGCAGCCAAACACGTGTCTGTTGAGCTTTTCATATTTCATATCCTCTGCTCTACCGTGGATCACAGCAAACATTAGGGAGGCCTTCTCCTACTGGAAGACAGGAAGAGATAACCAACTGGGCTAAAGTACTCCTTACTGAAATATCCTATTTCCAAATAGCACTCTTAAGGCACCTGTTTCATCATTTTTTCCAGCATACAGCAGCACCACTGTTCAATAAGTCATATCCATAAGGTCGAAGGATTGTGGGTTACTCTGTTTAAGAATGACACTATCATTTTATAGCAATATAAGAGCTCCAAATACATGTTCAGTGGAAACATCAATGACGGGTGGGTTTCCACAAGCTGCACACATTTATTCCTCCAGCAACGCTGGAGAAATTGGATTCTATGTCTCCTTGAAGTAAGAATTCAAAGTTAGTCTGGAAACGAAGAAAAGATATGTACGGTCTCAAATATGTTACAAGCATTATTACCTTCCTTGCTGTGGATATCCTTTTCACTTGACAGAAGCAAATAACACTAATTGTTTGAAAAGATCTCTACAAGCATGGTGTCATGAGCTTAAATGTTTCAAGGACCGATAAAACTTTGGCTACAAATGACTGATGTGGCTCAGTGAAACCTGATAAAACATGAACGATGCATTGCATAAAGAACCTGGAGCACAAGAGTATGGCACTTACAGCTGTTGAGCAGTCAGACTAAGGCCACAGCTGTTGTTTCCTCTAGCACACGATGCAGACAAGCTGACCCGTTACCATGCCAATCGCTGTTGCCACCAACACCCTTCTATCTGACTCAGCATAAATGTACGCCCCTCAAAATCTTTGACATGGAGAAACGCAGTTCCAGGGCTTTGCATGTCCCCCGGCTCCACGGTCTCCCCTCTTGCCCATTGTTCCAGGCTACAATACAAATGCACAGCGCTCCCGTTGCAAACAACCGAGAACATGTTCCTGCAGTTTTACTCACCCAAGCCCCTTTGGTTTACACAGCCACCAGCGAGAATCCTCGGGGGAATACTGCGTTAGATGTTACGATGGATGCCTGCTCGTTTTATCCGGTCCCTTCCTTTTGTCCCTCTTAGGGGAGCAACTCGTGATGAATCAGGTTCGGTCCAGCATGTACTGTACTGTCCAACCACTGGACCGTGTAGGACATATAAAAAATGTAGAAAGCCCTAGTTTGGGGTCTGTGTGTTGTTGACGTAAATGCAAACCGCAAGAGTGCCAGGTGATGACATCAAACTTTAAGGTAGGCTTACCCGGAGGGTTAGCCTTGTGACCTACAGATAACAAAAACAATTAGGCACCAATTCAAATAATCTCCCCAAAACAGCAATTTGTCACGGATAGGGTCAGTGCAGTCCGTGAAAAGAAAGCAACACCGCCTCGCTCGGTGCCTTTTGCGGTGGGAAACAAGTCCACCTTAAATCAGTGAACTATTGGAGGTCTGTCTTGTATACAGCACTCTGGAAATCTGAACCTTTTTTTGTCTATATCGCTTAGACTGCAGGAACATTTACTGGAAGACACGACCTTTATGACAGAATTTTTTTTTAGCTAGCTAGTTCGTTGCTGGGATACCTAGCTAGATATTTCTCTATTTTAGCTCAGATAGCGGATATTTACCAAGTGACAGCTGGCTCTTTTTAGCCAAACCGTACTGTAGCACATAATGCGATACAGGTAGTGAACATGCCCGTCGCCTGGATAGTTGCCTGGGTAACACTGACGATAACTCTCCGTCGTTATTTTAGTGAGCGAAGTAGCTAAAGAGCTAGCGTTAACTGTCTCGCAATGACTTTTGAAAAATGACTTTCTAACGGTTTTCCAGCGGAGTCGCAGTGTCGGCAAACCTTGAAAAAAGGCGTTAAGATAGGAAAGGAGAATGGGTTTGGATGTTCAAACCTTGAACAAAAGCGTTAAGAGGCGAATGGGTCTGGGTTTGAAACTCAGGTTAGCTAACCTAGGTTAGGTACTGTATTTGTCTACATACACGTACAACAAAAGGGGTTTGTTTGTTTTTTGTTTTTTTTACATGCAAGTGGATTTCTACTACTGACCACTAGTGATTCTTTTAAAAATAGGTACGACTTTAGAAACTACTGAACACTAGGTACGAGTCTTTTAAAAACTACTGAACACTAGCTAGGTACGACTCTAAAAACTACTGAACACTAGGTAACTTTATATTTACGGAATTTAGCAGAAAAGGCAGTTACAAAAGTGCTTTGTCATTTACTCAGAAAATTTACTCATTTTTTTAAAAACTACTCAACACTGGGTGACTGGTTCTTTCTAAACTACTCAACACTGGGTGACTGGTTCTTTCTAAACTACTCAACACTGGGTGACTGGTTCTTTCTAAACTACTCAACACTGGGTGACTGGTTCTTTCTAAACTACTCAACACTGGGTGACTGGTTCTTTCTAAACTACTCAACACTGGGTGACTGGTTCTTTCTAAACTACTCAACACTGGGTGACTGGTTCTTTCTAAACTACTCAACACTGGGTGACTGGTTCTTTCTAAACTACTCAACACTGGGTGACTGGTTCTTTCTAAACTACTCAACACTGGGTGACTGGTTCTTTCTAAACTACTCAACACTGGGTGACTGGTTCTTTCTAAACTACTCAACACTGGGTGACTGGTTCTTTCTAAACTACTCAACACTGGGTGACTGGTTCTTTCTAAACTACTCAACACTGGGTGACTGGTTCTTTCTAAACTACTCAACACTGGGTGACTGGTTCTTTCTAAACTACTCAACACTGGGTGACTGGTTCTTTCTAAACTACTCAACACTGGGTGACTGGTTCTTTCTAAACTACTCAACACTGGGTGACTGGTTCTTTCTAAACTACTCAACACTGGGTGACTGGTTCTTTCTAAACTACTCAACACTGGGTGACTGGTTCTTTCTAAACTACTCAACACTGGGTGACTGGTTCTTTCTAAACTACTCAACACTGGGTGACTGGTTCTTTCTAAACTACTCAACACTGGGTGACTGGTTCTTTCTAAACTACTCAACACTGGGTGACTGGTTCTTTCTAAACTACTCAACACTGGGTGACTGGTTCTTTCTAAACTACTCAACACTGGGTGACTGGTTCTTTCTAAACTACTCAACACTGGGTGACTGGTTCTTTCTAAACTACTCAACACTGGGTGACTGGTTCTTTCTAAACTACTCAACACTGGGTGACTGGTTCTTTCTAAACTACTCAACACTGGGTGACTGGTTCTTTCTAAACTACTCAACACTGGGTGACTGGTTCTTTCTAAACTACTCAACACTGGGTGACTGGTTCTTTCTAAACTACTCAACACTGGGTGACTGGTTCTTTCTAAACTACTCAACACTGGGTGACTGGTTCTTTCTAAACTACTCAACACTGGGTGACTGGTTCTTTCTAAACTACTCAACACTGGGTAAGTGTGATTCTTTTAAAACTAATGAACACTAGGTATAAGTCTTAAAACAGCACCAGACCCAAACTCACCTTTCTGCGGCGTCTGTGTCTAACCGACAGCGTAGGTTTCTTTTTGTGAAGAGTTCTCTCCAGTTTTATATACGACAGAGGGTGATGCCTCAATGGCTGATTCTACCTAGAAATACACGTCTCTGTCGGTGGAGGGTAATTATACAGTAATACACTAGATTACACTACTGGCGTGTGATATCCAGCTACATGTCCCCTCACAACAGCTCACTCGCTTGTGTTTTCACTGCTTTGTCAAACAAAACTATTTTTCTGTTGCACGTCAGTCCACACGCATGTTTCACGAATCTCACTGTCGTCACCAAAATTACCAAATTAAATGAGTTGAATTACTCAGTCAAATAAACACTCACGGCTGTGCATGCACTCGGCTAGTCGGAATGAGTGTGTCATATGTTAAATTGTAAGGGTAATTTTATTTTCTTTATATTTATTTTTTTTCGCGACATCAAGCAATGTGAAACACAAGACCAACCGACTAGACGCGAGGCATTGTGGGTATTGCGTCCACAAGCACGTTTGTGGTCAAGCATGGCTCGGGAAAACAAGAGGTATGCTAAGTCTTCTTTGAGCTTGCATTTCTTTCGCATTTATTCTTAAACGTCAGTCAGCCATTTAAGCAAATGGCGTCGTGATTTCGGAGAATAATGTCATTTAAGATAAGGGTTGGCTGACTGGGCGATGAGCGTTTTAAGTAGCTAGTTAGGAACAGGACGTAAGCGCTAGCCGGTTGTCCAGCTAACGCACAGTAGTTGAGTTATCAGCTAATTCATGCTTTAGTGTTCTACTGCACCACAGCAATGTTAAAAAGAGGATGGTTATACAAAAGATATTTCTTCAGATAGTCTCTTAGCCAGTAAACTAACTTTAGCCAGCTAACTGAGCCGGATGGATGCATCATGACGAATGGCAGAGCAGCACACTGGACTGTGCCAATATTCTATACGTATGCTTTAAAACGTACAGGAACAACAATATGTTTAACTACAGAAGACCAAATGAAACACTTAGTGTAAAAGTGATGCCGAATTTGTAAAATGTGTAATGGTAAAGGTAGTTCTCCTTGAGCAGCGGTTGTGTGTACGTCTTGTACTGTGTTCTGTTGCAGGCTGCGCCTATAGATGTGTGTCACTCCCTGACTGGGCCTTTTAATGGGCTCTGTTAGTAATTACTCATATACCTTGATTTGATACCCCAGCTTTTGTGTAATAAAAACTCACTGTGGTTGTGCCGCAAAGAAAATGTGGGAGGGTTTTTGGGGTAAGATTATGCCCGTCTAAATTTTGGTAAATGTAAGAATTTCCCGGTGCATGATCTTGATTGTGCCCTAATGGCTGGTCGCTTCTTTTCAGCCACATTGTTTGTGTATGCATTGTAGGAAGTTAGAGGATCTCAGTGTGGATGAGTTCCTGTCTGGATTTGATGCTTTGGAGAGAGAGGACTCTTTAGGGGCCTCACCGCAAGAGAGTGCGGAATATAAAGAGTCTGTACTTCAGGAGAGGTAAGCGTGATTGTGGTTATCATGGAAAAAGAGAGCACACTATTTTCTTGAGTTGCCGGATGACCGATATATTCATAATGGTCCTGATTTTTGACATATGACTGAAGTGACATTGCAATTAGAAAGAGCAGCTTTTTGGGGAAACTGTGCAATGGGGGGTAGAGAGGGAGGAATGTGGCATTGCTCATGGGTAGTTGTCGGTAAAAATATTTATTATAAAAATATAGTAAGTTCTTGACCAACAGATCTACAGCTCACATTGTGTCATAGTCATCGATTGCTGTTGTGATACTTCATATGACGTATGTTCTAGCCCTGACTTCCTTGGCCCAGTATATGAAATGGGCTTTGGTTTAGATTCCCTAATTGATCTTTAGAGCACGGCACACGACGTAACGGCAGAATAACAGAGAGTCGCTAAAGCGTTTGCTCTCTCTGTTTTTAGTAGTTTAAAGAAGAGGGGCCAAGCATCTGAGCACAAAGCACAGTTGTCCAGGCTAAAGCACAACGATCCAGAGTTCTTCAAGTTTTTGCAGGAGAATGATGAGAAGCTTCTGAATTTTGCTGACTCGGACAGTTCTGAAGATGAAGAAGAAGAGAAATACCACAAACTGCCTTCTCAGCTCGAGGTATGTCTGTCTTTACAGTGTGTGTTGATGTTTTAGCCTCGTATTTGTAGTAAGCTTTATAATTAGCATAACGTGTTCAAGGCTATATAAGCCCCCCCCCAACAGTAGTAGTAATGCTACCTAAAAAATTATCAACTTGTGTTCTTGCTCTGGGAGATTGAGATGCTCTACTCTGAGATCTCTTAACCACTGGCGGTGTGATGGTTCATTCTCCCATATGCTCCTCCAGTACTACTTTGTTTCAACTCTGGGTGCATCCACAGTCCAGATCCTATTGCACTGAAACTGAGAGTATACTTTGCTTCCTTCTGGTGTACTTTGGTTCGTCGGCTAAGAGGCATTTACTCTTTTGGCGGTTGCTACTTTTGTGCATCTCTGTGGTCTGGATGTCCATGCTGTTTGCTTTTGTTTAGCAGAGCCTCAGTTGTGTCTTGCTCAAGGTATTGCTCCTGTAGCCACAGTGCATCTTTGACCTTTTGATCTTTCAGTCTGTATTCTTCTGTCCAGCTTGTCTTTACATATGCAATTTATTTTTAAGTAAATTGGATTACATTTTATGCAATTTCCTTGGTAGCCTCAGCATGCTACTACTATCTTTTTTTTTTTATGTGAAATTTGAACCAAGATGCCCAGCTCGGATGAGGAGGGGGAAGAGGATAAAAAGGAGAAACGAGTCAAGAAATCTGCAAAAAAGGCCATAAAAGTCACAACTAAAATGATTGATGACTGGAGAACAGAGCTGAAGGTAATACCTTTTCTTTGTGTTGATGAATATTTTAAGCAGTGCAGCCTATGGTCAATCAGCTTTGCTCCAAATTACATGGTAATTTGTGCTGAACACGGCCTGTATAGATCATCTCCAGCACTTCCCAACCTGTGATGTGCTTCTAATAAAAGAGCCATGTCTATCATTGGTTTCATATTTTGATTATTTCTGTATATTCTCTCGACTTGCCCTGTAGCAAGCGCCTTCGGCGCGTTTAATAAGAGACATCACACAAGCCTTCAAGGCTGCCGTGGCAACCACGAGAGGAGACGGCGATAACGAGTGTCGCTACGCGGTGGCAGACAGCTCAGGTAAAAGCCTTGCTAGAATCCGGTGGTACGCGTGGTGGGCGAGGTCGAAGGGTCCACATGAAACGTGCCCGTTCTGCTTTCAGTGTTCAACGCGCTGATCCTGTTGTGCATCAGAAACATGCACGCCTCGCTGACCAAGCTGCTGCACATCAGAGCACCAGACAAAGACCAGAAAAAGTAGGCCCCTGTGGTCCTTCTGTTGCCCACTGATCTCTGTCTATTGTTCACATTTTTGCTGCACTGTGGCTGGACTGCATTGTTTGTGTCTTATTTGCCAGCTCAGCTGTGTTTATCCCATCCCCCCAGATTAATATTACCATCATCAAGTCCCAGGTGGCAGAAGCATCAGCTCGATATTAAAATGTACTTAAGTGGGATTGTCCAGGTGTGTGTTTTTGCATTTTTTGCTTCCTTTAACCGAGCGGCCGGCTCGGTTTTCAACATGCAGAAATGTGAAATGAAATCCAAATTTCTTCGTAGCTGCTGGGTAGTCTGACTCAGTCCACGGTCACTGCTGCAGTACTCCGCCATGCCCACCAGATGGTGCCCTACTACCTGTGCCTGCCTAAGCAGGCCCGGCAGTTTCTGAAGGTGAGGGTTGAAAATACCTGGTCTCTAGATGTTTTCTTTTTTTTTTTTCTCTCACGCCACCTTTTTTAAAAACCTTTTGTGGTCT
The DNA here is from genome assembly GCF_041902795.1 of Electrophorus electricus. Taxonomy (NCBI): domain Eukaryota; kingdom Metazoa; phylum Chordata; class Actinopteri; order Gymnotiformes; family Gymnotidae; genus Electrophorus; species Electrophorus electricus. The sequence goes on along the minus strand of NC_137520.1, from coordinate 11,126,433 downwards.
ACATGTTGATCTGGTACTTGTGTTCACGCTTTGATGAACTGTGTGCTGTGCTGTGCTGGTCTACACCTTAATGGTTCCTATTTTTGTCTATGTGCGTGAGGTACACAACGGTTGAAGTGCCACTTCTGCTGGTAAAACAGCTAGCGAGACCGCTTAGCGGGGCGTCTGATGCTCTGCCATTCTCACCCTTGGTTGCGAGCACCTTGTCCCAGCATTAATCGTCGTGCGTGCCGTGCCGTAGTTATTTTCCCTCCTGCTTCTCTCTCTCTCTCTCTCTCTCTCTCTCTCTCTCTCTCTCTCTCTCTAGCAACTGATAAAGCAGTGGAGCACCGGCGAGGAGACGGTGCGCGTTATCGCCTTCCTGGCCCTCAACAAGATCTGCCGTCACAAGCAGAACGTTTACCTCAATACTGTGCTCAAGGTGACCAGGCATTGTGACCTCAAACGCCCTCAGCACTGTTGCTACTTTAAGGCCGTCGCTCAACGTTTTTGTGAACGGTCATTGCAAATCCTTTTAACTGGCTTGATAATGCTTATATGGCACCCAGAATCTGATTGGTTTACTGCATACCAGTCTTTCTGATGAATGGCACCAGTGGTCAGACTAGGATGTCTGACTATAGCAAAACCACATGTTTTTCATAGTTTTTATGATGAACTATAGTTCACATAATCCTGGCTGTAAGTAGTAGGAGTAATTGATGACGCTATTATTTGATAAAGATAATGGAATAAAGTAGTGTTATCCAATATTGATATTTGATATCTAATCATCTACTGATTATGTATTAATTAAACGATAATTAAATTTGAGGTTTGTCAAATTTAAATGAGAGGTTTGTCTTTAGTAGAATAAAGGTATCTCAATCAGTTAGTGTACAGTACGGTGTATTATTGGCAGTGTCTTCTTATGGCATAAAGCCATAAACCATTAACAGCCGTAACAAATGTCCATCTTGGCTTGTAGCAAATGTACATGGCTTACGTCCAGAACTGCAAGTTCACCTCGCCCACCACACTGCCCGTCATCAACTTCCTGCAGCACACGCTGGCTGAGATGTACGCGCTGGACACGCACGTGTCCTACCAGCACGGCTTCGTCTACATCCGCCAGCTCGCCGTCCACCTGCGAAACGCCATGAACATGAAGAAGAAGGTGCGCACACCCCCACCCCTCACTGTCCCGGCAGTCCCATGCCTCGCTGCGGCTGCTTTCACGTGCGGAGGTGCTAATGATGGCCCTCCTTCAACGCTGTGTGTGTGTGTGTGTGTGTGTGCATGCAGGAGACCTACCAGTCAGTGTACAACTGGCAGTACGTGCATTGCCTGTACCTGTGGTGCCGTGTGCTGAGCACCATCTACCCCAGCGAGGTGCTGGAGCCGCTCATCTACCCGCTGTGCCAGGTCATCAGCGGCTGCATCAGGTGCGTGCACGCACACGCAGCAGGCGTGAGCCCTGGGCAGACGAGCGCTTGACCCTATCCTCCTGAATAGGGCTTGAGCACGTGGAAGAACGCAGGAAATCAGTTTTATCGTGCATGTCTAACCTCATCGTCATCGTCCCAGCGCGCTAGGGGGGAAAAAAAGCCAGTGGCCGGACGATCCGACGGTTGACCGCGTGGTTCGGAAACTTGTGATTGCTTTAAAACTCAAAACAGTCTGTCGATTATTGCTAGTGTGATGCTGGCAGAATGAAAGTCATGTGCTAAAAGTTTTCATCTGAAAAACAAATCCATTTGATGGGTCGTGTTTCGGACCCGGCAGCACTGACTTTACAATACGATGACTTGCTGCGGCCCAACGGTACCATTCTATGGCATATTTAGCATCATACTACATTCATTTTCCACGTTCCTCTCAGGTCTTTAGGGCAGCTTTAATCAGAAATGGTGTCAGTTCCCACAGCAGGTGGCAGTGTTTACTGTATTAAGGGCCTGTGCTGACTTTATACTGGTTACCTGTTAACTGTTTCATTAGGGCTCTAATAGTACGTAATACATTTTGTATGTGAAGTTTGGTGTTTTTTAGAGTAATAATCTTTGAACCAAGTGACTGTGAAAAAATTGGCAGCGATAAGACTGCAGTTGTGTAGCTCTTTTGTGTCTCGACCAGAGTGAAGCCTTGACTGCAGCTCTTTAAACTTTGAGCCAGTGGTTCGATAAATGATTGTGTGTGTGTGTGTGTGTGTGTTTTCTTGGTGTTCTAGGTTGATGCCCATCTCTCGGTACTACCCACTGCGCTTGCACTGTGTCCGGGCTCTTCTTCTGCTCTCGGGAAGGACCAGAACATTCGTGCCAGTGCTACCATTCCTCCTGGAGGTAAGAATGGGCCTCGAGGCTCAGGCTGTCCCTTAGTGATGGAACTTCTTTTGAAAAGGTTGCACCATGGGCTGTGCTGCTCCACGTGGTCACGGCTTGGGTTTCAAGCCGTGGCCACGTGAAGTTTCAGTGATTATGGTCTTACAGTCTAATGGTTCAGTGTGTGTGTGTGTGTGTGTGTGTGTGTGTGTGTACGTACGTGTGTACGTGTGTACGTGTCTATGGATGCATGTGCTGGCATGGAATGTGAGTGTGTGACTTTTGTCACTATGGCAGTTTTGTTCCAAGGCCAACTGCTAATAACAGGCTTCAAAGCACTTTGTTCCCGAGATAAATGGCAGAGTTATTTCTGCGCTTGCTTACCTGTAGTCCATACGTGGTCCGGCGCCGCAAACTAACTACTTCCAACTTTCCAGCTGTGTTGTGGGAGTCGGAATCGAATACTGGTCTCCACCAAAGGACAGTTTGAAATATGAAAGGCTGTGTGAACGTGGGGGGCAGACAAGGCCTTTGTTTGTTTGTGCTTGGTGGGTTGAAGCCTGCGAAACGTGCAGGGCAGGGGGTGGGGGGCTGGTTAAACGGTCACAAGCACCCACCACGGCAAGAGATGAAAGATTGACAGGACGGAGTGTTTGGTTTGCGTGTGAGTGTTTGTCCAAGCGCCTGGGTGCGCTGGATATCTTCGTTATCAGGAGGAGCGGAGGTCACAAACCGTCAACATTTTCCACCGCGCAAGACGAGTGGCGTGCGTGCACACGCGCGTGTGTGTGTGTGTGTGTGCGCGCATGTGTGAGAGAGGCTAGCTGGCTGGCGTGGGCCCCTGCGGTGACAGCTGTTGTCAGAATGGAAGCGTGGAAGCGTCAGCAGCCGAGCCCAGCGGAAGAAAGGAGGCTGAGGGGGAGGAGGAGTGGTCACTGCTCCCCCCAGGCCTGACCACGCTGTGATAAAGCCCCGGTGGGGGGGAAGTGTGTGTGTGTGTGTGTGTGTGTGTGTGTGTGTGTGTGTGTGTGTGTGTGTGTGTGTGTGAGAGAGAGAGAGAATATGGTGGGGGTTCTGTGGTTTAGACGCAGTTCTGAGCACGCTGTGCAGATCACATCCTTTATGCCTGTGGCGACCCTCGCTCTGCTCCCTGTGTTTATTTGTGATGCTTGCACTTCCTGTTTTTATGCTTTTGGTAGAGAGAGGCAGAGGTGTGCAGCTCCTCTCCTTAATTAGAGCAGCAGAACCAGCGTTCTGCTCGTGCTCTCCCTCTCCCTCTCTCTCTCCCTCCCTCTCCCTCTCCAAGTCTGTCGTTATTCCTCTCTGTGTGTGTGTGTGTGCTCCCACCCTTCCAGCTTATTTTGCGTGCGTGCGCGTGCGGCGCTTCCTGCTTTCTCGGCCTCTGAGCGTATCAGGTTGGGACCCGTGCTCCACCACTTCCCCCCCGCGTCCCACGGGCCGACACCACATCCGCTGTTTGTGCAGGCCAGCCGCCCATGAGCTCTCCTCCTGAGACGCACACGCGCGTCCACCCACCCTTTCACACCCGCCCACCCCGCTTTGGCGGTAAACGACCTCTGCGAGACCTCTCGGCCATCTCCGGCCGAGGAAACGGAGCGAATGTCCTGTGGAGAATTCCTGCTGTTGGCCAAGCCTGGCCGAAGACATGGCCGGTCGTAGAAATCGAGGGAGCGACGTCAGGTCATATCTTCATAACAGCAGCAGTTTTCACTTCAGAAGTCAATTTTCACCCTAGTACAGAGAACGCATAGAGAACGAACCCATAGATCCGTGTCTCTGCAATCAGTTACAGCCTGTATGCCAGTTTCGGAGCCTTTATGTCTTGCAGTGCTGTGAGTTTCAGTGATTATGGCCTGATTTTTTTTTTTATCAGAGCTGCAGCCACTTAAAATCAGCTGACCGCCAGCCCACTGCTCACAAGCTCAAACAAGGCAGTCCTCCCTCTTGTGCCCAGGTGTGTGAGTGCACCATGTGTTCATGTGCTGTACGTACACACACACACAACCCTACAGATTCCTCACTTGGAAATCTTTGTCTGAAATGTGACCTTGCCTCTTTCCACAAACCTCAGACCTGCCTCGCGTCTCACTCACACACACCTGTTTAACAGGCTCACAAGGGGGAGCTGTTAGCACTTAAGTGCTTTGGTTGGTATGTAGTGGTAGGGCATTGCACCAGTAATACTGTATGTTTTAATGTATAGTACAGCAGAGCAGTTGAGTGACTGAACCCAGTGACGATTACTAATAAAACTAACCAGTCACATACTGTGTTTGTAGCATAAAGAGCTCAAGCTATAATTGCTATGACTAAGAAAATCTGTTTCTAGGTTCTAAAAGGCTTTGAGAGGCCGAAGATTATAACCATGCTAAATTGGTCGCTATGCTGTTAATCTCCTGTAGTTATCCTGTTTGTGTGCTTTCGAAAGTCCTGAGTTACAGCTTCACTTCAATGTTGCTGGTAACCGAGGCTGGTCTTAAACGTAGACTAAAAAGTGCTTTCGGTGAAGAACATCTGCTGCCATCACATCTTGGTCCAAGACCAGGCTTAATTCATGTCCAGGAAACCAGCCTCAGTAGCACGCTGAGAGAGACTCTGTGTTCCGCAGCCCTCTGCACCCTCCTGCTTCTTGTTCACGCGTCCCGATAGTTAGCAGGCTGGGCCTTTTTAGCTCTCATTTTGTTTCCTTCTCAGATCTTTCAGCAGGAGGACTTCAACAAGAAGCCGGGGCGCATGAGTCTCAAGCCCATCAACTTCGCTGTCGTCCTGAAGCTCAGCAAGACCAACCTGCAGGAGAAGGCCTTCAAGGTGAGGCCTGGGCGAAAGCCTGGCAGGCCCTTGCCCCGCACGCTGTTTCCACGCTGCCCCGGCTCGACCCTGGTGTTCGGTGGCGAACGAACCTTGGCTCCGACAGCCTCCCAATCCGCAAGTCCGGTCCCTGTCGCCGAATGCTGTCAGTTCTGAGCGTCTTGTGTCATGGCCGTCGAGGTTGATGCTTTAAAGCCTGAGATGAATGCGTTGTCATGATGATGCGTACTATTAAGCAAAAAAGGATGGTACTTTTCCCAGCATTTCTCTGTTTTCATATCGCTAGGCACCTGTCTTGTGTTTTGGGCTTTACTGGCTACCGCAGGGACTGGGAAGTGATAATCTCACAGCGGCCAGTCAGAGTAATCGTCAGTACTTTTATGTCTATTTTCATGCGTAACCAGTGCAAAATTTCCGAAGAGGCTTGATATACTGCCCAGAACATAAACAATGGATAAGGAAAACTTTTATAATGGTTGTTTTCAGTTTAAACTCTGCCAGGCATCTCCAAGGACAAACGTGGCGTTGTATGAAGTTTTTGTGAAGCCGAATTCCAGCATCACAGAAATGCAGTGTCTTTGGCTTAGCACTCGAGAAGGTCTCCTATGGTGGTGAATGCAGTGACTTTAGTCATTTAGTAAAAATGTGTAAACGTGATCTCTGTTGACTGACACTGGTGCTTTTGACACCTGTGTGTTTAACTTTCAAGTGATGGACATCTTCATGTGAAACACCTTAAATTGGGACCTTTGACAGGCAAATCAAGTCTTTCGAGAGCTTTCAATTACTTCCAAAAATGAGGTTAACGAACAATATTGAGTCGTTAATTTTTCATTTAGTCCAGTGAATCCAGAGATCCAGAGAACTGAATGTATCTGCCAAATATGTGACTTATTTTAAAGTAAAGGTGTAGTTTGGAATTTTAAGCTTTTCAGTGATGATAAAAGTATTGTAACCCTGTAATTGCAGAAATATTGTGACGTGCAATACTGCCAATATCGGGGGATCTGATATCGTGATGTGCAGTACAGCCATGCAGGGGATCTGTCACTTCTTTATTTCAGGGGTTTCTTCACATTTCCTGGCCCTGAAACAGGCTCCGCCCCAGCCGGAGCAGAATTCCTTAGCTGCTTGGGTTCGTTGGGTGCCATCGATGCGGGAGACTGTACCACAGGAGCTTTTCATTAGCTGTTTGATCTAAACTAACTAGCTGGCTAACAAAAGAGACATGTTTCTAATTTTGTGGCAAAATTTGTTCATTGTACTTTTTGGTCCAAGAACAATCTAGATCTGGGCTAACACGATTGTCCTGGTCATTTGTCCTTTCATTGGCGGCATTTGGAGAAAAGTTTTAATTGTAATCCGCCTCACATATCTAATGAAAGAATTTGTTTCTGATGAACGTTTGTGCTTGTGGATACCTTTTGGTGAGGGTAAAGACACTTTCCAAATTATATATGCCTGCATGCATGTAAGGGAAGCTGTTGTGATCACGTTGGCTTCTCCTGTTCAAGTTGAACCGTTTTTGTTGCCGGCTGCATTCGAATAACGGCAACACCCGAGTCACGTTTAGGAGGGCAGAGAGAAGAAACGGTCTCGCGTGCGTCTCACTGGTCCCACACCCGCGCAAGCGTCTCACTCCCCCGCCGCCGTCAGCCTGGATCGTGTTCGGGGGATGAAAGCCCGGGCAAGGCGCGAGAGCGGCTGAGGCGCCACGCTGCTGCCAAGAGGATTGCCGCGCGGCCCGCGGGGATTATCCCACCGTCTCGTTTGGCAGGTCGCAGTTTTGCCCCCGCTCCTGCCCGCTCCTCCCCCCGTCGCGCGGCGGGAGCCAGGCCGCCGAGCCCGCGGGAAGCACCGCTTAAAAAAAAAACCAAAAAAAAAACCTCTCCCTCCTCGCCGAGCCGCTGCTGTCAGCACAGGGGCTTTCCGTAGCGGAGGAATGCGCTTCGTGAGGTGCCCTGTGTGGAGGGGGTTGTTGGGGGTTGTTATTTACAGCGTGGCAGGCTGGAGTTTTGGGTTTGGTGCCAGGCCCAAATGGGGTCAGGATTAGAAGGGGGTCCGCCCAGTAAGCCACGTGGGCGAGACGCAGCAGGAGACAGGTGCAGAGTGATCTGACTGGTGCCAAGCTGCAGTTCCTGGGAGACACACCCCTTGGAACAGCTGGCAGGCACACTGCGTTAGTTTGGTGTAATTATGCTGCAAGGGGTGTAATGAGAATTAGTTTTGAAACTTGTGGAAGGTCGGACAGGTTTGCGAGTATTTCTCACAGACAACCATAAACGCACTCTGTGTATCTGTTCGGTGTTTGTATTTCTTTCGTATACATTATTTATTGCATTTATTTATTGAAATGTGCTTGACACCCGTCGATTATGTCTGGACAGGCCCCGTTTGGTTAAAGCTATAGTTTGTAATGAGCGTGTTTGCTTGCGTGTTCAGGATGGCCTGATTGAGCAGCTGTACGACCTCATACTGGAGTACTTCCACACTCAGGCCCACTCCATCGGCTTTCCCGAGCTCGCTCTTCCCACCATCATCCAGGTACGCCGTTTTTATTTGCCTTTCCAGTTAACGTACACCTGCTGCTGCATTAGAGGCAAATAATAAAGGTTAAAAAAAAATAACGGTAGTTCTCATTAGACAATTCTAGACCTGTAGACCATTTTCAGTTGAAGGGCCAGGCAGTAGGTAACGGTCAGGCTTGTTTAGTGGCCCATCTAGCTTGCCGTCCACCAACCCAGCCCCCACCTCGCTGGTTCTTTTTTTTTTTTCGCAACAGCAACTGTTGGGCCCACATCCTGCTTGAGAGGTGCCGAGGGCCATGCATGGGACATGCTGCCACTAGACACCCCCCCCCCCCCACACACACACACACACACCCACGATCATTTACTTTCAGCCTTTGCACTCTCCAAACAGCAGGCTACAGTCCTTTTTTTTTTTTTTTCCTCTGTATCACCAGTGCTCTTCGCTCATTCATACACACACACGAGCTCGCATGCACCACCCACACACACAGGCCACATCCTGCTCTTTGGCCAAAGCACAGGCCTCCTCAGTGCTGTTAAGTCAGGTTCTGAATATTTATTCTTCTGTCCTGAGATGATTCACGCGGGTTTTTTTAATGCCCGCCGTCGGCTTACCCCTTCGTTTTATTGTTGGAGCACGTGTGCGTGTGTGTGTGTGTGTGTGCACGCGCGCACGTGCTTTCAAAGCAGCCTAGACTTTATATCTCTGCAGCCATATACCAAAACAAAGCAGACCCAAGCTCAAGTGAAGCCCTCTCTTCTCACCTGCTCTGCGTTAATTTTAGTTTTCAGCTTTAATTGGGGTTAGTTCCGTGGTAGTCCACGGCTTGGTGCGCCTTGTCCCAGTTGTTGAAAGCGCAGGGAAATGGAGCGCGGCGCGTGCGGCCCTCATCTCCCCCTCTCTGCGCCTCCAGCTGAAGGCGTTCCTGAAGGACTGCCGGGTCTCCACCTACTGCAAGCAGATGCGGCAGCTCCTAGAGAAGGTGCAGGAGAACAGCGCCTTCGTCACGGCCCGCCGCCAGAAGGCTGCCTTCGGAGTAGCCGACGCCCCCGCCGTGGTGAGTGAGAGCCATTGTCATCTTCCTGCGCTGACCTTTGCCCTTTTAGCGTCAGAGTTTGCACCCTGCATGCACATGCCGCAAACACCCCCACCCCCCACCCCTCCATCTACCCGCCCTTTGGCTTTGTGTGGGTATTTATAACGCGCTGTGGTTAGCACGCTCTGACCCTCTTGCACCTGCAGCTTCCAAATTTCCAACTCCCCGCACCCAGGCCACTCTCCAGCGAGGCTGCCTGTCTATAAACGTAGACAGAAAGTACGCGCAGGTTAGCGCCTTCGTCGTGGCCCTGCTCAGACGCGTGCGTTTTGCTCGCGTCACGCGCACTGGCACGCGCACGTCAACACAAACTAGTAAGTAAGCAAGTGCGACTTTACAGCCGTTGGTTTTTATTATCCTTCTTCCCTGAAAACTCGCGCGGCCTTCCCCTGTTGAGCCAGACTGCGTTCGTGGCCAGACAGTAGTGACCCGCGTGTCTAGACTCAGACAGGGAGACGCCTGTTTTAGTAGGGTAAACCCACTGGACTCCCCACTGCTCCACAGGAGCCGCGCCCAACCTCTCCGTCATGTACAGGTGTCAGCTGGCTACCACTACCCAGCTTCTCTCTGAGGAGTGTGTGTGTGTGTGTGTGTGTGGGGGCTTTTACATTTTTTAAACATTTTTTTGTGTGTGTATAACGTATGCGTACATGCGCGTGCACGCGGGGTGATTTTGATAGGAGATTCCTGCTGGAGACACCCGGAGCCTTACAGACTGACCCCTGACCAGCAGGGCATACTGGAAACAGAGCATAATGTGGAGGCAGTGATGGGTGGGAAAGCTCCCTAACAGCATTTCTCAGTGAGGAGGAGTGAACCGGAAGCCCAGAAGCTCTTCAGTGGCTTCATCTGGAAGCTTCTCCAAACGTTACTCCATCAGGAGGCAGGGGTGTGCGCGCCTGTGTGTGTGTGTGTGCGCGCCTGTGTGTGTGTGTGTGCGCGCCTGTGTGTGTGTGTGTGCGCGCCTGTGTGTGTGTGTGTGTGCGTGCGTGAGAGCGTGTGTGTGTGAGAGCATGCCCGGCAGCTGGGAAATGGCGGTCGGAGCAGTCACGGCAGAGGGGTGAGGGGGAGGGGCGTGCCGCGTGCAGAGGGCGTGAGGAGAGGCGAAGAGCCGTTTCCTCCCCGGGGCGAGCTCCACGCCACATCCATCTTCATCTCCGCTCTCATCCGTCACCCTGCCGGAGCTCACCCCCATGCCCCCCCCCCCAGTCACACACACGCACTCGCTCTCACACACGCACACACATGCGCCCCCCTTCCCCCAGACCTGCTCTTAGGGCTGATAAATATTTAAGACCGTTTAAGAGGGAAATGAAGGAGGAGGGGGGTGTGTGTGTGTGTGTGTGTGTCTCTCTCTCTCTCTCTTTCTCTCTCTCTCTCCCTCCCTCCACCCCCCTCCTCCCGCTGTAATCTAGAAGGCTCCAGCGGGCGGGGGGCAGCGGGGCCGCAGCAGCTCCACACAGGCAGACAGCGTGGCACCGCGCCGGGGCGCGTCTGTCGCCGGCCTCCGGGCGGCAGGAGAGATGTCCTTCAGTGGCTCGGCCGCCACAGCGACCTTTTAAGCAGCGCCGTGGCTGCGGCCGGCTGGCCTGCTGCCCCGGCGACCTGCCCAGCAATCAGCCAAGCTTTAATTAAAGCCACCTTCGCCCGCCGCGGCCGCCCTACTGGTGCTTGTTCCGCTGGCACTGCAGCGCTCACACACGGCTCCACAAACACTCCCCATTCCACCCTCGCTTACTTATCCCAGCTGTTCTGGATGGTATTACAGTTTTTAGCAGGAGATCGGCAGAGATGCAAATCTCCAGTCATTGTGTATTTTAAATCACCCCAGTGCTGGAGTTGATTTTGCATTATGTAGTAGATTGCGCGGGGGTGGGTGGGTGTGTGTGCGCGTATGTGTGTTTGTTTTTGTTTGTGAAAAGCATACTGAGATTAGAAAGGCTCGGGAGAAAGTTGCGGCCCTGTCATCTTCCACAGAATGTCCCAGCTTTGTTTGGGTTTGTTTCCTGAGCGGATGAGGAACACTTCTCGCTCTGTTTTACGCTTTTGATCGTTTTTCACTGTCTGACAAACCACTGCAAATTGTAATAAATAAGTTTAGATAACTGATGACGGAAGCCCAGATCTATTATGGTCTATTGGATTTGGAGGTCACCTAATCTTATTTGACCTGATCAATATCTTCCACCAAGACCTTTAAAGGAAGACAGAGAAATCCTCTGGTCTGGCTTCTCTTGCACTCCTCCCCACCCTCACTGGCATGTGCGTGAGTGTGTATGAATGTGTGCGCGTGCGCGTGTGTGTGTGCGTGTGTGTGTGTGTACGCCCACCCACACACACAGTCTCTTTCCCACTCTTGCTCAGTTCCTCTTTAGTCATTCTTTTATTACTGGCAGAGTGAGAACAATCAATGAAAAATCACAGTCTGATATGTATTATTGGTTTATTAGACCTCTGATGTTGATTCGAATGTGGAACACGTCACAGGGCTCAGGATTTTGTCAGCGTGTACAATACTTTCTTCTGGTCTCTCGGCTAGTCCAATCTGCTGTTTGAGTTATTATTTCTTGAAGCTAGTGCTGTAGCATGTGTGCATCCTACATGTGTTTTTATATGTAATTCTGTGTGTGTGTGGGGGGGGGGAGCAGGCAGCATGGGAAAATCAGGTTGCAGAGGAAGGAACACCTCTCACTAAGTACTACAGCCAGTGGAAGAAACTGCGGGAGAAGGAGATTCAGCTGGAGATTTCTGGGAAAGAAAGGGTGAGTGTCACTGGGCAACCTGGGGGGTGAGTGTCATGGCTCCACAGGCTGCATTGCTATTGCCCTGAGATGACAAACGGCAGGTTTGCGTTTGGTGCAGTGTTGTGGTCTGACTTGGGGGTGGAGATGCAGTCACGTGATATGAAGTGGCTCAGCTTTATTAACACTCTCGAATCCTTCTCTTATCAAAACATACAGATCCTCCAGTCCCACAGGAAACACAATCAGTCATTTTAAAATCCAAGTATAGCAGCAGTTTAACATATCAGGCAGCAGTGTGTGTGTGTGTGTGTGTGTGTGTGTGTGTGTGTGTGTGTGTGTGTGTGTGTGTGTGAGAGAGAGGGAGAGAGAGCCACAGTTGGAGCTTGTCCATAGGGAGATAATGGAGATGACACCAGGCGGAGGGTTGGCGTCAGGGAAGCGGCAGATTGGCGGAGGAGGCTGGCATGTGTGCAGGAGGGCGGGTGGGTGTCCGGACGGGGGGAGCGAAGGCTATAGGAGTATCAGAGTGCTCAGGGCTGAGACCCGGGGTTTTGATCCGGAGCCTCCACACTCGGATCCGATTACTCCCTCCTCCTCCTCCTCCTGCTCCTGGTGCCGCCTGCCTTCACCTCCATCACAGCACTCCTGAACACACACACACCAACTCGAGTGTGTGTGAGTGTGTGTGTGTGTGTGTGTGTGTGTGTGTGTGTGTGTGTGTGTGTGTGTGTGTGTGTGTGTGTGTGTGTACTATAGATTTGTTCTTCTCAGAATTAATTTTTTTTTAAAAACAACTACTTTTAATCCTGGAGAAAACATGCTTTTGAATATATGAAACGATTGGCTAGGACTCGTACTCTGCTGGCTAGCTTTACAGTTTGACACGTCTAAAGGAGAAAACGAATAATCAAAAAGAAAAGTATGGAGGGACGTAGGAGTGCTTCTCTGCCCCAGATGAAATAAGTTTAATGTGATGGAAATCCTTACACAGGAAGAAGGTGCAATAGGGACCTAAGTGATGATTGTATATTTGAGATTATCTTGGTGTTGAATGCTTTTCCATCCCCAAAAGGTCCACCGCGTTCCCTTATCCTGGGTATTGGATGTTTGCATCTCTCTTCCTGTTCTTTATTCACTTCTTTCTTTCTTTTTCTTTCAAGATGGAGGACTTAAACTTCCCTGAAATAAAGCGCAAGAAGCCTCAAGCAAAGGTTGAAGACAAGAAGGAGTTCAAGGGTCTCTTCGAGTCAGACAGCGACTCCGACAGTGAGGGCCTAATGCGCAAGCTTAAAGGTACTTCCAGCAAGTTTCCTCCGTGTCCGTTTTCTTTTATGCAGCTCGACACCCGGCCAGGGGGCCCCAGTGGTGGGTGGGGCACAGGGAGCATGGACCCCTCCCAGCAGCTGCTACTGGAGGTTGAGGCCTTGGGTCAGGGACCCAGCACTGGCACATTGCTCACAGCCAGTCTTAAGCACCGCCTCCTCATTGTGTGTGTGTGTTTGTGTGTTTGTGTGTGTGTGTGTGTGTGTGTGTGTGTGTGTGTGTGTCTTGTAATGTTGGATGGGAAGGCCTGTGTTGGGTGTGGAGCTGGGCTCCAGGAGTGTGGGTGGAGTCACCCTCCTTTCTCTGCCGCGCCACTGTTCGTCACTGGGAGGGTGTAGTCCATTGTAGAGCACTGTCCAGCAGCCCTTTCCTGATCTCACACACATCAGCTGCTTAAAATGCAGTTTTATGATAAATAAGATCTTTTTCCTTCTTCAATTTAAGTGATGTTAGTTTAACACTTTCTCTCACAATGGCTTTTAATCTGGCTTTCATTTCTCTCTGGCTTGGGATGGAAAAAAGAAATTCTACCACTATCAAACTTCAAACATGCAAAATATTTTTCCATCTTTTTAGTGTATGTCCTGCCTCTCCTCTGGTCATTCGTGTGCATGGGGGAGGGAGGGTTCGGCTCCGATCCGATACCATATATCGGAATTGGGTTGATATCTTCAAAAATGCTGGACTGGATATCAGTGGAGGAGTTTTACAGAAAACAATGCAATACCACCACACATCCAGGCTGAAAATGGCACAGCAGTGACAGCACCACACAGCATGTGATAACAGCCAGGCTAGTTTAGCACAATTTATACGCCACTATAGAGTTTAACTAGCATTTTCTTCACATTAATGATCGATTAAAACTATTGTATTCAAATGCACATATATGTGCACGCACAGACATGGTGCTTTCACATGTGATGGTTACCTGCCTTCTAGTGAGACCATTTAAACCAGACAGTGATTTATTAATTCGTTCCTTTTAAAAATTAAAACGACGGCGTGAACAGTTTGGCCGTGATGTTTAGGGACGGGAAAAGTAGACATTCCTGACAAACGGCTGGAGAGGAGAAAAAATGACCATACAAGTAAGGCACTCTCCCTCTTTCAATTCATGAAGTTGAATATCGGACTAGTGTCAATATCGGGCAACATTCAAATTCAGGATATCGGTATTGGATCCGTATGGAAAAATTGGTATCGTGCCATCTCTAGTGTGCGCGCGTGTATGAGTCCAGCAGTGTGTTGGGCAGTCCAGCTGTCTGCCCCGCTCTCTCCCCTCTGCTCCTCTTTAACCCCACCAAATCCAGAGTTGCGCACTGGGTCATGTGCGGGACACACGCCACTCCTGCCAAGTTCTGCAGCTTATGGCCCCGACAACCACGCAGAAAGTCCCGTTGAAGTGGGAGGTATCAGGGCAGGTTTTTCCTTCTACATCTGCTCCTCATTGTGCGGCGTCCTTGCAAGCGCCTGAGCAATTGCCTAAGTCTGCTTCTCTCTCATGCTGGCTCGCTCACACACACACTCACTCACTCTCTCTCACCCTCATGCTGACTCACACACACACTTACTCTCACTCTCTCTCTCTCTCTCATATGCTGGCTCGCTCACACACACACTCTCTCGCTCTCACTCTCATGCTGACTCGCTCACACACTCACTCATATGCTGGCTTGTTTGCGCGCTCTCGCTCTCGCTCTCTAGCCTCTCGTATGGTTTCGTAGGAAGCGTTTTTCTTTCTGCAAGCTTGGATCCCAGTGGGGGTTTGTAATTCAAAACAGTTGACTGGAAAGATGTTAGCGGTCGCTCCCTCCGCACGAGGTTTAACTGCCGCCATACCATCAGGCCCTCAAACCTGGAGGGAACACACACACACACACACACACACTTCAAGACATGCTGGGTGTCCATTGAATAAGAATGTTGTAAAAATCCACAAGACCATTTTTTAACCTTTGTCAAACTAAATTGTTTGCATGGCAGAGTACAGAGAGGGAATCGTAGGCCTCGCTCGTCAGGCTACAGGGGCCATGTTTTCTGTCCTCCTGCATCAATCAGGCCCCTGTGCCAAACCAGCCATCACCGTAACAGCCGCGTGGCGCCGGTAGAGGCGAGAGCCAGGCTGCAGGAGAGGGGAGTTGCTCCCTGATGACAGTTGAGGCAAACGGCGTGTTCTGGGCCAGAAAGGAGGGGACCTGAGGCTGGCGGGACAGGTGAAAGCAGGACAGCGCCGCAGTGCTGAGGAGGCTGGTGCGCGACTTAATGACTCCCTGCGTGTTCATATACCGTCTCAATATTTACATTCCTCCCCCCCCCCCCCCACCCAAAGCTCCTCTCCTGGCAGCCTGCTCTGCCGTTGGCTCGCCGGACCACTGTTTATGTTTCGAAAAGGTCATTCGGAGGTAGAGCCACGCGCGAGTACAGGGCTCCAGTACTTACAGCTGGGTGCTACTTTTCTCCAGAGACGAGACTTAACCTTTTCATGACGATTGGGACGCTTTTGTTGTTTTGTCTCCTGATTGGAGCAAAACTGAGGCTTGCCTAGACTGTGGGTCACATGACCAGTCACTCTCGGGTACATCTTACTGCGCTGCCTTGGCGTTGGGGTCTTCTACAGTGTCGTAGCTGGTCTGTCAGCCCCTTCTGTCTCTGCTGGTCCCGCACCACCCGAACGCCTAGCCTTGTGCATTCCTGAACTCCTGCACCTACGCTGAACCTGCATGGCGCACGTGCTGGTCGGACGCGCCTGCCCGTGTGATTAAGATGCGTGTGTCTGCACGGCATCACCGTGCACGTGCAGCTCAGCCGTGCACTGCTCTCTTCGGGCTGCAGACGGGGCCGCCCTGCCTTGCCCCGCCCCGGCCCTGCTCTCTCTGGCTCCTGGGTGCTGCTGGGTAATTAGGGGGGAGGCAGCGTCTGCGCCACGCTCCGCTCCCAGGCAGCAGCTAATCAAATCCCACTTCAAAGCACAGAAATATATATTTCTTTCTCTCTCTCTCTCACACACACACACACACACACACACACACACACACACACACACACACACACACATACACACACACACACACACACACATTTGGTTGCTCTGCTATGTCATAGTGCCTTGTATGTGATTGGATAGGTGAACAGTATGTAATGTCTATAGTAAACACTACATCTTAATCCTTTTTTTTACTTTTCTTTTTGGATTAATACATATGTACATAAGAATATAATCCATCTTTTTTTCCCCACAGAAGGTGGCTCCGATGATGATGATGATGATGATGATGATGAAGGCCTTGAGGACCTATCTGATGCGAGTGGTGGGGGTGACGACGATGATGAGGGCGAGGAAGACTCAGGTCAGTGTCACAGTGCTGTAATTTGCCAGCCTCCCCGCTGTAAAGAGCGCCCCTGTACTGCAGGCGTTGCGCCAGTGTCGATGCGAACGTGCACTTGTTTTGAGGGCTACAGTACGTGTGCGCACAGCCCTGCAGTGAGGGGAACACAAAGCCTTTCCAGCAGAGTGTAGTTCCCTCGGGAACCTCTCCCCGCTCAGGCCTGGAGCTTCTTCTGGAACTTTCAGACAGGATTGGCACGGGAAGCCTTTCATTGCTGGCGGGGTTTGAAGCCGCCGCACGCCTGAACACTCCGCAGCGCCTGATGCGGCAGGGAAAAGCGTGCTCACCGGCTCACCGCCGGCTTGCGTGGAAATGCAAATAATTGGAAGCGTTGATGTTTCGGAGTTGAGCCCAATGCCGCATCCACCCGCGTTATGTAGTCTAAATACGAGCGAGGTCACAGCAGGTGTAGTCTCCTCGCCCTCGTCTCCGCTCAACACTCCACTTGGCCTGGCCATCGCTGCAGCCAATCAGAGCCAGCCCTCGTGTTTCAGTTCCCCGTGCCTTCTTTCCTTCACAGATGGCACAGAGGGAAAGGCATGTGGCTCTAAACACGCCCCTAAGCAGGTGTCCAGCGAGGAGCTGCAGGAGCTGGCGGGAGGAGACGAGGACTTGGTCGAAGACCTAGAGCTCTCGGACCAAGACTGAGGGCCTCGCGAGTCCAGCGATGTAAGCGGGGAGCAGACTGCCGGTTTGGGCTGGGGCAGACCTGGGTCATGTGACCAACAGCAGCTACTTCTTCCCCTTTGCACAGTGTCACACAAGATTTTGTACATCAAGGACAAAATGGTGTTGATAAAAGGAATTATTCCATGTTCAGTGTGAAAGTATTAAACTGAAAGTATTATTTAATACTTTCACAGAAAATATGCCTTCTTTGTCAACATGGTTTATATATTGTCTTAATAATGTATTTTTGAAATGTTATAAAATGAACAATCAAAAAAGAAATTAGATATGTTGTCATTTTTTGGAGGAGTTAAACTATAGTCTTTTTGATATCGCTATTTTGACTGTTCTCTCTGCATATCAGATCACTTGCTTGGTGGCTAAGCAACTCTGTTCTATATTAGCAAACCTTTTAGAGTTATAGTGCTGTTATGTTTGGCTGGCTGTTCCAGCTTCCTTTGAGCGCTATATAAATCTGGTTATCAGATGGCTGAATTAATCTTTGCCTTCTGTATTCTTTATCGTATTCTCCACTGTGTTTTTCTATTAATTTTTGACATTTTATCTTTAATCACCTGGGTTTATGATTATTAAATCTCTCCTATACATTGCGACTTCAGGCAGTTTCAGAAGAGTGCAGTAACCTCGTATAAACATTAATATTTCAGGCAGGAAAATCCCAAACTTTGCAAAATGTAAGTTGTGGAACACCTGTGATCTGGACTGTTACTGGGTACATTCTCCTTCCTAGACGTAACTTTTAGCAGTTGACGGCTATGGAAACCAGGCAATGAAAAAAGAGACATTCTTGTACGAAGACACTGGCCTTTGCTTACAAATCCAATGTTTTCAGCAACGGGTATATATTTGTCATAAGTTATTTAACATATAGCAGTATTATATTTTCATATAACATTTAAAAATTCAATTTACACAACATTTGAAGTAGACATGCATCTCTTACTGCCAACTTGCCTACATATTTTTGGAGAGTTGAAAATGTCATGTTTTGATCCCTCTGTCTGGTGTGTGTTCTAACGGACGGTACCGCGGTGGCCCGCGTTCCTCTCCTGGTGCACCGGCTTGAGGAGGAGGAGGAGCAGGGGAAGGCGGTGTGTTGGCCGGGAGCTCCACTCTGATCCTCTGCCAGTCTGCGGCGCCCAGGTGGGGGGTTGGGGGAGCAAAGACCGGCCTGTTCTCTCGCCAAATAATCTCCCCCAATCAGTTCGTCCCCGGCCTCTGCTGCCTGTTTTCCTCCTTTCTTTCTTACAGTTTTTCACTGGTGTGGAACCCCCCCGCATCCATAATCTTGATTCATTGCAACTACGGCAGTGATATTTTAGGGAAATGATTGCAACTTTTTTTTATCGATCTTTTTCCCCGTGGTGTGACTCTTAACACCCTCTCCACTGCCAGCTTGGATAATGTAATGTGTCGGCTGTATAATTCTGGATCCTGGTTCTGGTTCCATATTCTCAGTGCCTGCCAGCGAACTCCCAGACTAATGACTTATATTACAGTTTGAGGTGGTGCTTGAAACAACAGGAAAAGTTCAAGTCAGGACACCAAAAATTAGCCTCAGTTGGTCAGGGCCGTTTTAGGCAGGGCTGTTTTTCATACATGCGTATTTTATGAAATTTATATATGGAGGGTTGTGAGTGAGTGATGTTCACCTCTGCCCAGCTCTGTCTGAACCCAGGCAGTCACCTGGTGCCGGCAGTCACGGCACAGCAGGAGCAGGGCTTCCAGGCTGGGCGGAGCCTGTCCCTGTGGCCCAGTTGATCTGTGAACTAGGTGGGACGGAGCCCCCCTTAGGCCTTGGCCTGAGTCTGAACTCCATGCTCCGACAGCTGTTGTTGACCTGACCCCCCCACCCCAACCCACTCCGTTCCCCTCCCACCCGTATTCTCCCTGAGCGGGGGATTTCGCGTTAGGCCCGGTTGCCACTCCCTAAACCGACTGCAGAGGAGGACGCTGGAAATAAACACATTACTCAGGAGGGTTAGAGGGAAAAGCATCTGGAAGTTTTCCATAAGATTTATTTCACCCAGCGGTGAATAGAAAAATAGGATAAAGACAAAACATTGACGGAAAATCTAGAGACCATTTTAATTCCTTGCTTACATTAATAATAAAAAAAAAAACAGTTTCAAACATTTGCATAAAGAGCTTTGTGCCTTTCATATCCCTGCAACAAAGACAAAGAAAAAAGGTTTATTCTTTGGGATCCATTTGGAGGATGATTTATTTATACATTGTATTTTTGTCAATCCACCTACAACAAAAACTTCTATAAATATTTTTTCCCTTGTATTTATATGCTTAAGTAGCATTTGAAATTGGGACTCTGAATAGTTCAACTGGTGTATATATAGCAAAGAAAAAGGACAAATGCGTCACTGAGTCAGCCAGTCACATTTTGTTCTATAATCAAAAAAAAAAAAAAAAAAAAATGCAATTCGTGCAACAACACTTAACAAAAAGTACCACTTAAGTAACCTTCACTATATTCTTCTCTAAAGCATGTTTGTTTTTGTGTTTTTTGTTGTTTTTTTGTTTTTTTTTGTTTTTGTTTGTTTTTTGTACAATTCAGCATAACGCTCTCCTGCGGTTATAAATGTAACCTCTGAACGACCTTACTCCATTTATGCTAGGGCCTGGGCACAGACCCCGGGGGTCAGAAACCCACAACCCAGTGAACCACCGCAAAGCAAAGGAGCCAGACACAGTAGTAGAGAAGGAGGATGATTATGATGAAGATGATGGTTTTCGTCTGGCCGATCCTTTTGGATGGTGACTTTCAGTTTGCAAGGGTTGTAAGTGCTCTGCGTGTCCATCTCGCTCCTCATCTCCCTGCGTGAAGACCAGGATCTCTCTCCTGTGTATTTTTGTCTGTTCGTTGTGGGTGAGCTCAGGGTAGCTGTACAATAACCGGCGCCAAGTACCATCAGCGAAAATTCCGCACATCCGTTTATCTTTGGTGCTGGACTGTGGAATGCATAGTTGCACTGATGAAGAGCGCGCACGAGGTCCTTTCTGCGTTTGTATTTTCTCCTCTCTGAGAGATTCAGTTTCTCTGAACCCTAACGGCTCCGGTGGATTTGAAATGGCTTGAAGCTGGGAGGGAGGAGGGGTTGGGGGGTGGGTAGGTGGGTGGGTGGGTGGGTGTCGGGCAGAATTGTCTTTTTCTTTCTGGAGTTTTCCGTTTGGAAAGGGTCGGGTACCACAGAGAGTTCAGGCGGGCAGGCGGGAGTAGGCAGGGCTGCGCGGCCGTCTGTCTGGCTGCCATGAGAGCCCGGCACCCTCCCGCTCTCCCTCCGGCACCAGGCTGGAGTGTGGCTGTCAGCGTGCGTGCCGTCGATGCCTGCCCCGGGCCCCGCCCATTCACCTTCCAGGCTTGCGTAGTTCCAGCATTGTCTGTGGGTTTGTACTAACCCCCCATATCCCCCCACCCACCCACACCCCTCTGCATAAAGGTCCTGAAGTTGGCTGTTTTTAATTTTTTCCTTGTTGTTGTTAGTCAAAGGGAGGGTGAGAGGAGGAAGAGAATAGTTCAAAGTGCTTCGCTCCCCCCCCCCCCCGCCCCCAGCCTCTCTCTCTCTCTCTGTCTCCTTCCTGTAGTGCTGCCCCGGCCATACGGGGAAGCGCTCTGCATTTTTTTTAATGGCTGTTTCTACGAGGGAGCTTTAGTGGAGTCGTAAGCCCCCGCAGGGTGGGGATTTCCGTTCTCCTGCTTAGGGGAGGCGCGGCAAGCCGGAGGTGCGGGGAAGGGGGAAGAGGTGCTGCCAGCCGAGGGCGGCCGGGTCTCCGCGGGCAGGGGGTCTCTGTCCGGGGGACGCAGAGCAGATGGCGGTAGCGGGAGGGCCAGCGGAAAGCTGGTCATGTAGAATATTCTGCCAATGCGGCGGGCCACCTGAGGGAAGCAGCCACACATCAGCGTTTCAGCGCAGACAAGGCACAGGCAGGAAACACTCCAACAATACTGACATACCAAACACTACCGCATGACTCACAATACTGGAACACCGTACACTGCAATTTACTGTTGGGAAATGCTTGTAAACGTGTGGAGGAAATTGTTTTGGTTCCGTTTATTACGGTTCGAGAGTAAAACGGCAGCCGAGCGTCTCCTCGAGCCCCGCGGAAGCTGCTGGGCTACCTGAGAGCGGATCTTGAGGGCAGGGCCCAGTTTCAGCCCCATGTTGTTGAGCAGGTGCTCCTCGGTCAGCAGGGGCAGCGTCTCGCCGTCGATAGCCTGCTCTCGAAATACCTGAGACAAGAGACGTCACTTGAGTCACACGTCACACGGCCACGCCCACGTCCGGCGTACACGTGAGCAGCGCCGTGGCCACGCGGCGGGTTCGGGTGGAAGCAGTGGATGGGTGATGCGTTAGGCATGCAATGGGGGTGTTTGGGGGGGGGGTTCATGACAAGTTCGACGGTGGGGCACGGCTGGGAGCGAGACAAAGATAAGAGCAGTGCGGAGCGGCCCGTGGCTCGACCTCCAAGCGCGCTAGCCGCTGCCGCTAACGCTAGCCGCTGATGCTAACGCCAGCCGCCCTACGAATTTGATTGGCGGCGCGGGTCTCTCTAAACCCCTCCCCACCCTCCGCCCCTTCCCAAACGCCTCCCTGCGCTCTCCGGCTCTCGCGTGGCCCCTCCCCTGTCGAAGGGGGGGGGCGGGGCCAAGCGAGGGGAGGCGTGTGGCGCTCTGCTCCTGCTCTTGTCCTCACCTGGGCGTACTCTCCACAGCCGGCCAGGCTGCTGATGAAGCTGCACACCTCCTCCACGCTCCACTTGCCCACGTCCTCGGCTGCCGCCTCCTCGCCGTCCGTGAACAGACCTCCCATGGCGCCTGGCAGGCCCCCAACGAGCCGAGGGGGAAGCAGAGATCGTTAGAGACGGGAGCCTCGGGGAGCAGCCCCCCCCCCCCACGGGTCTGTTAATGACCCCGCCTGTTCCAGAGTTTGGGAGGGTTAGGATGCACGGCCCCTGCCCGGGGCAGGTCCCTGCACTGTAGGCTGGATGCACAGGTAATGCTTTGCAGATGGCTGAGACTGTGCTGGGGGAGGTGAAGAAAAACACCCCCTCCAGGAATAGCCATAGCGCCTAGTGGATGGTCTTAAGTCAATTCATATATATATATATATATATAAGAAATCTGATTAATTCATTATTTTACAATTTGAAATGTATTAATCTGACTGAATAATACTATTTGACTGCGTGTATTTGATTCAGTTGAATATATCTAAGTATGTCTGAGTCTGCTTGGTGTACTAACCTCTTGGTGTTTGGCTGTACTGTATGGAGAGTGTGCGTACCTCTTTTTCAGTTGCGTATGTGTGTGTGTGCGTGTGTGTGTGTGTCTGTCTGTCTATGAGTACTGTGCATGTGTGTGCATTTTGTCAGATATTCAGGATTCCCCAGAGACACTTGGGAAGGTTTGGATGGGTATTTTTTCATTAGGAGTCACACAGTAGGAGTTACTCCCTCTCTCCCTGTTTCTTTCAGCGAGGAGGGCTCCTGTTTGAGTTCTGGATCTCTTTACAGGTCATAAAAACCAGAGCCGGCACAATCTCACAGACATCGGCACCGTGCGTGTGCGTGTGTGTGTGTGTGTGTGTGTGTGTGTGTGTGTGTGTGTGAGAGTCACAGGGCTACATAGGCAGAGAAGTGGCGGCTGAGGCCTGGGAACTAATCTGTGATCTCTGATTTCTGATTCTTATTACTTCCGACTAGAACCTTGAAATTGTCACCTCTTTTTCCAAGAATGAAATATTGTCTAGACAATATTTTCTGCAATATGGAATTAGACATTTAGACATAAAATATTCTGGCTTTTCCTGGAGTTATTATTCAGACTCACCGGTGTGGAAGTAGGGGCTGGCATAGGGGAAGCCAAAGGGCAGAGTTTGTCCTGCCAGCGCAGGGAAGGGGGGCAGCGCAGCAGGTGGTAGATACTTGACCTCGCTCTTGCCCAGTCCTGGTGTGAAGAGATGATGGCTGGGCGAGTCTGGCCCGGCAGAGCCGCAGGGAACGCCGAGCCTGCCCGACCCTTCCCCGAGCTCTTTCAGCCCCTCTCCAGGATTGGCCGCGTCCTTGCTCTGGCACGCCTCCGAGTCCGGCCCCTGCCCGTCTGCCTTGGCCGTCCCCTCCGGCCGCTCCTCTCCCGCCTCGCCGTCGCTATCCGAGTCCTTCATGTCTTCGTCGTGCCCGTCGGTCTCGCGCTGCCTTCCCTCCCCGCGCGCCTCGCTGCCCTGGTGCTCCGCCTGTGGCGCCCCGCCCTTCCTGTGGCTCTTGCGCCCGATGGCTTCTCTGAAGGAGGTGCCGGCCACGGCGGCGGCGGCGGCCGCC
Source organism: Electrophorus electricus (assembly GCF_041902795.1). Lineage (NCBI taxonomy): Eukaryota > Metazoa > Chordata > Actinopteri > Gymnotiformes > Gymnotidae > Electrophorus > Electrophorus electricus. The sequence goes on along the minus strand of NC_137520.1, from coordinate 11,103,197 downwards.
GCCTGGTGATTGAGCGAGAGAAGAGGCGCGCTGTTGTGCCTCAGCACCAGCATGGCGTTGCGGCGGGTGATCTCATCGCGCAGCGGGTGACCCTCGGGAATGTCCTGCAGGCTGCGCAGGGCCGGGTGCTCGGCTGGGAGGCCTGCGTGCAGGCCCAGCGGCTCGGCTAGCAGCCGCTGCCTCTGCAGGCTCTCCAGCTCCTTCTGCCGCAGAAGCTCGGCGGACATCTCCAACCTGCGGCACAAACGGCAGTCGGTCTCGGCCGTGTACGAATCTCTCCCCCCCCCCCGAAGTCCTAATTATAGCAAAAACATGTGGAGACACAAGCTGGTCGGCGCGCGAGATCTTAATCTCCGCTCGCAGACACGGGGAATGCGGCACTAATGGCACACGTGGGTAATGGAGAGCGCTTTGTGGACGCTGTCAGGTGCAGAGCGCCGAGCGATGCCCACAGGCCCGGCGTGTGCAGGTACCTGGCGAGGTTCTGTTTGCGAAGAATCTCTTGCTGACGTGCAAACATCTCCGCCTGGGCGGGTGGCAGGAACCCATACGCTACAGAGGACGACAATAAAAAATATCATTTCCTACACCTAGTTTGGCCAGTATGGCAAAAAAAAAAAATTCTAATTTTCCATGATATAAAATACATTTATCAATATTTGATGTTTATATTTTTGCTTACTAACCCTATGATGTCAAATTGCCTGTACTGTTTTCCACCTCAGCAACCCCATGCCCCAGTCACTGTGCCTGACGTTTGTACATCACACTGTGTTCTTTATAATTAAGGCAAATCTACCATGTCGGGAGATTACTTGCGAGGGGCAGCATAAGTGTCGTTTCTGTGGGTTCCAACCTTAACTAAACCCCCGGGTGCATGGGCTTTCAGCGAGTAGCTATGGAGACGGGGTGTTTGGGGGGGGGGCTCACCTGGCGTTTGGCAGAGGGCCGACGGCATGCCCAGGAAGGGTGGCCTCAGGTGTGGTCCCAGCGCGATGTGGGGCGCGTTCTGCGGGGACAGCAGCGGAGGAGGGTGGGACATCTCTCTGTGGAAGCGCACAGACACAAACAAACAAACAGTTGACGCCCAAATCCGTGTGGGTTCTCCACAGCCAAGCCTGCCCTTCTTCCACTAAAGCTTCACTAAATTTGGCTCCGAAAGGATTAGAGGATGACAGGAAAGAGTCACTCTCCGTCGAACTCTTTTGAACTCCTAAGACGACACCCGGGCGAGCGCGAGGGGCGAGACGTCGACGGCCAGCGGACGGAGAGACTTGAGTTGGTTCGGGTTTATCGCACTTAAGGGGCATTGTTCAGAATCTCGGAGATTACCATTTTTTACAGACCAAGTACATCACACCAAAAAAAAAAAAAACAAAAAAAAAAAAAAAAAAAACGCACCTCGTCCTAGCCGTGCGATGGGAGCCCTGGTGCCTGTATCTGTACAGTGCTTCAGTATTATGCTAATTTCCCTGTATGCCCCCTCGTCGGCTATTTTTATCGCTCCCTCCAGTGCAACAGTAGCCGCTCATCAGTCCTGTCACGCTGTGGCCAGCGGCACTGTTTGTACCCTGGGCCTCCCTCCTCCTCCTCCTCCTCCTCCCCCCCCTCCCTCCCCCGCGCCCTCCCTCCCTCGCTCCCTCGCTCGCACGGCGGCCCTGCCACTCTGGTAATGAGGGCTGAATACACAATAAGAGCATGTCATAGTCTGACAGCCGGGGCGGCCCCTCTGCCTCGCCTGGGCTACAGGCTGGAGCACCTCCTAATTAACACAGACCTTCCTCTTCTAGCCTCACATGTGCGCGCACACACACACACACACACACACACATCCTCCCGCCGCCTCTAACCGCTGCATTCAGCCAATGAAAGGTGGTGTGTGGCGAAGCCTCCACGTTTTTCAAAAAGGCTCTCAATTATGTTTTTCTCCTTTTGTAAGGGCAGAGAATACAGGCTGCTCTTATTCAATACCGCACACACCTTTATCGAGCGGCGGTGGCAAGGGGGGAAGGAGTTTGGGGGGGGGGGGGTGAGAGAGGGAGAAGGAGAGAGAGAGAGCGCGCCTTTAGCGAGGCGATAAAACGTGAAGACGTACTCTCAGCTGCTGTATCAGGCTGAAGGGACGAGCTCTGGTGTGACATGGGGCTGAAATTGGGCAGCGGTGCAGCGTGGGGGCCCCGCAGGGCAATTTACTGCCCCTCCGCCCCCTTCGCCAGCACTCTGTCCCCCCCCCCCCCCCCCCCCCCAACATATGCACACTGTACATATAACACAGAAATGTACGCACGGTGCAGGAAGACTGCACGCGCGCACAGAGACCCTCGCACAAACATATATGCCGTGTGAAGTCTACACGAGCGCGCACGCACAGACCGTGAAGAGGCGAGAGAGCAGCACCGCGGCTTTGTTGTAGGAAGTGAGTGTCTCTTGCTCCAGGGGGAGGGAGCAAAGGCAGCACAGCGGAAAACAAACACGGCAGCCTCGGAACGGCGGCGACGGGAGGAAGCGGAACGAGCTGAGGAAAGGAGGAAGAAAGGAAAAACGGACCCTGCTCGACGTGGGCTCCCATCACCCCCCAGCTAAATAGCCCCTTGCATGTTATTATCCCCGGAAAACAACAGCAACTACTGCAGACGGAGCAAACCAGGGGAACGGGAAGGAAGGCGAGAGAAGCAGGGAGAGGGGGAGGGGAGAAGAGCCAGCCAGCGAGAAAAGAGAAAGAGGGCGGAAAAAAAAATTATTGATCGATCGGGGCCGCTGCTGAAATGTTAATGCTAATCGTATAAGCGCTTTCCGCCGGTGCCTTGCGCTCCGGTGGCAGATCCAATTAATCTCAGGGAAGGCAGCGCGTGACCTTGGGGCCCGGAGCCAGGCGGGCGGCCCAGCCGCGCTTATGTAATTACACTGTGAAGTGTGTAATCACCTGGTCTAATCCCTCAGGCCGCACAATTAGCCCGGGCGGCGCTGGCCGGGGCTGGCAGGCTCGGCGCCCGCCCCGCACGTCCCGCGGATGAATAACGGTCAATTAAAGCTGCATGACTGGGGCCGCGAGGCGTCCGCTCGATCGTAATTAGCCGTAATCACGAGGAGACGTGCCCGGCAGACGTGCCTCTCCTTTTATAGGAAGCAATTTGGGGAGGAGGCAGCTTTAACCGCGCCGCCCCGGACCATAGCCGCCGCCGCCGCCGCCACGGTGGGGTGGGGGGTTGGGGCCGGAGGCCGGCTGCTCGTGGAAGGCCGGGCTGCCAGGGGAGGTGTTGTTGCCGAGACGTTATTCCCGCACACACTTCCAGAGCCTGGGCTTGTTTTTCTGTTTGGTATGGGTACCGTTTCTCCGAATGTTCGCGTGAACTGTGAGTGCACTTAGATTCCCTCATTTAGGTGCAGTCGCCATCTCTCAGCACAGTTGAAACTACTAATGAACTACTCAGTAGTTCTGTATCTGTCCTAAAAAGTAACTCAGGATATTTTAGTGGGGCAAGTTTTGGAGCAGCATATCCAAGCACCCTCCTCACACTATGTCCAGTTTCCTCATTATTTCATTCTCTCTCTCTCTCTCTCTCTCTCTCTCTCTCTCTCTCTCTCTCTCTCTCTCTTTCACTCATTCTCTCGCTCTCATTCTCTCTCTCGCTCTCATTCTCTCTCTCTCACTCATTCTCTCTCTCTCACTCATTCTCTCTCTCTCACTCATTCTCTCTCTCTCACTCATTCTCTCTCTCACTCTCTCTCTCACTCATTCTCTCTCTCACTCATTCTCTCTCTCACTCTCTCACTCATTCACTCTCTCACTCTCTCACTCATTCACTCTCTCACTCATTCACTCTCTCACTCATTCTCTCTCTCATTCTCTCTCTCATTCTCTCTCTCATTCTCTCTCTCATTCTCTCTCTCATTCTCTCTCTCATTCTCTCTCTCTCTCTCTCTCTCTCTCTCGCTAAACCTCAGGCTGTTCCCTCATGTGTGACGACCTGTCAGAGTGGCGGCGCCATCGCTCCCTGCCTGAGAGCAGCGGCAGCGAGGCGAGCGCGTGCGCGTGCGTGTGTGTGTGTGTGTTTGTGTGTGTGTGTGTGTGTGTGTGTGTGTGTGTGTGTGTGTGTGTGCGCGTGCTAAACTGGCCAGGCCGGAGCGAGATGAGAGAGGAGTGGAGCAGAGCTGACAGGACGGCCCTTAATGAGGGGAGCGCAAGGGATTAGCCGCGCCCCGCCTGCCTCGCTGCGCCTCGCCTTGCCTCCGCAGGAACACATTTGCACAGGAAGCTCATTAAAATGCATGAGGCTCTCGCTCGCTCTCCCTCTCCCTCTCCCCCCCACCCCCAGACCACTGTCTGTTCCTGCTGCCGCCCCACATGCCAAACACATTAGGATTTGCCTTGCAGATTCCCTAAATGCGATCAGACAAATGGCTGGGCCGGGACTGGAGAGCTATTGATCGCAGTAATGATTTGTTTTTAACAATAGCCACTAATGGGCGTCAGATAATCAATTATGAAGAGTCGATGGAAAGGTGAGCTTGAGGAATGGCTTTGGGCTCACCCTTTCAGCCTGGCTGGCTCCCGAGTCGATGCTTTACGGGGGGCCGGGCCGGGCGGTCCCGTCCTTTTACAATGTCACTCGTAGTCAATGACAAAAGCATGCGGCTGACCCTAACCTCCAGGAAAGCCGGAAAAGGGCTGCCAGGGGCCACAGAGTCTACAGCCTTCATACCGCACCGGATTACGGCCAAAGAAAGGGTTAAAGACAGAGGAATAAGAGGGTGGGAGGTTGAAAAAGAAAAAAAAAAAAAAAAAAAAAAAAAAGCACACGGCCTTCCCCTTCCTCTCGCCCTCCGACCAGGGAAGCACGCAGGCCTAGTTAACATCAGTGGTCCTGTGTGACTAATTACAGTGGCTGAGCAGAGCAAGGGTAGCTCGCTGGCCCGCGCTGCACGCTGGGCTCCCAACAGGGCTCAGCGCAGGGCCCGGCGCGGAGCAGAACGCAACGCCCACGCTAACGCCACCCTCCCCTCCCCCCGGCCCGCTCTCGCCCTCCCTCCCTCCCTCCCGCCTCGCCTCGCCTCGCCAGCCCATTATCGATCCTCCGGCTTCCCGCGCCACATAAATAATCGACAAGCAATTACCCGCCCACTCCCGCCGCCAGGGCTTTGTTTGGGGGTGGAGGGAAGCGCCAGCAGCGCCAGGGCAGTGCTGGGAGGGGGGCCGGAGAGGCACAGAGTGCCCGGATGATCAGCTAAGCCCACAGCCCCATAAATGCCTCCTGACGTGATCAAATCGAACAGGGACGCAAAGCCGTAATGCCCGTCGGCGATCAGAGCCCATTAATGAGTTTTTCCTTTATTTCGACTGTTCAGATCCACTTCTCTCTCTCTCTCTCCCCCCCACTTCAGTGCCGTTCAGATTTTGTCTTCTCCACCCTCCTCCTTTTTCAGCACGTGGTCACCCACTCAAAACGGCCATGCAGTATTCATCAGAGCCGGATGTTGGCCTCATTATTAATGTAAAATATTCATGTTATTTTAAAGCATGGGGCTTTTTTTCCCCCTTTTCTGTGGTCTTAAAGTGTGCCTGGGAGGTTTTCCTTCTACAGAGGGGCAATTTACACACACACACACACACACACACACACACACACACACACACACACACGTGCGAGAACGCACGCACGCACGCATACACACACAATGTTCAAATCTACTCAATCCCACAATCTAGAGCTGTGAAAGCACATCCATATGTGTGGTTGGAGTGTGTTTGGTGCTTGCCAGATCCTGGAGCAGCTCTGAGAAATAGATAGAAAACTCCTACGTCTGTCAGCTGACCCCACCGACATCATTCAGAACTGCTTTGGCCATGTATGATGTTCATGCAATGTTCAATGGGCACAGAATCCATATGTGGTGGCTATGTGTCATTCTCTTTAGTCGCACACCCGGCCATTATTGTATTAACAGATATGTGAGTGTGTGTGAAACTGGCTAAAAGTAAGTACGTTTCTGGTTAGCATTCTGGCTGATGCCTTGGGACAACGCTGAGGCCTGGAAGTGCACATCTGCGTGTGTGTGTGTGTGTGTGTGTGAGAGAGAGAGAGACAGAGAGAGAGAGTGTGTAGCTGTACCTCTCCGTGAACTGGGCATCCCTGTGCTGGGGCAGGCCCTGTTTGCGTCGCTGGCTGGAGGAGCTCCCTGCTCCTGGGAGATGGGCTTCCAAGGCTCCTGGGTTCCTCCCAGCAGCCATGGCTTCCTGACGCACGCGCAGCAGCTCTGAGGACACACACACACACACAGGGTAAAGCACGCGCTAATGCCACAGCTCACCACACTCCCGAGGGTGCCATGTTTGATTAGCGCCACAGTGGGCGCTCCAGGGCGGAAAATTCACAAGCATTCAGGTGCAGCGCCGTTCGTCTAACGTGTGCACGTCAAGTAGCCCAGTTCATGACTGGTGCTTCATTCCGAGTGCACACTATAAAAAGTAGCCTATTGCTGGATGCATATAGCTTCCCTCTAGACATAGAGAGGCAGAGTTAACCGGAATGAAATGACAGCAACAATGCACAATCACACACACACATACACACACACACACAATCTAGCTTTGTTACCTCTTGGGTCACCCTTTCGAGCTGCAGTTCTGTTTCTGTCCTCTCCTAAAGCTGGCTGGCCAAGCCCATATCCCATCATTACCAAACTAACAGGGTCACAACAGGAAGCACACAATCTAATGAAAGGGTGTTAAATAGAAAATCCATCCTGTGTAGCCCCCCCCCCTCCCCCGCACTCCCCCTCCCCTCTCCTCCCCTCTCCTCCGGCCCTTTTTTAATTAGACAGTTCCCGTGGGAGCTGGCGGCCATTTCCGAGGCCGGCGTGTGGGGCTGAGCGATCGGGTCGGGGGCGGCGCGACAGATATTAATGCGCACAGGCCCGCTGTATTGATCTGTTTATTGCACTTCCCCGTGGGGGACCAGACCAACGGTAGACAAGCCCTCTAACAGCCAAAGAGAGAGGGAGAGAGAGAGAGAGAGAGAGAGAGAGAGAAGGAAAGAGCGAAAGAGCAAGTGAGAGGAAGAGAAAAAAAGCAAAGTGGGAGAGATAGGGAGAAAGTCAGAGATAGAAAGATATTCCAACAGCAAACTTGAGAAAACTTGCTGGCGTTTGGCCACAGCTTTTTCCTTCATTAACTCTCGAGGTTACTGCTGTTGCGGAAGGACGTTCGAGATGGCTACCGTGTGCCTAGTTCTGTGGTGCGGTTTTATAAATCAGTGCGAACTGGGGGGTGGGGGGTGAGATCTATGAAATTCAAAGCGGCTCTGACCCCCCCCCCCTGCACTCCCTTGGCAGGGCCTGTCCTGTGTGATGCACACATTTACATTATTCTCTTTCATGTGCAGGAGAGAGCCCGGCAGCGCCTGCTCACCTGGGGCGGCCGTCCGGAGCAGAGCAGCCATCCCGACAGCGTCTGCCGCATCCGTGCCAAAGCCTCCAGCAGTCTGGGCCGCAGGGGCCAGGCGAGGGGATAGACGCTTACCTTTCCTATTCAGGCTCTGGAGCCTAACTGCCACAAACCGACAACCAACGCCCCCCTCCCCGCGGCAAACAAAATATCTGAGGTCCAGCGGCAGCGTGCCGGAAAACAAACCGCGTCACGCGCAGTAAGCTCTTCCTTTGTCCCGCCTTCCTCCTTTGTGTGGAAGAGGGGAGACGTGGGGCCGGCCGCGCCGGCGCTGAGGGCTTCCTGCCTCCCTGCTCCGTACATCAAGGGAGAGCGCGGGGAGACGACGGAGGCCTCCTGGTGACCTCGCGGCCGCGGCGGCTGACGCCCCCCCCCCGCCGTCCGACCCCCCCTGCCCACGCGAACCTCACTCACTTATGCACACGCGCACACACACACGTCCGAGCTGCTTCCCAGCCTTTCGTTTCGGGGCCTCCTCTTCAAACAGATGAAAGGGACCCTCTGCAGGGACTCGGGAGCGAGGTGGGCAGGAACGAAAGAGAGAATGCAAAAGCAGACCGGTGTGGGGAGAGGCTGGGGAGACAGATCCAGGGGCCCACGGGGGCCCGCTCCAATCCTCGCCAGTGTCAAGGGGCCCTTAGCAGGCTATTCACCTCGCCTACAGTAGAGAGCCTAGCCTTGCTTGCACGCATACACTTATGTACACTCACACACACACACACACACACACACACACACACACACACACACATCAGATGAGGTAGAGAGAATAGGGCAAGAAAAGCAGTAAAAAAAAAAAAAAAAGGTTAAAAAAAAAAAACAGAAAAAAACTGCCTGAGGACGGAGTAGGATGTTTCTGAGGAGAGTTGAAAAGGAGGGAGAGAGAGAGAGAGAGAGAGAGAGAGAGAGAAAAGGACAGTGATCAGAGAGAGAGAGGGAGAGAGAGAGAGAGAGAGAGAGAGAGAGGTTCCCCCGCCAAAAAAAGAGAAACTCTTTCCGCAACACAAAAGCCACCATGGGTGCAGGAGTTGTGGTGCAGACCAGAAAACAAACAAGCTCATCTATTAAGCGTGCTTGTGGACGGCGCGAGACCCATCCTGAGAAACAGCACGAGACGCAGCGTGAGACGCAGAACCGGAGCGGGGAGGGATTTCTGGGACACGCAGACAGATTAAATTTGTGTGGCAAAAAAAGCGAAAATCTCCAAAGGAAATTTGATCCGCTCACAGCTAGGGTGAACGACCACGGATTTTCTGCTGGTGGAATGCGTAGAAAACATACGTGGGGAGTAATATGAGCGGCAAAATAAAATCCGTACTTCAGGAAAAAGAAATGGAAAGGGAGCAGAAAAAGAGCGAAAAAAGTTTCCCAGGATGTCTGTCCAGTACGAGGGCTGGGGTTAGAAGACGAGGAGGAAACATCTCTCCCATCAGAGCTGGCAGACAGAGGCGTTGGCAGTGGCCGACTGGCATGGCCTTATCGTGGGCTTATGAGCTCAGCATGCACGGGCGTGCCGTCACGCTCGCATTCTTCAGAGGGTGGGGGGGAGGGCACTCCTCACCCCTGTGAACCTGTTTCGAATGGCAAGGCTTACGAAACCGTACACCTAACTTCACCGGCCAAATTGCCAAGGGAGGAACCGACGGCGGTGCCGCAAATCGCTGCAGCCCCGCGAGCGGCCAGCCCGGTCCTCCTTCCCCAAATCTGTCCGCCCTCGTGGAGTTTTTCCCTCTCCCATCCTTGCTTTTGTGGCATCATCACAATGCGGGAAGGGAGGATAGAGAGAGCACGAGCGTGTCAGACTCGGAAGAGGGAGAGAGAGGGAGAGGGAGAGAAAGAGAGAGAGAGGGAGGGGCGGAGAGAGAGAGGGAGAGAGAGAGAGAAGCCGAGGGGGCTGTGGGTGGGGAGAAAGGAAAGGGAGACTTAACACAAGTGGGAAGGAAATCAACAGTGCGAACGTGTCTGCAATGCGCCACCGTACACCAGCACCAACCAGGAAACTTCTGTGAGCAGCAGAATGAGCTGTGCACGGCTGCTATAAAGCCCCCCTCCCCACACACAGACACACACACACAGACACACACACACAGACACACACACACACACACACATGCAGGCCCCGTAATTCCTTACAGATGCGGGAGGAGGCCAATTAAAACATTTATAGCGCGCAGCCCTTGAATTTGCAGCTGGCAATTAAAAATCATTACTGATCAAATGAAAATTAAAGTAATACACTTTTAGAACCTGCACGGACACACGTCTGATTAAATGCGCGCTACTGCAGTCCTAAAGCCCCGTGCCAATTAAAGACACATTCTTAAGGCGGCAAGGTTAATGACGTATACCCTGCAAGTTTAAAGGCATAATTAAGATGGTACCCACAAATAAAATAGGTCAAAGCATGGCAGCAAAGTTTTTGTTTATGCTTTTGTTTAATATCTTCCAACTGCAGTTCAACCTCACGACTGTACAGCAAGAGGGCATGAGAAAAAAAAAACACACTTGTCGTTTCCATGGTATTGGTAATTTAGAAGGTTGGCTCGCAGCCAATCAAAGAGAACAAATCAATATCCAGCAAAGCTGCGGGCCTGACGCCAGCGCTATTTACTCCTGTGTGCTGTGGAGTCACAGATCACTCACTCTGACATTGTGACATTGGGTGGGCTCAGGCCTGGAAATAGAACTGTCAGCAGTCTCCAGCACAGCCCTGTGCTGGCCACAGCAAGGGCCACCGGGGCCTGAGTCCAGCTGAACTAGTGTGGTTTATATAGTGTTGAAGTACTGCACATTGGTTGTGGGGTCAAGGACCTAATTACAGAACGCACAGTTACACGCACAGTTACGCACACACATGCACACACATGCACACACACACACTCACACACACTCACACTCACTCACACTCACTCACACTCACTCACACTCACTCACACTCACCATGGCCTGGGATGCCCATGTTGGTCGCCAGCTGGTAGAGGCGCTGCTGCTGCTCGTCGTAGGAGGTGTGGTCATTGAGCGCTGACATCATCCGCCTGTAGTGCTCCTCGGGGGTCATGTGACCAGCTGGCTCCAGAGCAGGGGTTTGTGAATTCTCTGTGGAACAGCGTGGGGACAGAAGGTTAGGAAATGGAGCGTAGTTCTTCTCTCGGAACGCGACCGCACTCGCAGCTGGGAGTGTACATGGAGCGGCCAGACAAGAAGCTTTACAGGGGCCTTCCCTCTGGATGGAGGCTTCCCCACACGTCAACAATCCTGGAATTTCTTCTTGGTTTTATATTAGGAGGCCCCATTACCGGGCAAAACATTTTTGCCACATGCATGCTCCATTCATGGAATAAAAAAGAATCAGCATTCGCACATTATAGGGCCATAAGGAGCCCATATCGTCCCGAAACGTGGTGGAGTCCTCACACTGAGAGCGACTTCTGGACAGCACGAGGTGATCAGGGGCAGAGAGACGGACACAATCGTTGTGTGTGCCACGCACAGGGCGAGGGGAAAGAAAGTGAATGAGTGAATTACTGGGTGTGGTGGCTGTCCAGGGCAGGTGCGCAGGGGAGGGAGTAACCCAAGACTGAACTGGGGGGTGGGGGTGGAAGAGAGGGAGAAAGGAGGGGGGATATATTTACGCTCCTCACTGAAATCTGAGTCTGGCCTCAGGCTGAGGTAGGGAGCGGGAGGGTACCGCAGCATCCCAAGGCCCTTCAGGTGTGTGTGTGTGTGTGTGTGTGTGTGTGTACGCGTGCAAAAAAACCAGAGACAGACAGATAGAGAAAGAAAGGAAGAGAGGGAGCATTTTGCCTGTGCTACTAAACTAGTAGAGTCTATATTCAACTTTTTAAAATTTTTGAGTAACTCTGGGTGCAGTACAGATTTTAAAGTGAAGATCCAGGCTCCAGGGTGCATGAATATTAACAGTAAGTGGTTTAAGTTTGTGTGTGTGTGTGTGTGTGTGGGTGGGTGTGTGTGTGTGTTCTTCTGTACTATATGCATTTTTTAAACCATGTCTTTTACGGATGTGTGTATTTTGTCAGTACCACAAAGTGTGTGAAACATACTCAGAGCTTTCTTTGTGCTTGTGTGTGTGTGTGTGTGTGTGTGTGTTTGTGTGTGTGAGATTATGCGGCCACTGGATGACGGAGTCTGGACCTTCACTTTAAAGTCTGTATCATTGCGTCCTCCCCTCCGCTCACCCTGCACTCCTCTCTGCTTTATTCATTAAACATATTGCTCCATGCCAAAGACTTCTGTCCTGCCAGGTGTGTGTGTGTGTGTGTGTGTGTGTGTGTGTGTGTGTGTGTGTGTGCGCATGTCTGAAGGACCCACTAGTTGTCCTTGTCTAAGGCACCACCTTAAGGTTGTCCTTGTCTAAGGCACCACCTTAAGGTGGTGTCTTAGACAAGGACAAGTAGTGGGTCCTTCAGACACACACACACACACACACACACACACACACACCCAACTCAGCTGTTTGGGTGGGGTAGCAGAACACAGACATGAGACGTTAGATCAGCGGCGTCCCGAATCCTCCCTAATCCGTGGCCAGCGGCCAGGGCCAGTCCGCTGTAATTCAGCGCAGTGTGACGGTCGCGATACGTGCCCCCCCCCCGTCAGGAGCCCACAGGTAAGGCCCATAAACAGGACTGTGAGCGGTGACGACAACATCTAAAAACAGATCTGGCAGCATCCTAATTCCTGGGCGCGGACGTGCTGCGTTAAATACTGTCATTGCACTTTAAGGGCCGCGTTCAAACAGCGCAGCCGTTCCTCTGTAGGGGGACAGTGCAAGCTATTGCAGTGGAGTGTGTCATTTAATAGTGATGCAACATGTCAACTTGTCTGCACAGTGCCAGCCAGGAACCGGTACAAGTGGTCAATGGTTTTAGTAGTGCATGTGCACTGCTGCAAGTGTGCACCCATCAAAACAAGCAGTGTAAAACTGCTACTATGCTTCCCCCTGACTCACAGAGTTGCATATATAATAGAACGTCCTTCTCTGGGAGTAGGACTTTCTTATATGCAGATTAAATGCAAACTGAAACAGTACTTCGGCAATCAAATAGAGGAAATCTTGCACGTGGAGTACTGAGACAGACCTTCTACCTGTCCGCGCGCACACACACACGCATGCGCGCACACACGCAAACACAAACACACACAGCCTGCTCTGTGCTCTCAGCTTGAGCAGCTGACCTAATCTGGGGGGCAGGCGGTAAATCTGGCACAGGACTGCTGGGGGTATCTGCTACCTCCCACCTCCCTGCTTGTGCCGTCCTGGCTGTCGGCATGGGCGCACATGCATGTGATTTGTGACGCCCCAGAGAGATCGAGAACGACGGAGAGCGAGGGAGGGACAGAGAGAGAGAGAGAGAGAAACGGCGCGAAGAGCCAACTCTCCCCTGGATCCCACCGCAACTCACCAGGGAGAGACAGGAGACACGGAAAAAACGAGAAGCAGGAGGTGGAAAAGCCATTGGAAATCTATACCTAAATAAGGCACAGAGACGTGGGAGTGACAAGTCTAGCGCACTATGCGCAA
>NC_137520.1:10995211-11085211 GCF_041902795.1 Electrophorus electricus | reverse complement strand
CTCTCCTTCTCTCTTTATGCCTCAGCTTGTGGAAATCCACACGTCCCTTCTGTAGCCCCAGCGTAGACCTGCTCCGGAGAACAGCTCCCTGGCTGGCCTCTGGCCCTTGGTCTTAAACGCATTTAACTCCAGCCCCCTTCAGGGACGGGAGCCCAGGAAAGACGAATCGGGGCCAGCACTTTAATATAGGGCTAAGACAGTGGTGTGAGAGAGAGAGAGAGAGAGAGAGAGAGAGAGAGAGAGAGAGAGAGAGAGAGAGCGCGCAGGGAGCCAGAGGAAAGCGAGGGAGGCGCTCTGATTTATTCCTCTCTTCTCGTTTCTCTCTCCTCCTCTGTCTCTCTCTGGCCACCGACAGGTCGGACAGACCAGACTCCTTAATTCCCTTTTCTTATTCCCTTAATCTGTCATCTTTATCAGGCAGGGGAAGTGGCGGGCGGCGCGCGGAGCCGCGGCCTCCGATCAATCTCCACATTACAGCTGACAGAATGGTGCTAATAACTTATTGATCCCCCTGTTTGCGGGCCTCGGCCAGGGCTGAAAGGCTGCCATTGATTGGCTACGGGGGGGAGAGAGACGCGAGGCGCTTCCGCCGGCCCGGAGGACACGACGCCACCTCCCTCCGCTGCCGCTCTCCCGCTGAGAGGGGGAGGAGAGGGAGCGGGAGGGGAGAAAAGTCCAGACAGAGACAAGGGAAGGCAAACAGAAAAGGGATGAGAGGCAAAGCTGCAACATGGCTGAACAGAAACAAACAAGAAAACGGACAATTAAGCAAAGGAGAATAGATTGGTAAGGAGACACACCGGATGTTTCACGGAGAAAAAACGCAAACACGGCTAACAATTCCTTGTCTGCCCAGCTAACTACAGTGCCCACACATGGCTTCAAGCATACCATACTGGTTTGTCCACATATAACTCCTGACACTAGGGAAGACTGCTCTACATGGTGATACATACAAATTCTGCTCCTCTGATCTCCACACACACACACACACACACACGCGCACACACACACGCGCGCGCACGCGCACACACGCACGCACACACACGCACGCGCACACACACGCGCACACACGCGCACGCGCACACACACACACACGCACACACGCACGCACACAAATTCCATCAGGATTTAGAGAAAAATCTAAAACACCTTATACGCCTGTTAACAGTCTCTGGTCTGACCGCAAAGCCACGTTTAGGAGTCTACACAGGGAGCCAGACGAGCCACCGGCGCCCCTGCCCCCTCTCCCTCTCCCCCTCCCTCTCGCCCTCCCCCTGCCCTGGGGCCAGTGCAGCCGGCCGGCCGGGTGGGAGGGGTGGGGGGGCGCCTGGCCTCCGTCGCTGGCTGGCTGGGACTGACGCCTGGGTCGGCTCCCCTGTCTGTCCCTCAGATTTAATTAACGGCTCTCCCCAGCGCTGCGCGGTCCAGCGTGGCGGCCAAACCCCCCCCCAACCTCCCTCCGCCCACATCCCCTCCTGCCTCCGCCTGTCTCGTGCGACTCTGCCGCTGTCTGCTCTCCCCTGATACCACGCAGGACTCCACTCATTCATTTCTCCACCGATTTTCCAACTCCTCTTTTTCTTGTACCCCCCCCCCCCCCCCGTCTTCCTGGCTCTATAACCACATACCCACGGCAGAAGTCAGACTTGAAAGGAAGTGAAAGAGACTGTGTGACGAAAAAAAAATAGAGCCAGTGGTGTCTCACAGTTTAACATGGAAAAATTCGCTTTGATCTGTTCAGTGTCAACATTTGTAGCTCCAACCTTTTCCTGAATGTGGCAAATTCAGCGTTTCACAGGCCTGAATGCTTATATGTGAGCACGCCCTGAAGGTGCAGAGGACTAGCCAATAGCAGCCAAGCTCTCTCACTGTCCTGCAGCCATATCTGTGGTGTGGGGTTTTGTCTTGTTTTTTGTCCACCACGCCCATGCACGGTACCTGTACCCTGTCGCCGCTGACATCAGCTCCTCTCCCAACGTCTCTGCCGTGACCTTGTCTGACCGTTGACCCGAAACAGGGGCAGAAGCTCTCTGATTAGGGCAGTCAGCGATCTCGACTTGTTCACAGACTTAAATCGCCCCCTTTCTGACAGATTTGGGTCCTCTGCCCCACCAAGGGCGGCTCGTTAAGAGTTAAGATGAGGAGCCATAGAGCTTGTCCTACGGAAAAGATATCTCACCCTTTCCAAACATTTCGGCCGAACTCCAGCTCGCTTTTGCAGCAGTTAGCCAGAGGCCAGAGAGACGCAAGGGCATGGATACTGATATTAGCTGGAGAATGGAGAGATGTAGGATTATGGGGACTGACTCAGATAATGTGAGACTTAATGTCTTTAATAGGAGTTTAAGTAGTATTGATCCCCATATGGCAATTCATGTAGAAACCAACGACCTGGATCCCATTCAGCTCTCAATAACAAGTTTGACATGTGCATGGCTCACCTCAACAACACAAACACACTACAACTTGAGTCCTTAAGCTGCTCAAGTGAAGAGTCATTTTTAAATGACTTTGAGCCTGTTCTGCATTCTTGGACATGTATTTCATGAAAATAATCAAATAAAAAGATACTGCTGGAAACCTGCAAATTCTTGTGCAATTCTGACATTTTAGCTTACTTGTCAATGAACTTGTACATACCACAAATCTACTTTTGTTGTTGTAACAGAGGGTTTAAAGAGTTTAGTGAGAAAATGAGGACAGGGCATTAAGTAATGAACTAAATAGGAACACAATCAGATAAAGAATTAGCTAACAATCAAGCAATTAATATTCTAACACTACAGTTTGAATCAATGCAAAAACTGTTACATTGAGAAAAGAGAAGGACAGAGAGAGAGAGAGAGAGAGAGAGAGAGAGAGAGAGAGCTAGGCTCTATAAGGCCTACAGAGTCTCAGCTCTGAGTGTATCCCACCTGAATGTGCAGATGCAAGGGTGATGTCAGAGCAGGGCTGGCCCTCAGGCATGCCGTGCTGGCGGGTGTGGTGCAGGTTGGAGATGATCGTCGAGAGGTCACTGTCACGACTACTGAGAAAGAGGAAGAGACCGAAAGAAAAAGACAAAGAGTGAGAGAGAGAGAGCAAGAGAGAGAGAAGGAGAGACATGGTGAGCACCACTGTGGAAATGTAATCTCACACTTTTTGCAAACATAACGCATCAGCTCGCTCACACACTAACCACAGCAACACAGAAAGGTGCCACGCAACACGCCTGCTCAGAGAGGAAGTGAAGCACGGGAGTGTCACACCCGGCCGTCTCTTACCACACAATCAGCCATAGGCCCTGAATTCCTAAAGCTGTATCGACGGGTCGCGACGCGGTAGAAAGAAAAAAGGAAAGAAAGAAAGTGACAGACCCTCACCTGATAAAGGACGCAAGACGGCGAACACCGGCGCACGCCAGCCGCTGAGGCGCCCGTGTCGGCAGATGACGGGCAAGCAGCGGAATGGTATCACAATAATCCCACAGCCGGCGACCTCAGACGCATGGCCGACACACACACACACACACACACACACACACACACACACACACACACACACACACACACACACACACACACACACACACACACACACACACACACACACACACACACACACCCGGAGCAATCGGAGCCTGTGCTGCAGGGTGACGAGGTTATCTACGAGATCTCACCTCGAGACAAAGCCCTCTGTGTTCTGCCCTCTCCCTGCTACCAAGTCCATTGTCTCCTGGATTAGCAGCGCATAATCAGCAATGACAGATTCCTGCATCAAGCAATTTTGAGCCTCATCCTGTCTCATCTTCAAACTTAAGATGTTCTAATCAACACATTCGGGGCTCCTAAGCAGGTTAGGGGCTTAAATGAAGTGATTACGGTTTTCAGCATCGTGCCGCTGAAATCGATGGGGGGGGGGGACGTGGTGAGCAGGGGATAAATAAGGGAAGACGCTCGCTGTCACCGCACAAAGACAAACTGCTAAGCTTTGAATGGAAAGCAGCATGAACATCTGTTGAACCACAACTTCGGCAATTACAGGAGTGGCCGCCATCCGACCTCAACACCTGCTTTCTAGAATTATCAAACTCGTCTGTTTGATATTCAAACTCATCTGCTTGATATTCTCACTAATAGGC
This sequence comes from Electrophorus electricus, assembly GCF_041902795.1. Lineage (NCBI taxonomy): Eukaryota > Metazoa > Chordata > Actinopteri > Gymnotiformes > Gymnotidae > Electrophorus > Electrophorus electricus. The sequence continues at coordinate 11,081,088 of NC_137520.1, read as the reverse complement.
ATTTTAGACTAATATCTGGTTTTGCGCTAAATCTGTATGAATTTATGAATTTTATCAACAACCTACTGGTTTTTTTTTTTTTAACAAACCCAGTCTGGTCTGCACTACATGTCCATCCTTTTTCTCAGCCACCCATCCCCTCCATTAACTGCAGGCATTGCTAGATCCATTTGGGCCACCCACGCTCCTCTGGGGAGGGGCCAGGCATATGGTAGGAATGTACTTTACAGCAATCTGATTAAAGTCCTGATCTCCTTATGCAGCATAGGAGTGTGGAATACCCGATTAGAGTTCCGAGCGGCGTCAGGCAGCGCCCCCTCGTCCGCGGAGGCCGGGCCTGGGCCCACGCTCGGCGCGCGGGAGGTCCCGGCGGGGACGCTTTTTTAACGGGCTGTCGCCGGCTACGGCGGCTCGTCTCGCCTGCCACCGTTTTGCCATGGCAGGCCGGCGGCCCCGCGGTTTGTGGCAGCTGAAATGCCGGTTTTTACGGCACTCGGATTACAGGCTGCGCCTCGGTAATGTCAGCCTGTCACGCTTGCAGCCAGGCTACAGACAGTAAGGCACAGGCACAGGGATTTCTGCTCGCTCCCCCGAGCTGGCCTGACAATTCACTTGTCTTTCAGCCTGAGCTCAGAGCCTTGGCATTAGAGCCCACTGGTCATATCTGCCACACACAGAGGGCCAGGCCAGTTTCCCTCCGTGAGCAACAGCAATGGAAATTTCTGAAGCGTAAAGCAAATTACAGTCACAGTTCAAAAATACAAAGACACATTTGGGGATAATGATGATGACACTTTGGTTGTTGATAGCGTATTAGAATTGGGGCTTTTTTCCAAGATTATTGTGTATATATATTTTGGACTGTCTTCAATTGGCAGTAGTTCTACTTCAGTAGATTTAAAAAATACTCCACATTAACTCCACTAAAGCATTCTGTTCTTTTTGTTGTACACTCACTGATTAATGCAACCCTCCACAAACGCACAACATTGCGCTGTGTGTCACTAAGCAGTCCTCTCTTTTGTCAGTAGTTATATGTGGACAAACCGGTACGCCATGGACATCACTTCAGTCAGTTCAGAAATCAGAAATGTAAGCTGATTTCACAGATAACAGTGACCTTCAGATATACTTTTCCAGCCTGTAACATAAATGCTTTCACTTGAAAAGAAAATAATTGATCATCAGTGTGTGTTTGTAAAAACCTGATGTCTATCTGTAAAGCGTACTTGAGTCTGAGAAAGGCATATATAAATAATAATAATAATAATTGTCAGTTGCACTGTAATATTGTTTCAGTAGATCAAATTTGTAATCATCGATAAAGGCACTTCTTCTGCTTAAATATTTTTAGAGAATTAGGCATATTTCAGCATTCTGAATGTCCAGGGTAAAAAAGCAAGCTTTCATTCATGACTGGCACGTTCCCAAGACAACAAATCCAAGTCCTCAAAACATCTCCTCACTACCGCATCGAACACGGACAACATTCTGACTGCAAAAAACCTTGTACGAATACAAAAATACAAAAACTGTTTCATATAAATGAGAACATTGATGAGTACATACTTTACCCTCAACTCAGATCAATCTATTATTCAAATCTATTTTTGAAATATCAAGCATTCGGTTGGCTGCGAGTGTTTCAGCGTGGATGAAGCGATGACAATGCCCGATAAATGACTGACGTGTGCTGGGCTCTGACCAGATGAAGTCTACTGGGCTCCCCCAGCACCTGTGTTCAGCGGCGCACTAATCCAGCCACGGGATCTGTGCGGCTGCCCTCGCCCTACCAGCTTATTATCGGGTTACCTGGGTTGAGGCTCTGCTCTAAGCCCGCTAAGCAAGGACATTGTTAGGGAGGTAATTAGTGCACTTTTTCCCGGGCTGTTCCGGCGAAGCCAGCTAATGAGCCCTGCCCCCTCTCGGCTGGCGGTCAAGGTCATCATCTGTGTCAGGGCTCGAGCTAAGACCCAGCCGTCTGAGTCAGCTCTCCCGTGCAGACGTGTCCAGGCTGCGCCTGACGGCCCGGCTAAGGACGCAAGTGGCCGCTTGTGGCGAAGTGGAGACTATCAGCATAATCTGCCTTAAACCACTCAATACGTCTCTTCCCTACCTGCAGCGCAGTGACCCAGACATGAGGGCCAGGCACCCATGCGAATTCAGCACTCAGACTCACCCACTACCTCCACATTAGGTTCATAAACACAAGAGGAATCCAACGGAGTCACCAAATAAAGATGATTAGGTAACATTGTTGTGATGTATGGGATAGAAAGATTTATTGTTATCCAAAGGTTATCTACTCTTCGGGCAGCACGGTGGCTTGGTGGTTATTACAATTGCCTCTCAGTCTAGAGTTTGAGTCCCTGTCTGGGTGGAGTTTCCATGTACTCCCTGTGTGTGTGTGTGTGTGTGTGTGTGTGTGTGTGTGTGTCCAGTGATGGTTGGTGCTGTCCTGGGCTGAACCTCCTCCTCTTCTCCTGTACCTGCTGCAGTCTCCCAGGGGGCTGTGCTTTCTGATTGAGCGTATGCTGTGTGCAAATTTGCTGCTGCTTCTCATCGGTGTGTGAGTGATTGTAAAAGGTGATAAATGTCTCTAAAGTGTCTTAACCTCAACTGCCCTGTAATACTAATTTCATGTTTTCAGTGTTTTAGTAACCTGGGAAGGGCTTGAATCCTGGTAAGATATCCTAGATCATGGAGTCTCCAGAACTGGACACTGAACACCACTGAAATCCACAAAATTACAAATTCAAATGACATTTATGTTATGAAAATTAAGACACTCTTGACCTAACCTCTCTTCCTGTTCGTATTTGTTAATTAATGTGTTGATTGTGTCATTTAATGTCTTTTTTCTCTCTCTCGCTCCATCTTTTTTCATTATAAAGCAAGCTTGAGTCTGTGAAAGGTGCTATGTAAATTAAACGTATTATTATTATTATATTAAAAATCACAAAAGACAAGCAAATAAGTTTAACAAAAAATGAAAAGGGACAGCAGTTTCATAGTTAGTGGGTGGGGCATGGAGCTGTGGGCGGCACTTCCAGAGCCAGAGTGCTAAGTGCCAAACTGGTGACGCAATACTCCCATTCCTTGCTCGCCACCCTTCGGCATCCTGTATCAGACCTAATATGGCGACAGATGAATGTGCTAATTTTAGGCATAATTCTTGCAATATTTGCTGGACAGAAAAGTGGCATACTTGTGGATTCGTGCAAGTTACCATGAAAAGCCCAGAGCCATCAGAAATGATCAAATCACAGAGAAAAGAAAACCAAAATACCACAGAAAGCTGTCTAACATGTCGTCGCTGCCAAAATGATATGGTTTCTTGCATTAGCAGTGCCGTTACTAGTAGCAGAGATATTTCCTCACCACACCACTCGCATATATGCAGCTGCGCACCGCTCCCAGCTGTGCCTCACGTGTGGTGGAGGGTGGAGAGGGGTGGAGAGGGAGCTTTGAGGCTGGATGTGGGTAGAGCTGCAGCCCACCTGTGCAGAGCTTCGCCTGGCTTAGCGTGCCGCAGAGATTCAAACACCGCTGGCACGCCAGAGGGCCCTCCGACTGGCTGCACATGCAGCAAGAGGCTTGCAGGGGAGCAAGTGTTTTTGCCAGGGTGCCCCGGCAGAGAGCGAAGAGGGGCACTGCTGCTGCTGCGCGCCGTGCTTCCGAATGGGCACCCGGCTGTCCAGCTGCCGCCGTTCTCCGTGACGACCACAGACATGCACGCACGCACACACGCGCACGCACACATATACACACACACGCACGCATACACACACGCACGCATACACACACGCACGCACACAGCAGCACCCCACAGGAGATAGGATGGCGCAGGGAGGCTGCCGACTGCCTACGTACCAAAACGACAGGCTGGCAGCACAATTAGCGCAAGGGCGTTGGAGACAGCCACACGACAATGCCACGGTGCTCCTGAGACGCGCACCCAGCCATCGCAAAACGCGCTCTATATTTTCGAGTGAAAGTATTAGGTCTGCAGGAATAAAAGCAGGGCGAACAGAGAGCTTTGACATGCTGCATCCACTTCCTCTACCGCTCTTCAGACACGAGAAAAGATGTTGCTATTCCGCTCACATCCAGGAAGAACGGCAGCCTCCACAACAAGGGCCTCTATAAGCAAAGAAAAAACGTTCAGAAATGAGTATAAATAAAAGAGCGCCGCTCGTCCTTCTGGGCTTTCTTGTCGTCCCACCCTTAAAAAGCTGATGAGAGATCGATAAGCATGCCTGCCCCCGAGAAAAGGAAAAATCAAATCATATATAATTTTGCCATGCTGAGTGCTGCTATGCTTTGCAGTGTTAGATAATAAAGGATCCAGGTGGAGGTGATATCTCGCACGCTTGCGTGGACATTTAGTGAAATGCCCAGCTGAAGACATCAGCCTTGAGCGACTGTGACATTAATGACATTGATTACCTGTTTGGGTTGATGCAAAGGTAATCAAAGTGCTATCTGCAGTGTAAATAACAGATAGGCTCCATAAAGGCCTATTAGCGCTCTGTCCTAACTAGTTTCTCATGTGCTTGCAACATCCAAAGAGGATTTGTGACAACATTTCTTAATGTGCACTTACCAGGCACAAATGCGTCTACTCTTAATTAACAGGGAATACATATGTGATGAAAATGAACCCAGTGAGGTGACGGTATTGTATGGGTATGGGCACCGCTTGGCTAAACAGTGGGTGCTCAGTAATGTTGCTCAGCACTGGCTGGTGCCTCGTTACTTTTCTGTCAACAATAAGTGGACCCTGGGTAGAGCCCTGGACACCGGGAGAGCTCCAGAACAGCCATGACCACTAATTATGGTTCTGAGAAGAAGATCTTTCCAGGAATCCTACAGTGGCACTTCCCCTTCCCAGCAGTCTGTTGTTAAATTCTCCGAAATTACACAGAGAAATGCCTTCAAAAAACAAGGATGAAAGAACCGGGCGCATGACTGCATCTTCCGTGTTTAACATTTATAGCTACATCAGGGCAGAAAGACGAGTCGGTGTCATACGGCAGGAGGAGCAGGTAGGAGCTCCTTATTAAATGATAACTGGTCCTACTGACCTTGTGATGCTGAATGAAATGACAATGAAAGAAAAAACAAAAGTGTAATTTGTTTGGGTTGTGTTTGGTCTCTCTGTCACTACTTAGCCAGTAGAAGATACTCATCCACAATTAGACTATCAGTGACACCTGTACACAAACCCACTAAAACCTAATATAGATTTCCACCATGTGAAGAAGGTTGCAGACTGTGGAAATTCCAGTACTAGTATTCAGTCCTCATACATGGCCCACAAATAGCTCAGTAGTTCTAAAAACAGATGAATATCCAACATGGCAAATGCATTTGCCAGCATACATACCAGCATTCTAGAGGCTTGGCCACTGTTGCCTGAATCGGTTACGGTCCTCCCAGCTTGGCCTCCACGGACTGGCCGTCTGCTTAGAGTCAGATCCAGACAACCAGCGGAGGAGGTGGTGGTAGACCCAGCTGGTCAGACCCTTCTGATGCAGAGGGCAGAAGGGCCTGGCTTGCCCTGAAGAGCCCGGCACGAGAGAGGCCGTCCAGGCCGAGCGTAAGGGCACCGCATGTGCCCGGACAGGTGCAGCCGAGGTCTACGGCGCCTGGACCTGCCTCCCTCCTCCCTGACAATGCGCTAATCCACTTAGGGTCCACTGCTTGGAAATAATGTAACTGCCAGAATAAAAGGAAATTCAAACGGAAACACTGAAGGCCTGACGGCCCACCTCACCCGGAACGCTGTGACGGTTGTGTCAGAGAGCGGTGCACCCAAGCTGTAGCACATGAGAGGAGGACTGTTTTTACAAGGTGACTTTCTGACGTCTTTGAGATGACTTCTATCCAGGTGTTCTGTCTTATGTAATCCATGTTGGTTAGTCAGTAATTACCCAGACAACTAGTCAGCACTTCTCAGTCAGCCCTGGTGTTGAGCGCTTGGGTCGGCTCGAGGAAATGACCAGTATGAGGTCAAACAGGACTGACCGACACCAGGATGTTACTGTGAGGGTGATCTGGATGTTATTTGAGCTGACTGTGCCAATACTGGCCACAGTGCACTTGTGCTGCTGTATTTTTTGACATCGGACCCGGTCTGTTTTGGATTTCAGAGCGCAGACAACAAACTCTAAGTTTCCAGTTCAGGTGTTCTGCGCATCCCAGGCAGGGATTGTGGGATTGCAGATCTCATGGTGGCGTGAGAGAGCATCACTGGGTGTCCGTGGAGCTCCTGTGCCTTTTTCCACTCCACGCCATGTTTAAACTGCGCACGTGTGAATCTGCAAGCACCCACTGCTCTCTGTCCCCACACACTGTTCAGGAGGACCTAAACGCTAATTGCTTGTAAAGCTTCCAGCCTTTAACATTAAGCTGGTTGTATGACAGAGGGAGTCGTAAAGATGACATGGTGTGAAGCCCTTCATCTCATGGCTTATTGACATCCACCAGCGTTCACAGACCTCTGTGTAACCTGCAGCTTAGTGCAATACACTGTGGACAGTCATTCTGGTATATTTCATTGCATAAGTTCGATATGGTCAGATGGTAAACAGAGACAAACCGCTGACAGTAGGCACACTTTCAGATCAAAAACAGTGTAGCATTGATATACTCTGGCTGTACGAATAAGATTCCATGTATACTGTCACCCAACACAACTACCACAATAACCCCAATTGTGTGTTGATGGGGCGTAAATACACTCACACATAAAACGAATTCTCCATTTTTCACCCATTGACTAAATCCAATTTGTTAAGACCCCTCCGCAACTCACTTACGAAGCCCTTGTTCAATGGAAATCGAATTGCGCAGATTGAACATCCCATTATCCATTTGGGTCAGCCCGTCGTCTGAGTGAAGTGGGGCCGAAGGTGAGGAGGCCCGGAACGGGGGTGGGGGGGCGTAAGGAGGCTCCTCGCAGTCCGCCGCTGTTATAGGGGTAAAAGCACTCCATATTCTTCCTAAGTGTTCTTTAAATTCATTAGCATCTTCAGGCACTGGGGGAAGAAGTGCTGAGGGGGCGGGGCCTCTTTAACGAGGTTAGACAGACCCCGTAATGCGTTACTGCTCCTCGGCATTGCCCACGGACACGCTGGAGCTCGCTAATGGGGAGAGGCACAGCAGAGAGGGTGACCAACAAAGCTCACATCCAGGGTTAGAGTCCTGGGGCCCCTTAGCTGGACGCAGGCAGGTACTACATCGCATTCCTTGGTGCTGCGTTTTACACGCCTTAGGGATTATCAACCATATCAATCGTCCATTCCAAACTGTTCCCATTTCAAAACGTCTGACAGGAACAGCCTGTCACGCGAGCAGGCTTGCTCTGCATCTCAGCACGCTGCGTTTCTCGTCGTCGGCTGACCCTGAGATGACCCCTGCGCTTTGGCAGGGGCTGCACACTTCAATGCGTGCGCGTGTGCTTCGATGTTTATCCCCAACTTTGAATGACATCCCCACAGAGCATACGAGAACAGCTTCACACGGCAGGCATGAACCCCTCACAGTCCCCAACTATTTCCCCCCTCTACTGCGCGCGGAAAAACAACATTTCACCTTCAGCGCAGGAAAAAAAAAACAAAAAAACAAAAAAAACACCCCTGCGTTCCTGGCTTTAAACGCTAAGCCATGTTCCTGGAGGATTCAACAAATACAGCACGTGCTAAAGACAGAAACGACTCAATAAGCCTGTTGAACTGCAACTGTGCATTTGAAAAGTGTAGCTGTCAGAAACGCTGGACAAATTCCAGGACGACTGTGAGATTTTCAACAAGAGGAAAAGCTGTTAATGAGAGAGAGAAGGAAAGAGAACTTGTTTCTTCTCTAGCTCGCATGATTACAAAAGCAGAGGCTTCCTGGAGAGCTAACTAGCCCCACAACACCTTCAAAAAGCACTCAGGCTGCAACAACCGCTAACTAACTAGCAACTGACGCTTCATACCAAACGGCGAGCGAAGATCCACGCAGAAGCACAGCAAATGCACGCTAGAATCAATAATCGGCCAGGGATGGACAACACCACTGGCCTTGAACGCCACACTTCGGCAGTTAAAGCGATTTCAATAATGGAAGGTCCGAGCCAGGTCCGGCGTGAGTTCGGCAGGATATGGGGTTGGGAACGGTTCCCCAGTCTCACCTGCCATGGCTCATGTCTGCTGGCTGGCCATCACCTGTAATGTGCTTGGGCAGACTGAAATGGCCAACAGGAAAGCAGAGCTCTTAAATTACCGTGCCTTCCTCAAGCTCGCGTGGAAGAGAAACCAACTACTCATGGAAATTTAATGAGCACAGAAACGCTTAATTTCCCTGCCCCTGATTAGAGGGGCTGATGGGATGCTAAATGAACACTGGGTTTGGATGTGGAGTTTAGGCAATACTGCACCACGGCCAGATCTTTAATTCTACAAAGTGGATGTTTTGCATTTTAACTTGACTTATGGAGTTAACATCTAAAGTTATGAATGTCTATAAAGGTTTAGCTTTAGTTTTGGAGGAAGTGGCTAAGTTTAGCTCATAATGATAATGACAAAAGTTCAAAAATGATAAGAAATGTGCTAGTGAATATTTTTTTTTACTTTAATGCAACCATTAAGATCTGGACCTGAAAGTCTTTGGTTTTAAACAGACAAGAGTTGTGACATGATAAAACAGAAGAGCTGTGAGTGTGGTGGTTTGCTAGCTGGAGTTTTCAGGACTGTGCTATCTGGGCAGCTGTCTCACTGCTATACTCACATCACCCCCACTCCTCAAACAGGAGGTGAGAAGTCCACGTGGCTATTTTCGTGTACAGTCTACATGCTCATGCAAATTATTTATTTAAAGTCCCCAAATGCCCTGCGCTTATGTCTGTGCAGGTATGTAGGTGTGGAATTCAGGTCTCTCTCTGTGTGTGTGTGTGTGTGTGTGTGTGTGTGTGTGTGTGTGTGTGTGTGTGTGTGTGTGTGTGTGTGTGTGTGTGTGTGTGTGTTTGTGTGTGTGTGTATATATATAAAAGAGAGAGACTGTAGGCCACAGGGTAACCAGCCTCCTCTTGAACAATCCTCCGATATGCGTGTGGTGAGCAGGATTGAGCTGACCCTTCACTGCAGGCCCAGTGTGGCAGAGCTGACCCTTCAACTGAAGGCTGGTTGTGGCAGAGCTGACCCTTCACTGCAGGCCCTGTGTAACAGTGCTGACCCTTCACTGAAAGCTAGTTGTGGTAGAGCTGACCATTCACTGTAGGCGCAGTATGACGGAGCTGACCGTTCACTGCAGGCCCAGTATGACCGAGCTGACCATTCACTGCACCCCAGTGTGACAGAGCTGACCCTTCACTGAAGGCTGGTTGTGGCGGAGCTGACCGTTCACTGCAGCCCCAGTATGACAGAGCTGACCGTTCACTGCAGGCCCAGTGTGACAGAGCTGACCCTTCACTGCAGGTTGGTTGTGGCAGAGCTGGCCTGCCATTCTCATCCACCCAGCCGAGTCTCTTTCCACCAAACACGACAGCAGTGGACAAAGCCCACACACAGCTGCTCGTGCGGGGGCTCACGGCCACGGAGGCAAAGGCGGGAGGTGGTGTGCGCGATGGTACTTACCTCTTTCTCATCATAGTGTAGTGCAGCTCCTCCTCCTGCTTGATGTCGGCATGGTCCAGGCTGACCCTCTCGCTGCCCTCGCTGTCGTCGCTGCTGAAAACGGAGGCCAGCTCTTTCTTGGGAACGCGGCTAGGCGGCAGCGGGATGGTGCGCTTCTCGGCCAGACGCCCACGGTTCTACCGGAGAGCAGAGGAGAAATGCGCACACTGTGAGACTGATGACCCACACAGGAGCCACGAGCCCAGGTAGGCACCAGCGGGCGCAGAGGGCGCGGGGGGGCGCTGCTCTTATTCAGGCCCGAGCCCAAACCAGCCCGCCGCGAGAGTTAAAGGCCACGTTGCTAAAATTCAGCAGTTGCAGAATGCACTGAAGTCTGGACGAAACTCAAAGAAACCATCGCTGAAGTCTCAACAAAACCACAACGGATGTGAAGTCAGAGAGAGCCTGGGACAAATAAGCATGCAGAGGGAAAGAAAAGTATCGATCGCAGTTTGGGAATGGAAAGGAGGGGCGAGGGAGAGAGAGCGCTTCCCGGTTCCCTCTCTTCCGTTCTTCCGTCTCCCAGCCTCACACATCTGAAGAGGTGGCGGGATAAAGAAGAGCCGTGGCCCCGGGGGCTTACTGGGTGAAGCGAGGTGACCTTTAATGTGACCTGAAGGAGGGAGTGCAGATTACTGCCCCTCCGTGTCTATCCCTGTGTGAAGGGGTTGGGTGGGGGTGGGTTAGAATGTATGTATGGACATGCTTTTGAAATTCCCTGCTCCAACTGAAAAGTCAGTCCGTGCGTGCGTGCGTGCGTGCGTGCGCCTGTGTGCCTGAGTGCATGCGAGCATGCCTGTGTCTCGGCTCTGTCAAACTCTGCTGAGCCCTGCAGCTATCCTTACTTCCACATGCCAGGACAACGGCGCACGCACACACATGCACACGCACGCACACACACACACACACACACACACACACACACACACACACACACACACACACACACACACACACACACACACACACACACACGTGCGGCATCCCACAAGGACAGCGATGTGAGTGGCAGGCCAGGGCAGGGGGTGGGGAGACTAGCCAAAAGGCAAACAGGTGCAGGCCCTCTGGACTCTCTCGAGTGGCGTACATTAAAAGACGGGAAGGAAAAAAGGGGAAGATGAAAACATCCCTGAGGATGAGCAGCCTGCATAGTTCTACACATTTTTCCTGTGTGCGAGCCCCCTCCACTCCCCCTCGCCGAGAAAGCAGATTTGCCTCAGTTCTCGGAGACCGGGATCTGCAAAAGCGCTGGAGGACGGGTTGGAGTTGGTGCAGCGTTCCGAGCAGCTTTAGGAACGCGAGTCCTGCCTCCACCTTTGCCTGTAGCCAATGACTTTTCTGACTGGGAGAAAGCTCCAGAAAATGTGTGCGACCTATGCTGACCCGCACGCACACCTCCGCCCAAGAGCACCTCCACCCGAGCACGCACGTCGCATCGTGTCGCATCCAATGTAGGGAGGGAGTGTGTGTGTGTGTGTGTGTGTGTGTGTGTGTGTGTGTGCGCGCGCGCGCCAGCTGTTAATGGCTCCACGTCAGAGTCATGTTAGCTAGAAGCGTAGCACTCTGTGACAAACACGTAGGAGCCCAGGATCGTACCCGCACCCCTCAATGCTCCAGAGGCCCCTGGCAAGTCCCCTCCCTCACCCTCAGCTACCCCCTCGCCCTGCGCCTCCACGCCGTGGAAAGCCCCCCTCCCCTCCCCTCCCCTCCCCTCTCAACCCCTAGCATCTCCTCCACACGACTGACGCAGAGACAGGGGTGGCTGCATGCTGTTTCCGGCAACACTTCCGCATAGCGTAGGGTGTTCCAAAACAAAAACACTGGGTTAAATCGTATACACACACACACACACCCACATACACACACACACACCTGCATGGTCAGGCGACTCGGAGGAATGGAAAATGTACCCAGTTTCCTGTAAGCACTTCTATGAACGAGGCAGCCCACGTTAAACGTCTACCTTGAAGTGAAGGGAGCTAAATTTACACCGTCCACTGAGTCAAGGAACAAACATCCACGCGCACGCAGCAAGACGCGTCCGACTGAGTTTCTGTCCTGCAGCGGCTGTCCTCAGCTTGAGGAAGCTAATCTAGAAAAGTTCATCTTTCCTCAACGTGAAGTTGGCTCCAGAGACAGGCTGGGAAAAGCGCCGTCTTCCCGAAAACTGTCATGGGAAACTTTATGCAAACTGTCAGAGGAAACTTTATGTAAACTAGGTGGTAAGGTGCCTGTAAACAGCAGGGTTTTTAATTGAGAAAGGACATCTCTGCAACAATGCATGCACATGCATCAATAATGTGGCCGAAACTCTATATAGGCTACTGGTTGGTGCATGTTTAACGAAGAAAAAAACCCCCCCACGAATTCTCCCCAAAATGTGTATTACTTAAAAATGTGTATTATTTTATGTTGCATTAGCAGTGAAGAGCCACAAACACAATATCAATAACTAGTGTGGGTTGCAGCTGGAAGGCTGGCCTGTCCTAAAAGAATAAACAGATAATCAGCTTCCCTTCAACACATGAAAACGTAGTAGAAAAACATGCTAAACGGTGGCATGTGTCTTTCTTTTCAGATCCCGCCGTGACGACGTGCCTTCCAGCAAGGAAGGTCAACGTCTCTCTTCAGCCGTTTGGAGTTTATTTCGCTCAGACTAAAAAATGAGGATATTATGGAAAAGCCAATGGACGTGATTTTCTAGGCGCAGTATTTCCCGAAAGGTGCACTGCCCTGATGCTGGGGGACTGTGTGTACGCTCTCCCTCCCTCCCTCCCTCTCTCACACTCACACTCACACACACACACACTCCCTCGCTCTAACTCTCACGCACACACACACACACATCGCAGTAGCAGCCCGTGACATTCCTGCAGCTGTGGCGCGCTTGCACACACCCCCCCCCTCCGCTCCATACCCCCCAACCCAGTGCTCTCCCCGAGGGAAGAATGCCTAATGAGTCACGCGTCTGTCTGCCGTAACCTCCGCTTGTGTGTGTGTGCGTGTGTGTGTGCGTGTGCGTGCGTGCGTGTGTGCGTGTGTGCGCGCCGTAACGTCGCTGTGTGCGAGTGCGGAGGCGGGATGGCGGGCAGACTCGGTGCGAGCTGTAGGGGGAGGAGAGGGGAGGGAGGAGTGGGGATGGGGGAGGTGAGGGGGGTGAGGGGAGGTGGGAGCAGGAGGAAGGACTGTGGCGGGCTGGCGGCAGTTCCTGGACCTAGTTTAGCTTCAACCACTGGAACATTGCAGAGAGAGGGAGAGCGAGCCGAAACTTTGTGCGTAAGCTACGTGGGAGCGTCTCCCTCCCCCCTCTGCCAGAACTCCCATTTCTCACTCGAAGCTGTCACATGAACTTAAAACACGTCACACATTAACAACTAGAATATTTTAAGACCAACAACATGAAAAACCACACATGTGCACAACAAATGGTTCTTTCTAAACTTTTTTTTTTTTTTTTACACTGCTGTGATTAAAAATAATAATGAAGAAAGTGCTAAACACAAAGGTAACCACTTCAGTCACAAGAAAGCCAGCTAGGAAGTAGAGTGATAGAGCAGGCTTTTGACATAGCCTTCAGAAAAACAGGAACACACCGTGGGAGTGTATCCCCCACCCAACACACACACACACACACACACGGGCCCACGCGCTGAGTGGCCTGTTTCGGCCCAGTGGAGCGCTTCCCCGTGCTGTGAGGTGGCAGTGCAGCCATGCATGCGAACCGCCCTCTGCCTGTGTTTGGATAGCCCTGCCGTGACAGCCATGGAAGCGCTCAATGGACAGGTAACGACTCCACCACAACAGGGAGGAGGCGTGGGACACAGAGAGAGAGAGAGAGAGAGAGAGAGAGAGAGAGAGAGAGAGAGAGAGGAAAAGGGGGGAGGAGGATGGAGCCAGGAAGCATTTCAATTAAAACAGAATAATGCCAAGCGAGGCTAGCAGTACAACCCGAACCTTAAACTGGCATATAGCGATCTCCAGGCCCTCAGCACTGTGCGCTACACCGGAAGCTGAAGAGCTGGCAGGAGAATTAGCACTGATGTCTCTAAACACCTACAGTTGGGAAGAGCACTTCAATATTTTGCCTCAGTCAGGTTGTAATGTTGCAAAAGAAAAATCAGGCATCTTTCCCACTACCACCCACACAGATAATCCATTCAGGTCTGAATCACACACAAACACACACACAGAATCTCCCCTACCTATTCGCATTAGCGTGCACTGTCATTTTTGACCCATCAGAGCATCTACTGGGGACTATTTTCACGCTGTCTGACTGATATCATAACACAGGGGAACGCTGTAGTGAGAAGGTGCACGGAAGCGGCTATGACACTGCAGCGTGCGGGCGAGGTGGTAGGAGGAGCGGCCGGTGCCGAGTTCCACCCGCGCCCGCCGCCTACACGCACCCCCCCCCCCACCCCCACCCGGCTCCCAGACGCCTTCATTCACAAACGCAACAGACTGCAGGCCAGACTCGCTCGTCGCCCACCCGGGGAGGGATCCTGCCGTTGCCATAGCAGCATAGCCTGGGCTCCGTGTGGGGGATACCGGCGCTGCCGTTCGAACGTGCGGACGGCGCATGCACACACGCACGGGCGCACGCACGTTCGCTCTAGCCCCCCGCGGTGAAGGAGCTGTTGTAAGACCGACTGGCGTCGGGCGCCCGTACCCCATCCACGCGGCTCCGCTTTTCCGAGCCGGAGCGGAGAGCGAGCGAGCCCAGATTAAGCGGACAAAGCTCCGCCCGATGCCCCATTCCTCCTGCAGAAACAAAGCCGTCATTTGCCCCCGCGCACTGGGCCGCTGCAGGGTTTTAGATGCGCTATAAACCCTCGTAACACCGCAGCCAACACACTCCGGTGTAAGTGAATGTAAACCGATGGCGCTTTTTCAGGGCAGTTATAGGCAAACACTGCGATATATTCCGTGTGGAGGTCTCAGATGTCTGCGATGCTCCGTAGCAGGTCGTACTGTTTAATGTTCATGTCTCCTCCATAACATGACCTATTCAGGGTACGAAGGCTCTCACCTCCAGTTGGACATGATCACTCTACCATGAAGTTGCAGGCACAATACTCGAGCAAACTTCAAAACACTTTATAATTCTTAGCCTGTAATGGAGGTTCTTGTCAGTGCTTGCTTACAGCTACAGAATTAACACATAATTAACTCCAAAATCCTATTTCAGAGGGAATGATGAAGAAAACAAACTAACTACCCCTCTTCCAGTCAGCCTTATCCCCAACCCCCAGGAAGACAACTTTTTTTTCGACCCAGGATGCAGTGGGGGGGAAAGCCCTGATTCGAAGAGATATTTATGAGCCGGAGGAGAGTGTAATTTCCTGCCGGCCTCCGCTAGTTCCGCTGAAAAAACAGAGCGGAGGAAGCACATTTCTCCTGGGAGACAACAGCCAGCGCAGCTCGCCGGCTCGGCTCTTAAAGGGACCCGGACGCCAAGCTTCTTTCAGGCCACACGGAAATGCAGACGACCTGGAGGAAGCTACAGCGAGAGCCTAACTGCCATGTCACCTCTCAACAACGAATTTTGAAAGGGACCACGTTCACTTTCTGTCTGTGTGACAGCTATAGTTTACCGCTCTCTGTCTGAGCAGTTAACAGTTGTTCACTAAAGCTGATAGAAATGCCTAAAAACGTAGTGACCGTCAATTAACACGTGTGTTGTCTTGAGGCAGATTATTAGGCTGGATTCGATCACGTCAGAAGAACAGAGAGCATGAATCACCAGTGGAGCGTCTTGGATAAAAACAATATCAGATTTTTGCTGTAATGTAATGGGAGGAGGGCTGCAACTGGTATTAATGGTGCATTTAGAAGTAAACTTGGATTAAAATGTGCATACACATAATTAAACAAATACAGATTGAAGGGAGCACAAGAAATCCAAAGGTTAGTTTTATGGGAACGAAAACACATTGTTGCCTTGCTGTAGTTCTCTAGGCTCTTAAACTCTGCAGTCTTTCAGTAGATGCCAAAGTGCTGTGCATTTGAATATTTTAAGTATATTCTGAAATGTGGTGGTGAAAATTGATTCTACTGAAAATGAAGAACCAAAAAAAAAAAAAAAAAACCTAGATGCTGTATTCAGTCGGGGTTGCGGGGGGGGGGGGTTATGGTGGCGAAGCTGCAAAGACAAGCATTTGAAAGTGTGAGTGTACGTAGACTACGACTGAAGTGTGGCTGTATTCCTGAATATTTTTTTTTCCCTGTTTCCGTACGTCTAAGTTTAATATGCGGCTGTTTTGTATGTGAGAATATTTGTATCATAAGCAGGTCCGCATATGAAGTCGCGCGAGGGATCTCGAGCCAAGAGAGCGTTTGTGTGTGTGCGCATTCGCTGGGAGTGTGTCTTGTTATCTCACAGAGAGCGGCCGTGTGTGTGCGCCGTGCCCTTAAGGGGGAAGCGCGGGGGGGGGGGGGTGTTGCGTAGCGGAGACGGGCGAGGCGAGTTCGGCAGCCTGCCCTCCGTGTCCACACGTCTCCCTCGCTCAGACCGGCGTCACGCTTACGGGAAAAAGGAGTGGCGCGCGGGGAGGGGGGGGGGACAGACGCTCTTAGGGCCATGCACATCTCCACATCTCCACGGCAAACACGCCGCAGAGCCTACGCGCACGACCTCACTGCGAGAGACTCGAAAGCACTGCATTTGTTTTCGAGAGACAAAAAAAAAACCCAAAAGGGTTGCTTTATAAGATACATTCCACGCCAAAACATTCAACAACATTCAACTCAAATTCAAATGTTGTTTCCAGAGCTCCTCCTTTCTGAGCAAAAAAAAAAAAAAAAAAATGCTGCTTACAATTAACCGAACGTGACAGTATTAGTTTCTTTAGCTACATAATATGCTTAGTAGTGGGTTAAATAAAAATAAAAACAGCTTTCATAGTCCTCAATCTAAAGGCTGTGTCCCATCTTTACTATTCTGTTTTTGCCAGTGTTTGAAGTAAAAGCAACATACAAACTCTAGCAAACCACGCAAAACAAGCCAGGTCATCCCTTCTGAGTCACATGACACACTGCACCCTAAGCACAGTCACACCGCCAGGTTGGTCTTAGTATTAGACTACAGATTAACCAAGACTCTGGACATACCAAGACTAGACTAAAACTAGATTAGACTAGTCCAGCGCTCCCTGTTTTCAGCGCAGGTTTAATTTGCAATCGAAAGCTGTAGACAAGTTAGTGTAATTTACATGGTTTGTATGATTTAACACCATTGACCTGAACATTATTTGGATATAGGTGTATAAAAACACTGGCTATGATAGAGAGATTGATCAAACAGTGATCAGGCAAAAGCAATGATCAGACAGACTGCATCCAAAATCAGTATCTATGAGCCACCAATAACTTCAGGTAATATCCTGGCTCCACACAACTAAGCCATAGGTGTTTATCTCCAGTCCGGGCCACAGCGCTCCACCTGTATCACTAAAACACCTCCAGCTTATCTAAACCGCCTTTGCCTTGCACGCCGCACAGCCAGTAATCACTGGTAGCCACGCTCAGTAGCTCAGTAAGCCTCTTACAGCCTCCCTCCAGATTAACCGTTAGAGGCGACGACAGATGTGCCCGTTTCAGATAAAAACACAGCACCTGTGTGTGGACAGATTCAGCTGCCTTCCACCCAGGCAGTCTCCCGCATGCCCACACCCACACGTCCTGACACACCCTTTACTGAACACACATACACAAGCACGCCAACGCATGCATGTACAAAGCTGTCACCCCCACAGAAAGGCCCAGGGACAAGCAGACTTTTAAAGTGGCACAAAAATATTAGCAGATGAGAACAAAGAGATATGGTCACGGACTAGGAGCCAATAAGTCAGCCATTCACATTACTGATTAACTCTTAGATATGATTTACATCCATCTAATCACTACAGTACATTCATATCATGGAAATTAAATAAAAACTACATAAACGTCTTGTAGTGATGATGACTCCTTAGCTGCTTCTGCTGTGTTTTGTAGCAAAAACTTTATCTGAACTTTTTTCACCTCAGCAGATTTTAATAGTGACATTTTTGAAAAATTATTTTATCACAATCCCTTTACTGGAATGTTTAATTACAGAATGATGGAGCATCCTAATGGATTCCCATAAATGTTCATTTGAGAAATCATTATTTACATGGTTAGCTTACTAGCTTGTTAGCACTGAGAGTATTCCATCTGCAGTGGTATACATACTTTTACCTTGACCTAGCTTTCCTAACTAACAAGCTTAATTATTCAAGGACATAAAGTAACTGGAAAGTGTTAAGTTCTGGCTTTTACAAGACAATTTTATAATCAGGCTTCCACATGAATGCTAGTGGCCTACAGGAGGTACATTTCTGAAACAGACCCTCTAACACTTACCATGAAGCCATCACAGTTTAGTATATATTAAAACCCGGTTTTCATGTAAAAATGTGTCTTTGTTAGATGAAAGAATCTTGACTTCAGTTAGCAAATCTGAGTATAACAAATTCAAACCCACGATTCCAGATATTTCACCATCCTCTGCACCCAAAACCTAATTTACTCTTCAGGATGTAATACTGATAATGCTAATGACCATAAAGTCCCCCTGTGGATCCAGCCAGCACAGAACTGACATGTTCCGAACCCTAGACCCTCACCTGCTCCGTCGCTTTTACATACAAATCCATTTCTGTATAACTTTTCAAGGTGTGATAACCGTACTTCAGTTATTTCTATCAATTTAAAACGACTACTACACAGAGACCATTTTCACTAGAGTTGTTCGGTGCAAAGCCATATTTCATTCCAACAGCCACAAACATGAGCGGGATAGTTTGAAATATTACTGAGGAATGATAGCCTTACCACTGGTGATGAAATACGACAGCCAGGGCAGTCACAGATTGGAGGATGCACCTGTAAGATTCCTTTGGACATAAGTGTCTTCAGACTTTTCCCTGTAAAAATACAAAAGTGATTTTTTTTTTCTTCTGAATTTGTGAAATATACGGATATTTGGACTGCTTGTTGTTAGTCATATCTCAACACTAGAAAGGAGAAAAAAATAGATTAGGTATGAAGGGACATGTATGTATGTGGGATAATGTCCTCACATATATAGTACAAGGATTGTCTTTATAGCTTTATTGTACACTGAAAAGTACTTCTAACACACAGGTTCATTCTGATGTGCTGGCAACTCACAAAACTTTAATCTATGCCAATAAATATATAAGGGGTTAGCAATGTTTTTAAAATAAACTGTATTGCAAACAAACTAGTGAGAGCTTAGGTGCATGCCTCAGGGTCACTGCGTATTGGTCTGTGTATCCTTGGGACCCTGATGGGAACAACACACCTCTAACCCTACTCTTTAGCTTTTTAGAAGTGCCAGTTACCAGTTTTGTGCCCTATCTTAAGAGCCTTCATAATTACAGAAGTTCTCTAGCCAACGGACAAATATACACGTGAGGCTCAAACACTCGGCTAGGTGCGTTTGCATAACACAGACATCCAATTTCAAGTGTGAAACTATTTCGGTGCCTCCCCTCAGGTTCCTCTGCGCTTCGAGCATAACACGCGTGCATTCGTCAGGCTCGGCAGGTCAGGGCCGAGCAGAGCAAAAGTACTAAACCCAACCAGAGCTCTTCACATGTCCATTAAAGGGATCGCCAAAGATCTCCCCGTTCCCATGAAAGAGGTCGGTCGTCTTTTCTAGCAGCACCTTCGGTCATGCGTTTCAGTTCCGTGTGAATGACACGATGAGGGAGGCAGCTCTTAAAGCAGTAGTCTAAAGCCAAACCGCACTGCCTCCTGCAAAGAACAATGAACCGTTCAAATAAAGCTCACTAAAAAAAAAAAACCCCAAAAAAAACACTTTTAAGACAAGCTATACTGATCTTAACTAAGCGATCTTAAATACCAACTATTCACATCCCCAATGTTTACAAGATGCACAACTGATTGTGTGAAAACGTACCTAACTTACCTACTGTTTAACATCCTAACATGCAGCCGAGCCACAGGACTCGAGAGGACTTCTCAAACGTACCACCCCTCTACTTCACTTTAAATCAACTTTTAAAGAATCTACAGCTCCGTCTCAGGCAAGCGAATCCCCCAACATTAAGCCATCGCTCCAAACGGAGCGTGTGCCTTGATCCGACTCCAGTTAAATCTATGTCAGTCGCCAAATTACGCACAGACCTTCAGCTCACTCCAAATGTGCGAGTCCCGATGATCTCGAGGGTAACTGGGAGAGAAAGCTACAGCCAAGTGTGCCTAAGCGTGTGCTTTTCTCTTTTACTCAGATTTGAATAAACCCAGCAGTCTGGTTGATGTAATGCTGTGTAACCCTTTATTTAAAAAAAAAGTGGACTCGAAGAGAAGTGGACTCACAGACAAAACAACGTAACCAAACGTAGTGGCCACCACACTTCTTGTAAATGAAAGAGAATAAAATTTTCAGTCGTCTACCACACAGACGCATTAGATTTTGAAGAGGATTACATATCCTAGATTAATCGGACTTACCTTTGTGTCTTATGCTTCGCTTCCAGTCTTTTGCTGTCTCCCTTCCACTCACAAACTGAAACTCGTTCGGGGTGAGCCACTCGCCCCGGTATTTGATCGAGGGTCCTTTACTGCCTTGACACAGTTTGTTAATGTACAGCAATGCCTTGTTCTCTCCGCATTCCACTTCGATACATGGCTCCCCGTTGTCGAAAAACGGCTGAAAGTCGGGGATCGAAGAAAACCTCTCCAGCATTAAGTCGTCAGTGTGATGGTGAAGGTGTTGTTGGTGCAGCGCTGTGTCGTGCAGCCCCAAGTAAGCACGATGATGGGCGAAAATGTGGTCGTACGACGGTGGATGAGGGGTCACCACGGGGATAGCGGTGGCATTTAAAGGGGCCAGGTATTCGGGCTGGTTGAAGGCGGCTAATGCCATGTCTTCGCCATCGAGTCTCTCCTTTTTGATGGCAGGCATGTTATCAAAAGCGTCGCGCCGGTAACAAGTGATTAGCAGTTCGTCCGACCCAACTTGTGTATCCTCTTTTTGGAGTTGGCGAGCTCCAGACTTCGAGGCGCACCACTTTGTTTTACGCACGGCTCCCGCGTCGCCGTCTGACAGCCGAGCGCGTAAGTTCACCGACAGACTGCCATTCACCAGTTCACCGTTTCCAGCAGCCTCGCTCCTCGCCGGTCTCACTGCACTACTCGCATGACGGGTTCCGCTGCGCTCCAGCCCACCACATCTAATCGGACTCGCTCGAATAAGACCTGCCATCTTGGCGGCATATTAACGGTGAACATTGCTTAATGATAACTGATCCGGAATCGACTCGATAACGCACTTAGGTGTTTTCCTCCAATTACTACAGCACCGTGGTAACTTTCATTTAGGCTATGTATTTTCGCCGTTTATCGATAAATACTCAGGACTAAGTTTATACCTACCAACAAAGCTATCTTTTGTCCTTTGATAGAATAATATTCATAGAATAGTTCACATAATCATAACCTAAGGATTAAAATAAGATGGTAAAAGAGAACATTCTTATTTTGACAGGGATGAAGAACAATTGTCCTTCTACAGTCCCTTATTTTAACTATTTGCGTGTATCAAAATGTCTGGAGCTAATGGGACGTTTGCTTGCTTTTTTCTCTCTTTTAACCCTCCGTATACCGTAAAAGTCACGCTTTAGTTAGACCCAGACCAAACAAGATTTGCACTCTCCGCCGCTTCTCTAACTTGGCCCATTTAAACAACGGAGGTTGTGCGAGCGCGAAATAGCGAAGGGGGAACGCGACGGACGGCGTTGCCTAACAATTTCCAGCTACTTTGCAAATTTGAATGTCCCAAATTCTGAATGTCCCAAATTGTACCTGACTCTCCCTTTCAAAGTAAATACTATTTTTTCAGTTATAGTAACTACACCTTTTTTGCAGCCCAGGGTGGATGTTTATCAATAGATTATTACTACATAAATCAACTTGCCACAGTTGACTCTTAATAATAATTTTTCTCAGTTTAAAACATTAGGCTGAAGCAGATATTATACCAGTTCACAGTAGCTCTGAAATTGCAGTCCTCTTGTGTCTGCAAATAAAATGGACTATTCAGTCAACATATTACTTCCATTTGTATTCAGGCATTGTAGGCCTAATGTGAAACTGTCAGCATAACAAGTCAAGCAAAAAAAAAAAAAAAAATTACTAATCAAAATAACAACAACAAAAAAAATCCACTCACAGGATCATTTCATGTTCACTGTCAGTGGTAAGCAGTATCTCACACTAATTATTTTGGCTTTTGTTAGTTTTTTAAAAAATGTATGCAAAATGACTAATAGTTTGTGCTGCCATCTTCAGACACACCAGTAAACACTACAGCAATAGTCAGGTAGTAGTACAGCAGAAAGAAAATGTGTTAAGAATAACTATGTTAATGATAATAGAGACAATACACATACACTTGGCTAATAGATGTGCAACAATGTCACTATATTTCAAAATAAAGAGTAACTATTGCTTTCATACATAACCAGCGAAAGCTGCTACAGCTATTTTTATACTTTGCTATTGGCCCACTAACTTTAAATAGTTTACCCTTTTAACTGACAACTCCTGTAACCCATTCAGAATGTTAAAAGAAGAACTCAGACTATACTAATCTGCCACTGATGTGATTAAGACTCACCTAGTCATATTAGTAGTAGGTTAACATACGCAATAGTAAATTCATACTCCAGGTCCTGATCTAGACCTAGTCGCTGCCTTCTTATCCCTGAAGTAAATCATACATATTGATACTTCTTCAACAGTCTGAGCCGACTGAGCTGATCAGTCTCGGCAAAATACAGGAAGCCAACATTGCCTCCACAAACACACATCAGAAGAGGACTGGAAAAAGACATGAAGGTCAGAAGGTTCTGAGAGCTCGCTGCGTTTCTGGAGGAGATCCCTGAAACCCAGAGTGTGAGGATGCCCTGCGGGGCTTCCCCCTGCCCACCTCACCCACGTCTTCATCAGAATCAGGGAGTGAGTCATGAGTTCCTCTGAAGGGACTCAAAGTGCAACATTTACCAAAAAAAAAGGGTTTCCCCTGAACTCACAGATGATAGTTGCGCACACCCCACAGAGTGAGGGCAGGAAGGGCTCCCCTGAACTTTTCGTCCCCCGCATCACATATAGTTCTGTCCTTCTCTCCTGCCTCCTTTATGTTTAGTAACAAGAGTGCCAGCCACCCACTCAGAAGCTTAGAATAGATTCTGAGTAACATATTCACTTTTCACTGCATCATTAACTTTGCAGGAAATCTAAACTGTTTTCAACTCATTCTCATCCTCTAACTACATTTTCTTTACCACACATTCAGAAACTGAAAACGTATGAAATATTTTAGGTGAGGTCTTAATGGTTAATGGTTTTCACATAAATGTGTTCAAGACTTTGCAATAATTTTAATACATAAACAATGAATAAAAATGTAATAAAGACATGCAAAGTGTCGCAACACCAATGTTGCAGAGCTAATTTTAAGTCCCTGATCTCAATATTTCATATCGAAAAACCTTCCTTATAATATCACATAGAATATATAAACAAGACTTTGCAGGAGACTGGATTGTGTGCAGTGTGCATCAATACTAAAGAATCCTAATCGAAAGTTAAGATGATTTTCTGGTCACACTGTAATTATCCAATACATTCAGAGAACCACCAGTGTAACCCACTATTACAGCACAATGGCTTACGCTAATGATAGCTACTACGGACTAGTCAGGTTGCTATTGAACTCACAAAGCTTGTGTCTCTTAGCCCTGTGCCTTGATCAGGAGCACGATGGCGTACACAGGAAGGACGCCTGCCAGTCCTGCAGAAATACAGGGTCTGAATCACTGTGCAAATTGCCGGATCTCTCTCTCTCTCTCTCTCTCTCTCTCTCTCTCTCTCTCTCTCTCTCTCTCACATGCGTGGAGCACTTAACCATGTCGCCATGGGCATGTGAGGCCCTATGTAATTGTTGAGTCGACCACACCCTTTATATGATGCCACACAGGCCTGCTGTGTATTAGTGACGTAAGGAAGCTGACAAAATCTGAGCTGTTTATCCTATTTCAATCTTATACGAGTTAGATTACTGTTTTGTCCATGTTTATGAAGTCCTGTTTCCAGCATTACACCCCATGTTTCAGTCACACATGACTCATAATTACCCAAATGATTATAGGTGTTAGGCAGGTGTTTCTCTGAAGCAAACATGGGTAAAGCATTCCGATACTTCCTATTACAAAAGCCAAATTACAAACAACAATTAAAGCAATTTTTCCCAAATTCTATCATATTGCAGCCTAATAGCAATCCCACAACTTTTCTCTTCCTAACTGGCCCACCTTACTATCTAAAAAACATGTACTGGAAATAATGTTCATATGAGAAATTTGACTGCAGCTGACTAACAGAGACTGGAATCATTAAGGTGACTGTCTTAAATGTGACTGTCTTAAATGTGACTGTCTTAAATGAAGGCAAGACGGCAGGACTGCCCTCTGTCTTCTCTCCACTTCACCCTGTCATAAACCAGGCCAGAAACATTGAAAATGTCACAACATTTGATATTAATAAACTACAACCAAACGTTACCTGTTGTAACCACTGGGTATTGAGTGAACAGAGCTGAAAATTAGACATTAGCACTCGACAAAAGGACAAAACAATGAGCCTCTTGTACAGTGCTTCACGTCACTTGGTGCTTTCTATATGTGATTTTCACCATAGCATATTTTTTCTTCTATTTTATTTGCTTGTCAAACTTACACTGATTCAGTAAGAGAAAAGTGTGTGAATCCAAATGAGCTTGTGAGTTTCATCTTATTTGCACCAATCTAAGGAACAATGACCGATTATTCTCTAAAGCGCCGTAGCTGGTTTGGTTTGGTAAAGGAAGTTACCATATTTAATAATTCTTAGTCAAACTACTAAGATGTCATATGGACCCTTATTTATTTACTTATTTCTTTGAGGGAGTCTTTAGTAGTGTAGGTCTAGTTTCTCTAATGGGTCCGTTAACTTGGAAACTAGCAGATCAGATTTTCTTTGTTTGGTCGATTGTCGAGAACCCCCTTTAAACGGTCCCCACCTCCGAGCCGTTGTTGGCAGCGGCCCCGGAGCCGCAGCGCTGCCGGCGGGGGAGAGAGGTAATAAATAACCCGGGGAGAGGAGCGGAGACCGCCGGGCGGTGCACAGTCTGACCTGACAAATACTCACTGGAAAACCATCAGAGAGCGAGAGCCCACCCCTAGCGCTTGGAGCCAGCCTTTCAGACATGAGCAGCAAAATATATGGGACTACCCGTATTGGAAAAAGCGGCGTCTTTCCCTCCGTCGTTTCCCCCAGATCGACATCCAGACGCTCTAGAGACATGCTGGGAGTAATTAACTCCTTTATGAAAATTTAACATTTTAGTATTAAAAAAATGTACAACTTAAAAAACACTCACGCCAGTTGCCAAAATCTGCCCAAAATGTCCACGTGCCTATGTCGATTTTGATGGCGACCCTTCTCGCGCGTACTTAAAAATAAACTTAAAACTAATGTTGACAAAGTGGGTGGACGGCACGTTAGGCTATGGATGACCATCTGTGAACGTCTGAGCCTCGTAATATTAACAATATTTTGTTTTTCGAAAAGTCACAGAGCGTAAAGTAACCCTGCCTGTTTCTAAGTTCTGCATTTGTCAGGGGCAGTTTTGCCCATACGTGCATTTGTCAGGGGCAGTGTTGCCCGTACGTGCAGTCGCCTGCTAGTGAGGCAGCCTGCAGTGTAACGTGAAACCCGCAGCTCATCGGGGTTCGTGCTGCCGTGCCGGCGCCCTCCGCCTGGCGCGGGCGATCTAGGGGTCAGGCGGCTGTCTGTGATCCCGAACGACGGCGCTTCCACGTGGGATTTATTTCGCTGCTGAACGGGCGGGCAGGCGGCCCAGGAGAATACCGAGTTTAGACCAGCGTCTGTAGCTGTCAGCGCCGACAGACGCGATCGAAGACGCGACACCCGACCTCCTTCCCCCTCCCCAAACACTTTCTTTTCACTGTCAGGGCACACACACCCCCGCACGCGCGCGCACGCGCGCACACACACACACACACGCACACACACACACACACACACACAGAGCTGTTTTGTCAGAATATTATTTGCGATTTAAAATGTAATTTATTATTTCTAATGAAAGATATTTTGCATCTTATGGAGGACTTTTTGGGGTTCTTTGTAATCTAAATACCCAGGCTAATAGTAATGGCAACATAATATTAAAAATAATTCTAGAAGCTACATGATGTATAGCACTAGCCAGTAGTAAATTGCCTCAAATCATTTAGCAGGTAATTAAAACCCCTTCGTGGTACCACAATCAGCTGCTCCGACAATAGATAGCAGAGACCCTGCAGTTTCTCATAGTTATCCCTGTACTGAATTTAGTCATTCCATGCTTGGATAAGACATGTCTCTTGCTGTTATAAAGACATGACATACAGTGTTTGGGCTTAGTTTTTCGACATGGGGTGGTATTTGTTTTGCAGGAGGAACCAAGCCATGATGATTGAAGAAAGCTGTGCCTGCTATTAGGTAAGAGCCAAACTAGGTACTGACCCACTGCATGGCATTAGTGGAAGAACAACAAAAACCCTCTCATGTGACATGCTTATATGGTAAGTGCCATATAAATTTTGTACATCCCTGATACACGCCTTGCACACCCCTTCCCTTGGTACGTGAGCAGAAGGAACCCTGTAGAAATGGTTCTGTGTGTAGGTTTTGCTTTCGAGAGTGCAGATCTCGTGTTCAGTAGTCTTCTGTAGTTCATGATTTCCACAGGGCTGCATATATGACATGGGCACACCCCTGCCGTTAATAATTTGTGCAGTAAAAGACCGGGCCTCTCTGAGCCTGTGGGAGTTATTGGCACCGGTTTTCAACTATGTTTGTGTGAGGCTGTGATAGGAACATAAATTATTTCTTATCTCTCCCACAATCCATTTTTCAAAGGGTTTACAATATGCGAAGGGTATCAGAGCAAAGCTTACAGTCAGACCCCCAAAGAAATGCATTTATAGACCATTTATTTAGGCTACACCAACAGTTAAAATGAGTTGGCCTACTATGAGATAACTAGTGGGGCAATGCTCATTAAGCTGTCTGTTACTATTTTTTGCTATAACTGGGAGGAAACCCAGAGCCAAATTAGAAACTGATGCATTGGAAAACCTGATTAAAATGAGAAGTACAGCGGACAAAGAAATCGCATGGGAGATAATGCAAGACTATGTAACTCCACACTATATGGCATGCTAGATGAAAACTCATATCATTTAAGGTCCTGTGATTTTTGTAAGTTAACATTTGTTCTGCCCAGCTCAAGTCAAAGTGGTATGATTTCCCCAAAGTTAATATTTTAATCTTTAACGCATTAAAACTGCTGGTTAGATTAATCAGACTAAGGAGGTCACTACTCATGCGAGTGTCCATCCAGTGACACTACACATAATGTGGTTAAATTACTGTAAAATCCTTTTGAAATAACTCAGCATTGTGTCTTGTGTCAAGGCCCAGCAGACATTACCAGATTGCAACAATGAGCAGAAACGTTACAGCGGTGTTACTGCTGGAAAGGCGTCTCCTCCATTTTATGGAGATCACTGTAAAATGGAGCATTTACATATAGACAGATCGTTGGTGGTGATGAGGCTTTACAGGAAGCTGCACAAAAAGCTTTTCTTTCTTTCTTTCTGCGTTTTGCACATTTTGGTGTCAATAAAGTCTAGATTTCCAGTTACCTCTGGTTTGTTCTTATGAGCCCTCGTCAGGAAGAGCCTGGGTGTTTACACTGATGTAGGACCTGGACCCCTCCCCTCAATAAATCCTTATTTTTAATATTTTAACCAAGTCAAATAGTTTGCAATGTCTATATAAAGGGAACAAAAATAATGTAATAAATTACAATAATATAGTACAAACCACTATATAGGCAGGTTTACATTACCACCTTTGGAAAGTGTTATCCTACATTTGCTTGCAAAGAATAATTTCTGATCTCTATGGCCATATTGATTTTTCCCTGTGTGATGTGAAACCAGCAATCAGTACTGTGGTTTGAAATAGCCCTGAAACAAGAGCCAAGACGTCAATGAGTCGCCGACACGTTTCAATTAGCATGCCGCCCAAGCCGATCTGTCCCTCGGGGCACTTTGGCGCTGAAGGTTGGCCACGCCCTAAACCACCTTCAAAGGGAGATGGAATTTTGGGGTATATGGTTTTAGGAAATGTTACAGGTAGTTCACAGCCTAAACGCATGCATCCTACAACTGAAATGTTTGGTCAAACATCATCAACTCACAGACATAGGAGTGTACAGCCGATGCAGTTAGTTTCAAGATTATTCAGTTCATTTATACTCAATGTTAGAGATTATGGGACTACCTCACAAACATCCAGTGCAATCGTGTTTGCACACAGCCACAGAAGCCTGCCCTTCATTTAAATAGGATCAATAAATGCAAGCATAATTCTTCCAACACAAAAAAGAGAAAGCAAAGCAGGACTGTGATCTTCAAGCTCTTTAAGTGTAGCTTCATTCCATTGCTGGTATGAAACTATGGGCAAGGTGCTATCACAGAGTGTTGACATCCTCCAGGTAAGGGCACGGGGCACTGGCTTGCTCACCTCCCTGAAGTGGGGCTCACGCGACAGTGCTACTGAATCATGGTGAACACAGAAGCCGGTCCTGCAGGGATACCAGCCTACCATCGCTCACACATGTTAAAAGGACCGATGAGACCATAGATTGCTGGCCAGTTTTAGTATCTTCCAGATGATCTTTTAGGGCACAAAGAGGCATGCCTCGCAGGAATATTATTACTATATTATTATTAATATTATAAAATAATATTTTAGACTGAGGATTTTTCACTAGTGCACTGTGTACGTGAAATGGGACCATGAGTTTATGTGTGTGTGCACCAAGTGTAAGTCACGACTGTGTGTGCATGCATGTGCGTGAGTATGTGTGTGTTTGTGTGTGTGTGTGTGTGTGTGGGCACAGCATCCTTGAGGTCAGCTGTTTCTCTGACCCTGAGCTGGGAAGCTCCGCACCGACAGTTCTCATCAGCAACACTACACTGCACACTCTGGAGCTCCACGGTTATGGAGTGCAGAGAAGGAGGGGTTATGTGACAGCCCCTTGGCCTTTCTCCCTGCCCTAACAAACCCCCTCCACCCCCTCCCCAAGCCTCAGAGGTGCAGTAGCCCCCCCCCCCCCCCCCCCCACACACACACACACTCACGTTCTCATTCTCCAGCAGCCTTGCTTCACGCACACCGCTGGCCGTCCTTCCCCTGCTATCCGATCGATACCGCTCATCGCCTTTCATCTGACCAGCTCTGTGGAAGAGCTGCTCATTCTGGAGAGAACCCAATCCAGACCCATGCGAGCTGGGCACGGCTCCCTCTCGCCGTCTGGCTGTCTGCCTGGTGCCCGCCGGACTTCGCTTCGCTCATGGGAGCAGTGGCTGCAGGGCTGCTGAGAGTGTGACTTGAAGCCAAATAGAAAGGCTGGTCTAAACAGAGACGGGTTAATGAAAAATATACCACGGAGAAAAGGAAGGGGTGCTACTTGGTTACTCTTTGCATCTTTTATGTTCGATCCTCACTCGCTGAAACTGAATACCAGCTCTACCTGGAAATGTATTCTTCATGTCCAGTCAGTCAAAGCCACATGGTGGTCAGATTCAGAGCACTGTCAGGCAACTGGAAATGTGATCAAGATGACTCACAAATATTACAGCTACGGCATTTTGCTCGAAGACAGAAAAGGCCGTGGACAATTCTGGAACTTCTGCTAGATTTAAACACGTCTAGTAAGTTCTGTAAGTCTTAGTTCATGGAAGTTGTTCCTGATTAGGATACATTTTCAAGGTCATCCCCCAAAGCCAATAAAAAAAAACAACAAAGTTCTGAATTTAACTAGATAAGGAAGCAATATATTGTAAAGAAGCAGCAGTTTGGCAGGAAAAGTCTTCGGCATAGCTATCATTTAGATACATTTTCCAGTTTTCCCTTACTATCATAAAAAGATCAAGCGCTAGCATAGTAGAATCAAAAATAATGTGCCGTCATAACTTGAGGTTGAGAAATTTGATGTGATCTGTATCCTGTAGCCTGCATACACTGATTCACATGTACAGTTTTAAGTTTCTACAAAGCCAAGGGAAAAGGCCTGGTGCCATTCCTTCAACACCCAAAGAAACCCACCATCAGAACAGTGTCGAAACAGATATTTAGTCTGTCCCGGCGCGACCGCCGTGTCTCGTTTTTATTGGAGGCCTGAATCACTGGCGTTTTCGCGAGACTGCAGGAGCGAAGGCAGTTTCCAGTCCACACGTCACGTTTCAGACAGGACCACAGCAGGGAGCCCGGTGGAATCCTCCGGCGGCGGCTGCCAAAGCCGTGGGGACCGGCCTGCGCACCGTAAACACGAGGAGGCGGCGGCGGCGAGGCCGAGGCTGAGGCTGCTCCGCTAACCTCCCCTCTCTGCAGATTTAGAAAACGTCTGGACCTGTGACTCACCCTGAAACAAGAAGGCGGGAGCTGACGAGAAGAGGGGCAGCCTTCATAACGCGTCCAGACGATCCACAAGGAGGTAATAAATAAATAAATAAAAAATTGTACCAGCCAATTGAAACCGAATTGTGAGTTAAGAAAGCGTACCCTTCTCTCGGCGTACTGTGGCTTTTAAACAAAACATTTTCTACGCTATTTATGAGCCTTACAAAATGACCAGTCCTTATAAATATGTAATGAACTTGTTTATTGCATGGTTATTGAATTGAGAATACACCGTAAAGCGTGCGCGCGTGCGTGTGTGTGTGTGTTTGTGCGTACGTGCGTATTTTAGAAGGAAGTTAAAGAGTGAGAGAGCGAAAGAATTGAGGTAGGGAGTGACACAATATGTTTGTTGTAAAGAGAGAGTGAGAATGAATGCGTGCTCATTTCTCAGTGAGCCCTGTGGCACTCCAATAATGACAAACCATGTCCCGAACGAGAGGCAGCCCTGTAACCGTGGCGATACCACCAAACCTACTCATTTACATCTTTGTGTACAGAAGGGCGACATTTCTCAGCCACTCTCCCGCCTTCTCCAGCCATGCCTAGGCGTACCCAGCTCTCCGATTTACAATCGGTTCATCCCTCCCCGGGAACGACTTACGAGGGAACGAGAGGAAAGCTCCAAGTTAGCATTCCGGCAAGTTAGCAGCCCTGTGAGTAAATGCGGGGAGATGGAGTGTGAATTAAGGACACTAATATTCCCGGCGGGGCCGGCAGCCGCTGGCGGGGGGCATGGCTCAGGAATGCTCCGTGGAGCAATTCCACTTGGCAGGTAGATGAAGTACGGATCATACGGGCAGGCATGCGCTGATTAATGGGAGTGGGAAGGCGCCGGTGAGAAAACAACGCCATAAATCACCGTCGCCGCGATGGTAATTGTAATTGAAATGAATTTGTCTGTCCGGAGCTAGGCATTGCAATTGATATTGACCAAAGCCCCGGTGGTCTGTGCAAAATGAAACACAGAAAATGTATTCAGAGCGTCCGTCGCGAGGTTCATACATCACTGTATAACACAATTGTACCATCCTGGAGCAGTGAGTGGAGGAAACCAACCGGAGTAAAGGTTACACAGAGACGCCCGCATGCCATCTTATCTCGGCGGACGCCAGAGACTCGCGGGAGGCAAAAATGGAATATCTCATTCAATAGCGTGTTAAGGGAATATGCTTACTATGGACTAAGTTTCCACTGGAAAGAGAGCGCACTTTCTTTATTTAACCTTCCCGCATTGCGCTCTGAAGGAACCGGCCACGTTTGAGCACAAGCATCTGACAGTATATTAAGAGGAAGAATGATGGCCGGGGCAGGCAAAGGCCAGGACCCTGACGACAGCACCACACACGCATGCCTGGTGTCACCTATATGCTGCCCCTGCCTGCTACACCCACCTGGGGGCCGGCAGTTACCGCTTCCCTTCTATTTATTGGCTTAGGGACCACCTGTCCGCAATCCTCTTAAGCCACGGAGCATCTCAGCACCGGTGACCTCTCTCTGCCCTTCATGCTGACACAGACCCCAGCAGGCTAGCTGGGCGCCACACACCCAGCTCTGTCAGTGCCTTGGACAGATCCGAGACCAACGCTTAGTTGAAGGGTACCTGCCTAATAGGGCAAAATTCTATGCTAAATGGAGTACAGTGTTTATTTGGGTCAGGTGCTAATTCAGTGCTGAAAGTGTTAATGCAAAATTTTGCAATATATACTGGATGATGTTGGCCAGATATGCATCCTAAGACATAGTGAAAGAATTCATCATAGTGCCTTAATCTTTGCTTATTTAAAATTCAATTTAAAAAAAACCCATGCAAAACCATGTTTTAAATAAACTGGAATTATGAATTAATCAGCCACTGGTTGGCCTTCCTCACTGGTACTGCACTGGTGTAATGGATCCTGTATTTTGAATTTGACTGGAAAGTAACG
The DNA here is from genome assembly GCF_041902795.1 of Electrophorus electricus. NCBI lineage: Eukaryota > Metazoa > Chordata > Actinopteri > Gymnotiformes > Gymnotidae > Electrophorus > Electrophorus electricus. The sequence continues at coordinate 11,048,846 of NC_137520.1, read as the reverse complement.
CAACACACAGGAACGTAGGAATGTAAATGGAAAGACATGAAATCCAGGAAGTTTTTGGTTGCAGTGAGCTGTTTATATTTCACAAGTGTGTTGTGTAGCTGCAGTGCCCAATTATCATTGGACAGGACAGGAAGAACTAGAGCATCAGGGCAGATATTTAGAAAGAGGGAAGGAGGCGGGCATTGGCCCGCACCCCCAGGGACCCTTCGACCTCATTGGTGCTTTTTTGTTGTTGTTGTGCTTTTTTTCTTTCCTTGGGCAGCCTCCGCCCATCCTTAATTCACCAACAGGGTTCAATTAGCAGCAGCAGCAGTTAGCTCTGTGAGCCTGTGGCGGAAAACAGGGAGAGCCAAAATCACCGCTCCACGCTGCAGACCTAATGCAGCTGATCTCACACACACACACAAACACACACAGACAGTATATACACATGCACATAAATGTAGTAACAAACACACAAGCACATGGGTGAACATGTGTACACAGAATCACAGTCACACATTTTCATAATAAACACAAAGGTGCAAACACACACCCACACACAGACGTTAACAGTCTCTGTGCGGACCTGCTCTCATTCACACATTGTTCAACACTAAAGAATGAAGTGAGTGCAATTCTGCTTAATCATGGACTCTGTATGAGAACGGTTCGGGTCAGATTGTTTTAAACGAAATAGAGCTCTGCCGAGATCACTGCTGGGATCAGTGCCAGGTCTTTTATTTCTCATCCTCTGATTGTGCTTCATTCAGCCAAATTAATGTGACCCTGAACTCCCAACACTATGTGGCTTTTCTGAACTTTCTAATCTGGCAAAGCTAGAGAGGTCGTGCACGCATTCCCACAACTCCTTCCAGGTGTGCTACCACTCCGCGCCTTTTCAGGTCGTTTCCGTGAGCTTATACGGACACAGTCCTCAGTGGCTACCCAATAAATGGCTGCAGTTCTCTCAGTAGGCAGGAGCACCCAGGGGTTGAGCAGGGCTCAGGGCAAGGGGGTGGACATCAATTTAGACAGAATTATTGTATGTTCTGTAGAGCAGATCTTCCCCATAGTTCAGTGTGCACCATGGAGAAGGCACAGGAGAGTGTCAGGAGAAGAGGGGAACAGGAACATTCACACAGCACCTGAACACTAGAGCATAATACAAGGAGGTAGATTCACACTGACCAAGAATAACTTTCCTATGCATTTCCCTATAAACCCACACAATAATGCAGAACAAAAACAAACCTTCTAACTTTGTAAATGGATTTTTGTGAACAGGTAGCATTTATCGGGGGTTCCCGGGAAAGTCTTATTTTCCAAGTTAACTCTGCTTTCCTATACTAGGTAGGGTCTTAATGACTCTTTCCAGCTGTCCAATCTGAGAAGAATGTCAAAGCATACAATTTTAATTCCGAATTCCAGGCACACAACCTCTGGACTATTCTTATTCACACATACTAGAGTACATAAAGCTCTTTCTGTATGGAAGAGAAACTGATTTGGGTGGCCTTAATTCCAGGAAACTCTTACAGGACGTCAGAGAGACGGAGGGGCTGGCTCAGAGGCAGCCTGGAGGAAGCTAATGCCGTGGCGGGGGTGCGGTGGGGGGGTGCGGGCACAGCTGGCAGTCCCAGGCTGCAGACGCAGTTAGGCGGTCAGGGCTCAGGCTGAGCCTTCCGGCGCACACACAGGAGGCAAGTCCACTCCCATGACTACACAGACTCCCAGAGCAAGACAGAGATGCCACACATCTCACACCTATGGACATGCAAAGCCCTCAGCGAGGGGAATGAGCCCTGAGTGGAAAGGGAATTGAGACATCCCGGGCATGGTGCTGGAGCTTGCGCATGTGAGGAAGGCGAAAAATCATAAATCATCATTGATCCATTCATTTATTCAGCTACCTCCTGCCCCCACACTCCCACACCCAGCCACCTGCACGGTGTATCCACAAATTAAACGCATCAATAATTAAAATCGTGCATCAGGTGCACAGTGCCCGTGGCCCAGCGGTGAGAAGAGCCAACCAACAGAGTTCTTCTTTCTTCTTTTTTCAAGTGCCACAGTTTCCAAGGCAACAAACTTATGGTAGGCTACTTTCACTTCCCACTCTCTCTCTTTTTCACCCTATCTCCCTTTATCTCGCTCTCTCTTGCTGAATCTACGGCAGTGGTGACTCTCAGTTCCTAGCGATCAATCAGCATATAGACAGGCACAGGCTTTGATATCGCTGGAGAGAGAGAAAGATAGACAGAGAGAGAGAGAGCGAGTGAGAGAGAGAGAGACAGAGAGAGAGAGGGGGGAAAGTTTCCCTTTGACGAGCATGTTCCATTGTGAGAATCCCCAGTGGCCTCTGACATCTGGTTCCAGTTAGCACCGTGACGCGCTTCCTGCCTGGGCCACGGTTCACAAGTCAAACACCACGCTGAAGGGTGAGGAGAACAAAACACACACACACACACACCTCACACGCTAATATGATCTGCATGTGTGTGTGTGCGTGCGTGTGTGTGTGTGTGTGTGAGAGAGAGAGAGAGAGTGTTCTGAAGCACTTGGGGAGATTCAGGATTCAGTGGTCGCAGATTCACATTTTATCCAAAGAGTGAGAATTCAGGTTCCTAACAACAAGCCATTCTTACACCCATTTACACCCATGTACACCTATTAACAAGTTATCATAACACGTACAAAAAGTTTTTCATTATGTGTAGGGTTTTTATATATATATATATATATATATATATATATATATATATATATAATTTATTTATTTATATATTTTTTTTTATTTCAGTGCGTTCACACTGTAGATGTTGAAAGCAGAGCAGTAAGTCATTATTGAGCAATCTAGGGTTTTACGTGAAGTGTTACCAAGTCACTAAGAAGTGGAAAAGTGTGACCCTCAAGAACGTGGGTGTGGAACGTATGCGCAGAATGTAAGCTGCACCCACACACACACTGAAGGGAAACCCTAAAGCCTGAGGGGGCACATACACACAAACACGCACACACCGTGGCTGGAGCCTGTGGGTAACGAAAGTGAGAATGAGGGGGAGAGATGAGAGCGTAAAGTGAAAATGTCACGAGTGTAGATTTAGAACACAAGCAGACCACCGAAGGGTTTGCCTGCGTCGGTGGCGTCTCTATGACGCCCCCACGCGTATGCTGTGCGCTGCTTTGATCACCCAGGAACCATCGCGTCTGCCCTGTGTCTCGATGAGGCGCCCAGCTCCAGCCTGTGGTGGTGGTGGGGGCTTCTTATCATGCGCCCAGAGATCTTCATCCGCAGATGGAAAGTCATGATGCAACTGAGCGGCTGTTGCGATACCAAGCTGCCACGCTGTAGCGCGGTGTCACTGCTACAGAAAAGGTTGAGATGCGACCAGAGACTCTGTGGCAACACATACCACTGACAAACTGTACTGTGCTTACAGGTCCACTGTACAACTTTCCACATCAGTATTACTGGGTTGGAGGACAGACCTGAAATCTGTGGCCACTACAGTCTGACTCAGAAGTTCCGTTTTATATCATATGTGTTCGTACACAACAAAATACTAGTGTGTAAGAAACACAAAGGATTTTTATTTGAAAGTTCTGAATAGAGGCTGTAGAATTCCAGATGCAACTATTAACATAAAAAGCCTTATTTGTCTTATAAATGCTTGTTTATAGTCAACATAGCAATCCTAATATTTAACGAACTTTGAAACTTATGGAATTAGCTGGTATTGCAGTGATACATTGCTTTACATCTAGAAGTGCAGTGGTAGATTCAAGATCTTCACAGGACCCCATATAAATGAGAAATGTCAGAGACTTTCCGGTTTTATTATCTTTGACCTTCTCCATTTTGTTTCATCTTTGAATAGCATAGTCTTCGATTAGTCATAAAAAGATGGCATGATATATGAGTTCTTACCTTTGGGTTATGTTTTAAAGGACGTAGTCTGCTAAAGGATGCTACCTGAAGCTATAGGTGTTTCCCATATAAATTTAAATTTAACAAAATTTAGCATTGTCTCAATTCCTTTTCCCAGTTGGTTGCATGCCAAACAGAATTCTTAAAAATAACATAGAAAGTATTTCATGGAGTGTATGGTTTGGTGAACCAAGCTTGGAAATTGTACATCTTTAAGTTTTCAATCTAGCCTAAGATAATTTTTAGGTAAGGTATTTAACATGGTATACGTTTAGTTTAAAAACAAAAAACGTTCGAGTCAAATCTAACACAAATGTGATGTATCCTGGAAGGATGGGATATCAGTATGCACCAGTGCCAGTGCAACCGAGAAAATGAATTCAGGCCTCAGGATTCCATTTGTTTTGCTTTTCCTCTTCCGTCTAAATGAGGCATACCGGGGACAAATGAAAATTTAAAGAAGACCTATTGATCGGTGCTGGAGTCACGGAGAGGTCGACCCAATCACATTGCCAATGCAGTGCTGTCAGCCCCACGGAATATGGCCCATCCTCACCTGACCCACACCCTCAGACCCTCTGCCTGACCCCTAACCACACAGCGCATCCCCTCCAACACTCTATTACAGAACGAGCCGGCCAAACAAAATGTATAACAGACATCGAGTTAAACGGCGGAGTAGGACTGGCCTTTCTCTGTCCTCTCTCTGTTGCACACCGGAGAGCCCGCACACACACCCCCCCCCACACACACACAAAGGAAGGAAGCGTGGCACTAACCCCCTCCAGCGGTGTTCACTTCCTCCAGGAGCCCCCGGGTTCCAACCTGTCAATATCGCACGGGGCAAGCGCGCTCCTCTCTGCGCGCACCGAAGGATAGAGAGATGCGTCCAGTTCAACTTCACAAGTAAATCTCTTCGTAATCACTGTAATGATATCGGGTACTTCTCTGTGTCAGACATTTACTTTAACATGGTAGAAGCTCGACGGCTTTCCCCTAAACCCTTAGAAATGGAATGTGGCGGGAGATTTGTAAAGACCTCAGATCAGAGCAAATCCCATGAAGCCTGAAAAGGGGTCATTACAGAACTCCAGCAGGCAAGAAGTGAGTATTCCGAAATCTGAAACCTGAATGCAAAGCTCAAACATCTTAGCGAATCACCTTAAACTCATTAGGTCTTCATTAAATAACACTACATTTGGGTAGTGAGAGATGGCTAGTGTCCCAACAGCTACAATTTTGAACACTTACAGTTTTTACTAGTTTATGGTTCTCTTGCCTTAAATTTTCCTTAGTGAGGCCTCACCAGATTTGTCTGTAATAGAATTGTCAGAATTGTCTGTAATAGGCTAAGAGTACTATGATAAACAAAGAAAAATCAAATGGGAATGCTCGTAACTGAATATATCTGAGGTAAACAAGTTGCAGTAATGGATGTTGCTAACCTATTCTACCTAACAAGCTAAAGCAATTTCCCATTCCATGCAACATCATATTATCCATGTAGGCACGTTAGAAGTCCTGATTTTAACTTTTCGCCACAGCGCAAGTTAACATTAGGCCTTATCAAGCATAATCTCAGGGTTTCTCTCAAATTATCTCAAATTTTGTCTCAAATTAAGCAGTGAGTGCCGGACACTGCGGATGTAATTTATCTAGCTATAACAGACATTGCCAGACAGCATTTACATGTTATTTTACATTTTGAATAAACTTCATATCAGAAATATGTAGATTGTTCTCTTTACTCCAGGATATAATTTACCTCATCCATGATCACCTGGTAAGACAGTTTCATAAATGTATGTGCCTGTCTATGTTGAGACAAACACCAAGTACTTTGATGTTTGATGTTTTAATTTTAATAATAGTGCAACATGATCAATAATAGGAAACTATGGATGTTCTCTACATAATGCTTAAATAGAAATACCAAGGAAGGCCCCAGGAAGCCCTCACACCCACCCACCCACCCACATAAAAAACAAAACAAAAAAGCCCCATTGAAACAGTGTCTTGTTTTTTTTTCCTCAGCAAATTCTCTTGCCTAGTCTTAATCCAGTGACCTTTACATATTAGCAGAATAGAGAAAGAAGGGCAAGTGTTTCTCACTTTAAGAAACTGTGCATGTAGAAGTAAATCTTTTCATGCATACATGCGTGCTGGCAGCAAATGTTGCAGCAGCAAACATGTCCCAGCCTGCACAGGATAACCTTACCATGAGACATTGGTGAGGGATACTAAAATCTCTGGTTTCCCTCGGGCGTGAGCTAGGGTGTGTGTGTGTGTGTGTGTGTGTGTGTGTGTGTGTGTGTGTGTGTGTGTGTGTGTGTGTGTGTGTGTGTGTGTGTGTGTGTGTGTGTGTGTGTGTGTGTGTGGCAGACAATATTAAATCCCCGCCGCAGCACAGGTGTCAGGTTGCGGCGGCAGCTTTATGGCTGGCGCTGAGGCCGGAGCAGGGAGGCGGCGAGGTGGCATTATCTGCACGCTGAGGAACGGCTCGTATCCCGCCAAGCCTAGCGGGCGTTCAAAAACCCAGCAAGGCACAGAGACTCCTGGGGCGTCCACACAGCTCTCAGCCAATTACCACTCATTACAGACCCAACCAAGCTCCTCCAATCACCATGCAGGGTGGCTTCATTCATCATCCAATCAAAACTTTTCATGCTGTAGCCTTCGTCCAGGTGCTCTGATTCTATTTGTCAATAAATCAAAATATCCATGTTTTCTTCTTCTAAAAAAAAAAAGAATATATATGGATATAAATAATTAGTTCAAATCTTTTAGTTATATGTTGAATTTGTCGAAAATGTCCAAGCAGCAGTAGTAACCCAGTGAAGTAACCCTAACACCTTTAGGTATGGTGATGCCACAGTATAAAAGTGGGTAGAAATGACCACGTATTCCAACTTGATGGGCAGCTGACAGAAATGCGTTTGAGGTCACGGTGTTTGCTTGTGGTTTATCCCGGTGTGGGGTCAAAAGAGCGTGGGGGGAGCACAAAGTAGAGGGCCAGTGACACTTCCCTCTGACAGAGGCTGGCACATAATGTACACTTATGAATATATTAACATTCAGACATCTGCTGCTACTGAATTATAGATTCTCAAAAAACCAAGCATATGGGAACAGATTGCAATGTGCTACCGTCACTAAATAGCGCGTGTTCCCACATTAGTGCTTGTAGAGTGCTTTCACAGACAATAAGAGCATCACATGGATGCTAAAAAGAGGAGGAAGATTAGTGAATTGCAGTAAATTTCATCTAGTAAAAAGAAAAGCATGTAAGTTGTGAAGAAACTTCAACAAAAACAAGACCACAAGTATTGTCTTAAATTAAAGCTTTAATTCCTCAGCTACTCAGTAGCAGTTCTTTGTGTGCCATGATGCCATACAAACAGGACAAGCAAGAGACGCTCCTTGCGGATATCTTAGATCAAATCGAAACACTTTTAAACCAGAGCAGAGAACATGAGAACTGAAGTTCTGCCGAAGTAACATGCAGTGGTTAGGTGTCCAGGCTTACTTCATAAATTATAGCTGCTTTATTTTTTCCGTCGGTCCAAATCCTGGCCTTTAAAGAGGACCTTAGCCTTTCCTTCCGGCCTGCTTGGGAGGAGGATGGTGGAGGAGGCCATCTGCACGCACCAGGGACCAGGTTGATCGCGGTCTCCCTGCAGAGGATTAGCGTCTTATCAGGCTCCTAAAAGCCGCCGTCGGCACTGCCTCTCATTACTCCGACTTTAATTAAACAACACCTCATCCCGTCCGCGCAGGAGCTGCAGGGTTAGCACACACACGGGAGCACACCGCTTCAGACGGAGGATACGACTTAGTCTTTTGTGTTGCGGCTGTTTTTCTCCTTGTTGTTATCCATTTGTTTGTTTGTTCGTTTGTTTGTTTACCCGGTGCAAGGCTCAGCCTCGTAGCCCGGCAAACAGAATTAAGAATCGCCCCGCACACAAATGCGCAGCTCTTGAGCCTACCACAGGTTTCGGAGGGAACCCTCCAGCCGCCTGAACACCACTGCCTCCTACGGCGTTTCCATGCATGCTACTTACCGCTGATAAGCATCTGCAATGGAAACTGTGTGGGGGCTTGCAGGAAACCCTTCAACCCTCCGTCAGCCTATGGTAGTCTCCATCTAAGAAAACGGCAAACCAAAGGCTCTGTACAGCTTACAGAAGCAGGGCTTTGTCTTTCGGGCACCTTGCATTATTCCAGCGTGGCTCCTCGTAGCGTGGCAGTTTAAACACAACAAGGCCCAGCAATTATGTAATTAACAGGAATCAAAGTGCAGAAGGTGGCGTGAAAGGCGACGGTGCCGCGGCGCCGTACCTGCTGATTAAAAGCGGGGAGGAGAGCCGGGCCCCGTGGGGCCACCGCCCTCGTGCTGCCGGAGCTTGGCCGCGCCATGCATACATTAATGGGCTCACTGCACTAATTGCTTCTCACTTAGACAAACCTCCGCAAATCACGGGGCGAGCCGGCAGCGGCGCAACAGCCCCCTGGGACAGGAGACGGCAGGCGGGCGGGCGGGCGGAGGGGGGTGGGTGGGGGGGGAGGGAGCGCCAGGAGCGTGTGGAGTGTGGGCGCCTCTGAGGGGGAAGAGGGAGGGGCTGCTCCCAAGAGAAGGAAGGAGTAGAGAGAGAGAGACAGACACACAAATTTCCACACTTTCAAACACACACACACACGAGCACCAGCACCCATCCTTGCTCATCCATAGTCCAGGGTGAATAGAACTTGCAAGCCCCAGCCCCTACCCCACCTCCCACAAACACTCTTAGATCTCAGCTCTTTTTCCTACACGCAACCCCCCCCCTCCAGCTCACTATCTACTCTCAAACACCAACCCAGAGAGGGGTAAGATGAAACTCCGAAAAAAAAAAAAAAAATCAATAGCACAGATGGATAGCCGGATAACAGGGTCCGGCATGCTCTGGTGGTGAGGCAATCCAGAGGGTGCCCTCACAACTGGCAGGCAAGCGGAAAGGGGAACAGCACAGGGCCATAAAAGAAGGGCGAACCTGACCACACCCTCCCCCAACACACACCCCTGCGCCTCACTCCTCATTTTTCCAGTTTGCCCACGCTCACACTCACCAAAACACCCAATTCTTTTTCTCCTCTCTCCTCCTTCTCTTTTTACAGCTAACCTCATCAACCAGTCTGCCACTAGCTCAGAAAATCGGAAGCTCATAGGCAGATGAGGCACCAACCAGGAGCAGTTTCTCAAGTGTCCGAGTTGTTTGTTTTTTTTAATCATTCAACAAAAGTCACTACAACTATGACAGAGGCCTGCACTCCCCCTCTCTGCGCTTTTATGTTAAATAAAGAAGTAAAGTTTACTGGTGCTTTGCCATATCCAAACATGAGCGACAGGTTATAAAGAGGAGTTGACTAAGGACTTCCATATATATATATATATATAACTAAAACATTTGTTTGGTTACTAGTAGGTATTTGTTCATATGAATTATACAAAATGTAATGCTAAATATTATAGTTCTCAAATTTTGATATATTTGCATTTTAAGAATGTCATTAAAAGTTAAAGAAACAATCTACGTGGGCACCATGGGGCCTGAATTCCATAGAACCAGTCCAGTAGGCTGCTGCATAAAGCACTCTTCACATAAGGTCACAGTATTGTGAGTCTCTTGGGTCACAGAAAATTATATGTAACATAATAATAAACATGACTTACACATTCGAACAAATTTTAAAACTAATGTGCGTTATGGACAGAACAAGCTGGGAACAATATTTCCACACTAATATCTATTAGAAAACCCATGCTGTCATACCTCCGTTGACGTTTTGTCCAAGGCTCAAACGATCACGAGCATCGCTGCCTGCAACACGAGCACCCCCTGTCGATGAGTGCACAACACTGTATTACCATTAAACCCCAGTATTACCCATTAAAGATGTGCATTTACTGGAACATTGCTTTTACATCGGGACTGCAGTGCACGCCTGGAAGCGAATGCACGTAATATTGACGCGCGGTGACACATTTAAAACTTCAAACCATGCACAGGCCTAATCTTGAACATGTCACAGCTATGAGGCCATGTGCTAGACGTTGTGTGGACGTCAGGAGGAAGCTCCGCTGAGCCAGTTTGGAGAGCAAACGAGGACACACTCAGAAGCGCAGTAGTGGGGGGGTATGGGGGGCGGGTGACGAACGCGTCTCACTTTGAACAGGGCAAACTGGAAATATTGCGCAAACGGGTTCACGTGTTACGCTTTGAAAATGTCGCCCTCTGGTGGCCATTACTTTAAATTCTGCTTTAAAGGGCGTTTAAGGAGTTTGATAAACTGTAGAAATAACAGATTTGCAAATAAAAACAAACCCACATACGCTTATCCATTAGACCAATAGTTGTTTAATACATAGAAGCAACATATTCCCTCTGGTATTCTTGTTTGTTGACTGAAGTCTTCTTAATATTATAACACTGGTGTCATTTGTATTATAAGGTATCGTGTGGTACTTTTTTTCCAAGTAGCATAAATAAGATTAGCCTTTTTAACCCTATTTAAAAGCAGTGAACTGAACGACAGCTGTCACAAAGATGAGATTTTATTTTTCTAACTGTGAGCTCTCCAGCAAAGCGTGATTTAATCCTGACACGAGTGACGTGTCAACGTTTAATACACTCGGTAGCGCCATCTAGTGTTAATATTGTAGCTGCACATCTGGTGACCAGCACGTCCTAGGAAGCTTTATGAACATAGTTTATTTTACTATGTCCTTATTAGTCAGTAACACTACTTGTGACTTGCAACTTGCATTACTAATGCAATTATGTTCATAGCACACCTTTAAACTTATTATATTAGTCGGCCAGATTCTAAAGTTGAGGCAGCAATAGTGGTTTTTTTTTACAGTCCTAAATAACAATATCTTCGCACTTATGTTACCCAAGAAGCTGACCCTGCATCTTGCATTATGCAAATGCAAAACAGTTATCTCAAACACTGGCTCAGCAAACATGATGCAAATACTACGTGCGATGCAAAATATACCATAGATTACATGGACATGATAAATACATTTGAGGCCTGAATCAAGATTGCGGGAGCACTTGATCTATCTGGGTCTCGGGCTGATGCTCCTCAACTATAAACAAACTGGGTCTTTCAGCGCTAGTGTGTGTTTATCTTTGAATTGTGATGTCTTGCATAATTCGACAGATCTTTGGCATCCGTGTGTTGACACACACCAGTACTAGATTTATTTTATTTTTTTAAATAAAAAAAAAAGTGAAGCCTATAAAGCCCAATTCAGATATTTTTGTCCCTTTAATATGGGTGGAGTAAAAATGCATGTTATGTATCTACAGAGTTCATTTGACATGGATGAAAACAATAGAAATTAAAGCATACTGTCTAAACAATAATCCCAGTCATCATTTTTCTATTTTAAACCCAAATTGCTGGAGACCAGAGCCAAAACAACAGCAGCTGTTGCCACCTGGGCATTGCTGCTTAAATACTGCTGCAGTTTACTGTATTCCAAGTACAACGTACCATGTTGAAATAAATCACATTGTTTCTGTGCATTTTCCCCAGAGCTGTGAAAACAAACTATTAGATTACGGGAACTCTAAACATTAGCATGTGGTGTCTAAATGTTTGATAACTTTGATATCTAATCCTTCAACTTCTCTTGTCAGCAAAGTTCATGCTGTCTTTTTCTCAACCGGCAGGGTCGCTCCCACATTCCTGGCCCATGTGCCATTTCTGCTGCTAAAGCCTGACTGGTGCTCTGGTTTATTTATAGATCTGTAATGGATCCTATAGCTGTAGGGCGGCTGATAGTTATGCGTTTGCAGATCATTATCTAACAAGTGTTTCGGGTTTCTAACAGCTAAGCAAACACGTGTACTAATAACAGAACAAGTTAAATAGGTTCAGAAAAAAAAAAAACATTAGCAGTCTTGTCGGAAAACTACAGATTAAAGTGGAATTCAGTGCTCATCTACTGAGTAAAAATAGATTCTAAAAAGACCAGTGGTGATGTGATCATTTGAACTAACAGATAATGCTTCTAATAATATTACAATCCCTAATTAGTTGTAATGTAATGTTTTAGGTGCATTAGGAACATATGCAGATAGAGGCCACAATTAAACATTTCCAAATAAGTTATTTCTTGTTTTTCTTGTAATTACACACATATGATTTTAGCTTTGCAAGCCGTTTACAAACCTGCTGTACATTACAAAGACACTGTTGAAAGTCACCATATAAATAAGCATCAGTTCCATTCAGAACTGGATAAGAAAACAAAAAAAGAAATAAGGTGATACTTTTCTTTATACTCATCTGTGGCAATAAACGTGTCCACTGCACTGCCAGAGCACACTTTGTTTGTTATTATATTGTTGGCTTTTTTTTTTTTTTTTTTTTTTTACTATGGTACCTTTTAAACCAAAGGTTGCAAAAAAGTACACTGGTTTTAAAAAGGGAAACCATCAGTAACACGAAAGGAGCAAAACAAACCAAAAACATGGACCAGTGGCAGCTAAATGACGCTCAGCCAGCGCACACACTGAACGGGGAACGCGCTCTCTCACCTGCTGACAAAAGTCTAAGACACAGCCGACATACGCAGCATAAAAGCCCAGCAAAGCCTGCTTTCCTCGCCTCACCGCAGACCTAAAGCACGAAGAGCTGAAAGCACAGCGGCTCTGCATAACCAGAGCCCCCCACGCAGAGCTGCTGCCTGAGGGCATGTGGAAGGTGAGTCGGAACGGGAGGGCAGAGCGCGCCAGGGAGGCTCCGGCTCCTCTCCGGGTTTTGCGGGGAATCGCAGTAGCCTCGGGATGGGAGAGTCCTAGGAGACAGCCCAGGCCTCATTAAGTGTGCTGAGGAGACGTATTAGGGGCAGTTTTACAGGGCCAGCCGGCTTCCATCTTTCATTACAGCCATGTCCTCCCCCAAGCCGTTAGCGCTTACGCAGGCACAGCCACGAAGCGCATTAACCACAAAGCATTTTTCTAGCAAATGATATACGCACACATACACCTCCGTTACACGCATGGTGTAAATATCGAGTTGCACGGAGCGCTGCAGAATGCCTTTAAGCTAAAGCGGCTCCTCTATGCGCGAAGCAGGCCGTGGCTGCTCCCTCTCCTGAGCGTGCATGCTCGCCACAGTCAGCAGCTCTCAAAATGGAGGACAGGCCACTTAACTCCCCACCAGCAGCACGCACAAACCATCATCGGTGTTTTAACGCGCGGCCTCGCCCGCATTTACATCCACTCCACGAACAGGAGACTGTCGTTTGAGGCAGCTTAGAAGGGAAATGAAGGACCGCGGCGTCTAAAATAATTGGATCGGTTTTAAAAATGTATGTAGCAAATGCCATTGTTTGTTTCACACGGAGCAGGACGCTGCCTCTTTGTTCAATATTGACACGCCTGCCTCAGAAACGCTGACCGCGTGTGAGTGAACTGGTTATTAGTTGTTGAACACGGTTTTCTCAGGGCTGCTGTTCAGATGAAAGCTAGGAAACCTGAGGAAAGAGGAGCCATTCTGAGTGCATAAAGAAAAACAGCAAAAAAGGAAGGTAGAAACAATAACACAATGTTAATAAAATAAACAGTAATCCAGGTTTTTAAAAATATATATTTTTAATAAAATTAACTTCTAAAACACTAATTTTAGACTCGTACACATTGCATCATTTCCATGTCTATCCACAATGTCTAGTCTTATTTCGCCATTAGGGGGCGCCCATAACCAATTTTCAGTGCTGTCATTTCTTAAGCAGATCGTATTCATTCATTCATTCACCTTCTGAACCTTTTGATCCAATTCTGGTGGACCAGAATTCTGGCTGCACAGGCTGCCATGTGATAACCAACCCTGGACAGGTCACCAGTCCGTCCGAACACATACACACAGACACCCACACACAAACACACACGGCCAATTTAGATACGCCAATCGACCTAACATGCATGCTTTGGAATGTGGGAGGAAACCAGAGTACCCGAAATAAACCCACACAGGCTGAGGGACAACATGCAAACTCTACACAGGCTGTGGCGGGGAATGGAACTATGCATTATGCATATCCTCTTGACAACTTAAAAAAATATAACACTACTGTGTAAAATACAGCGGATTAGAATAATTAAAAAAAAAACAGTTCTATTTGCAAAGACAAAACTGCATGCTACGTTTCCTTCCTCTACAGCCTTTAAGAGCATTTGAAAGACAAGTCTCTAGAGAGGAGAGCTAACAGAAGCCATCAGTTTTATACATCATGCAGTGCCTCTAGCTCCCCCCAGGGGGTGCCACGCTGCCCAGAACAGAAGGAAATGGGAGAACTGGGGAAATAGCACGACTGCTGCTAACCCCAGGGCCTGCTGCTTCCAGTCTAAAGAAAAACAAATCTCTCATCACTTCTACTCCCCACCACTCTGTAAATCCACGATGCAGTTAGGAATAAATGTTTGTGAATCTAACAATGGCTAATGGGATTCCTGTTCCTTTCCAGAATACAGAACTGTGGTTAAACACTAGCCATCGTTTAAAATGGCTTTTTCCCCCTGATTGAAGCAATTGGGGAAATAATTTAAGATCTTTCCCCCTACAAAAGGCCCAGATCTGTAGCATTTTCACCTTGGACATTAGACATCCTGACAAGGAAAATATTATCTAGAATTAACTTGAGTATTTTAGCATTAATTTGTCATTGGAGGTGCAATCAATACGAAACGGCTGCCTGTTGGATAATGTCCATCTACCAGAGTAGTTCCTAGGTTCGTAACACCTTACCCACTTCTCTTCATGTTAATTACGTGATTTTTGTCGATAGCTGTTTTTAAAAGGTTTCACCAGATTAGCGCGTGCGGTAATCTTTGCACAGGCGGCAGATTGATCCGGGCGGATCCGTACACGAGCTCGTTCCGAGGCTGCGCGCCGACTGCAGACTGTAATGGAAGCAAGCAAGGCAGGCAGGCAGGCGCTCCATATTAAAACCAGCCGTGTCCTCTCTGGCTTCGCTGCTCTACCCACGGCAGGCTGCTGAGCTCGGACTCGTTCGAGCGTGCGTGCGTGCGTCGGGGAGGGGAGGGGAGGGGAGGGGGGTTCTGTGCTGCATGCTCAACACATCCGCTGCGCTGAGCTTGTGAAAAGCGCCTTCATCTCAGGGGTTTAGCGCAGCATCTGATCGCAGCCATGTTGCCACTTGTAATCCAGGAGTGTAGTAATCACACCGCAACACTGCCTGGCGGCAGGGACTGTGCAAACGCCTAAGGTACTGTGAAACGGTGTCACACACAACTAATTCTTCTGCAAGAATGATATTACATACTACAGGCATATTTTAAAAGCATGTCATGAACACGCAGTTTTATTGAGTGCAAAGATGCATGCTTCAGTATAATTTGTAAATAAAAACATGCATTATTGTAATGTAATAATATAGCAGAGAATATTAAACACACGTGTGTGTGTGTGTGTGTGTGTGTGTGTGTGTGTGTGTGTGTGTGTATACACTCCCCCTGTATTACTTAGTGCCTGATTTTCCAAGGATCAAGAATGTGATTAGAACGTGAGTTGCAAACTTGTAGTTTAAAACATCACCCTGAAAATGATATACTCTACTCAACAAAAAGCTGCATTCTCTTTGGTCTCCTTTCATGAAACAAAACAAAACACCTATTTAAAAATTGTGTTGTTTTTTTTTTGTTGGGTTTTTTTTTTGGTACACTGAGCAAATGGTAATGTCAACATGGCAATTGCAAAAGGTTGGCCAAGCCTCTTGTTATACTGCCCTTAAAACTAGCTATCATGCCCCGGGTGATGTAACGTCCTGCTTGATATCTCGGGAAATGTGAAATGAAGGCTTAGCAGGTCAACAAATCAACATGCAGCAGTAAGCCCTTCACGCACAGATGTATGAGTGGTTGGAGTTGGGATCAGAAATACTTCATATCGAGATGAATTGCGCCTAGAGGTGTACAGATAAAAAATACACGCTTATAGAATCCAAGGTGAAAGAGGCCCCACCGGCGATGCATTTAAACATCTTCTTTCAGCTGCTCTCTGAGCTGGTGATGTTGAGGCAGGCGGCGGTGCATTTACTCCTGGCATGTGAGTTTATCACCTGCCTGCCCGGGTGGCGTCTGCCCGCCTCGCAGGAGCCGAGAGGATGGACTCGAGAAGATTAATTGGGCAGTGAAGGTGCGTGGAAAAACAAAGACCAATCTATCTGTGTCTGGGAAATCGGACAGCCCCGCAGAAAGGCGAGTGAGCAAGCTGGCATGGCTATCTATCACAGGACACTCATTACACACAAGGTCAAGGTGCTCCCTGTCTTCAGGCCCCCGGAGAACATCTAGTCCCCATGCACTGTTTCAACCCAGACCCACCAGGTGATCACAGGGCAGCATCCCAAAAGACAGCCTCAAAAATCCAGCCGACCTCCTTAAAGACTCAGCAGAGAAACTCAAAACCTGACAGCTTCAAAAACCTAACAAAGACCCAAGAACCATGCCTCAGCACCAGACAACATACGTGTGTTTAACTCATTTGAATTCAGATCCATTGATATTAAAGTTAAGGCAATCCAGTGGACTTGGACAAGGATGCATCCTAAAATGTCCAGGTCATACAACATAGATGAGTGGTTGCTGTCTCTCTCAAGAACATGGAATTTCCTCTTTTTTTAAAAAACGTATTCGATTTTCATCTTTTGTCAGCATTTTTTTTTTCAGTGCGTTTTTGATGCCTTACAACATCTGGAGCTCTAGCTACATTTCACTCTTCTTTATGTTGCCATGTTACTATTATCTGAAACGAAGCCATCATCTTCGCAATGAACAGAACTGTGATACCTGGCTCAAAGAGGCTCATGCCATAAACAAACCAACAAATCACCACCAACGAAACGGTTCATACTCTGGAAGCCTGACAGAGAGGGTACGTGGAAAATGGAGATCTCACATTATCTCAGAGGACAACAGTGTAATCCGGCAGAGAGACAGAGAAGGGGGGGCAGGCTGCTGTTGTGGGGTGGGTGAGGAATGCGTGCGCCTGGCCAGACGCAGATCTCTCCGGTCCGCCGGAGCACGCGAGGGAACCGTGATCTGCTATGACAGGAATGTAAGAGCCGCCCGCGCGCCACCCAGCACCGATGGGACACACAGCAACAGCTGTCTAATAACACCGACTGACTGCCCACTCGGCCCACCAGAGAGGACGAGCCTCCCCCGACCGCGGCTGCTATCAGCCGGAGAGAGATAGCGCGACAGGTAGAGTGAAAAGAGCGAGGCGGAGAGAAAGAGAGAAAAAGACAGATAGACGATATCACCTTGTGGAGGCGTTTCCATTTGCCTTAAGATGGTTGTCAAACCAACAGATGTCGCAATATAACCCCACCCAGCTAAAGGGTGAAAGTGCCTGCTGGCTCGAGTCGGAAAAGCTGTGAGGAAAAACAGCTACATTTCCGATTGGACTGGCAGATCTTGTCGCGGTGTAATGTCGCAAACATGGATCTTCCGAGCGCGACACTGAATTACCACCCCCTTCATACCACACCGATACGAGGCAACACCCCCTTTCTTTGTGCACGAGGCCTGACCAGCACACACAGCCAAGAACAGTATCTCAAGATTACACAATTACCACCAATGCCTACCTGCCTCTCAGAATTATAAGATTATTTCCCACCTGGTCAACATCGCAGACTTGATTACAGTGCCTGGATAGTGAGCAGCGGGAACAGAAACTGTTATCTACTGTAAAGAACATGTAATTGTACTTAATTGTTCATTAGGAGCTGGTTTTAAGCAGTGTTACCACTCAGTAAAATATCAAGGCTACTAGCAGCAAAAACAGTTGCGAGAAACCTTTTGCGCAACTGTGACGCAATGTTCATTATCAGAGACGCCTTTCCCATTTAGTTTTACAAGACGTCCCACTTTAAACCTTGCTACTCATCTGATCATTCTCCCATATACAGTATTACTGTTGAATTTTGAGTTTTGACTTGTGAGTAAGCTACCAAGCTAGACAAGTCTTGTTATTTACAACGCAACTGTGTGAAATGTTTTTCCACGATCTGAAGAATTGCACATTTTGGATGACCTCGCTCAACCCTGCTGTCCGCTGCACGGCACTCTGACACAAAGACGAATCCATGATGGTGAGGGCCTCATAAAGTCAGACATCCACATACGAGAATTTAACTGCCGCTATGAGGTTCTCTGGGTGGAATGCAGTGTTTGGTTTTGGTCAGGCATTCTGGGACTCCGTGAGCCGCAAAGCTCCACGCTTTTGATTACTTTGTCCATAGAATATTATTCTTGAGAATTATCCAGGTGCATTTGGACAACTGTAGGTGTTCTCAAGTTACGTCACTGTGGCATGCTACATGCCTTAGTAATCCCTTGGTAAAGAGGACTGAAAGGACATAAAGAAATTATTTTTGTTGTCAGTTTGATCTTACAGCAAAATATGAAACAAATCTAACCTGGCTTCTGACTTGCAGGTCTGTTTCCCACAATGTGGCCAGCTTTCCCCAAACTTTTCCATTGCAATGAAGAGGCTCTGTGCAGTTAATAGTCCCAGAGCTCTTTAGGAATCTGCTTTGCCCGTGGTTTGATGTGTACAGCTTTAATACTGGATTGACTCTGATGGTAAAAGCCAAAGTTAGCCTGATTTATATTTCATTTCATTTAGTCACCAACCACTTTATTAGAAAGACTTACATTATGTACCTAATAAGTGGCATCAGATGGCTAGAGTCTACATGTTGTACACATTTCTTATGATAAACGGTATGCTATAGATCAGACAAAAGAGGAGTCTACTCATTTTTGTAGCACTGTTGTAGCTACAACCATGCACCATGCTTAAAGCATACTTCACTTAAGCATGTAATGCAGCTGGACCTATTCCCCTTTTTCTGGTGCTGCTTTGAGCTTACAGATGATGTGTGACTATGGCTACAGAATTTTAAAAAGTGTAACATTTTAATTAAAAAATGCCTGGATTCATCAGTGTATCTAACTAAAACTAAGCAGGACAGTTAACCAACAGAAAACAGATCCTTATGTAACATGTTTCTTCCATTACATTCCTTTTTAGAAGTCACTAGTAAGAGTGTTAGTATCACTCCCTAAATTACTAAGCATATTTTAACATGTAGAGATCTTATGACAATCAGGCAAACTCTATGGGTAGAAAGCAAGCAAAAATAAACAGCAAGACAAATCATTTTACCAGTGGCCTCTGGACAGGGGAGACTGATGCCCTGTGCCAGGGTTTCCAGCCAATCGTGAATGTGTAATTAACCTCACATCAACAGAGGCTCTGCCTTGTTTTCCATTTCACTGGAAACTGGCACCACCCTTATCCATAAATTCCAGGATCCGGGCCCCTAGAAGCGTTTTGAGCTCAAGTCCTAAAATGAGATACACACATCTACACCAGTGTGACACTCCCGTTGTTTTCTGACAGAATAGCCTGGAGCTGCTGTTCTGCAAATCTCCTCCGTGACTCTCCCTGAAGACAGTACTCCGCTTCCTGTTGACAGCTCTTGCAATTACAGTAGAAGTCTGAGACAATACAGCCTATACTTCTCACGAGCAATGTGAATTCAGAAATTGGTTTAGACTCACCTTCTATGCTCAACCAACGTCTGCTTTCGCCTATGGACAATTTAAATGTAGTGTAAATCTGCAGAAAAACAACACATTGAAAAAACATGACAAACCGACCCGCCACGGGACAGCGGTCAGATGTTCTCAAGATGCGATAACGAAGTCACCAGCCTTGGAGAGGGATGGCATGGCCGTCGCACCAGGAGGGCGAGTCGGCGGTACCCATAAGCCTCGTCATACCTTGTTGGTAGGAAGCTGTCAGAGACAGAGATAAACTTCCTGTGTGCTTCGAGTGTGTAGGCAAGCTCTACAAACAGGCTACCTGAATGTACATTTTATGCTGACACAACCCTTTATTAAGCCTGTGAAAGTATTTATTAATCAAGGTCTCATAACCAGACAAGTGCAGAGCTTGGCTGCTAGGACAGTAAAGCCAAAGCTGGCAGCTGTTACAGTGAGCAGAAAAACTCGAGTTAAAACAGAAATAGTTGACCTTTATCAATATCTGTCCTGATATTTCTATGTACTATATACATAACTTGCATCTATACAGAAAGCTCTGATTTAAGTCCAAAGGTAAACCTGCCTAATAAGCATATTAATTACCAAATTAATTACTAAGCTGTTGAATCATACAAACTGATGAGCGAGTCTAAGAACAATACATCTAGTTCTAAAATATTAGGCTGCATATTATTAAAAACAAAACACACAGTAATACTGACTAGAAATCAAGACTCATTGTGGTGTAACTTGGTTTTATTTTAATTCCACAAATTTTTCAAAAAAATTACAAAATACTCAAATGGGCAGAACACAGGACTCACAATTTTGTTTTAATTATTTCTACTTTTTGTTTACATTGTGTCATCCCATGGCAACTACTAATATATACAATAAGCTTCAAGATACCAGTATATATAAATCTTAGCAGTCAGAATGTACATTCTGCTATTGCCGCTTTAAAACGAGAAGAGAAGCTAAACCATTGACAACACTCAACATCAAAGGTTTAAGACAAAAAAAGGGACAACAGGGATAAAATGCTGAAAAAAAGATAATGTTTGTATACATAGACAGAGACAGGTAGATGGCAGAGTCCAGTGGGCGGGCGTGATATTTATATTGTACTGACAAAATGGATTTCGGTGTCTGGGCAAAGCTGTGGAAGCATCCATCCCTTTCCCCTTTCTTTGAGGAAACATAGAAAAAAAAAACGCACTACATTAATCAAATTAAAACCTAAAACCAAAACCACCTTCCTGCAATGAGAATATTTAAGGACATAAAAAGAATTAATGGAGGATATGGCTGTGAAGAATGATTCAAACTGGTCTGATGTAACAGCAAATACTGCACGTGAGTGTTGACAATGGCCATCACCCGGCCTCATGATGACGCAGGGAGTGTGTGTGTGTGTGTGTGTGTGTTGGGGAGGGGGGGGGGGGTCTGGGCGGTGTCACCAGGGAGGCCATGCATCACGGCGAAACGCAGCGTCAGGAAGAGCCGCCTGCAGCAGCGACACACTGATTCCTGCTGCCGCAAGCACGCACATGTGCGGGCGCGCGCACTCTTGTTCAAAGCTCTCGTTCCGTCTCCCGTGGAGGGACCGTGTCTTTTGGGGATCACAGTGAGAATGACTGAGCCCATGGGGGCCGAGGGACCCCAGGAGCGGAGGTTGGGGGGCCTCCACTGCTGTCCAGTTCCATTAGCACCCATCCATTCTTTTAAAACTGGTAAAATCGCTCACGGAAACACCTGAGGAGGAGGAGGTGTCTGGACTATCCATCCATTATCATGGATGGAGGAAGAAAGTGCCAGGACCAGTTGGAGGCCTTTCTAAAATGTCCCGGAAAACGTGTGAACCCGAATTGCTTTTTTCAAAGCGCACATTACCAGTTTTAGCTTCTTCACTTTGGTACACAGAACAGAGACAAAAATGGTTCTTAAAACGCACTCATTCATGTGGTCGGGTCCTTAAAACCAATTCTAATTCAATATCACCTCTGACGTTGTTCAGTGCAGTTTCGCCTTCTCGATAGGGTGTGGGTGTGTAAGGTCTTGCATACATCCCTAGAGCTGTTTCACAAACCTGCGCTATGCCCCATATCGGACTCCTTAGCTTCCATTCAACAGAAAATGGTAATGAAGACGGCCATGACATCATGGATAAGCGTTTGTGTGTGTGTGTTTCAATACGCTGAAAGTCTATGGGATGATAAGCAGCTCAACTTGAGCATTCACCGCAGGTGTGTGTGTGTGTGTGTGTGTGTGTGTGGATAACAAAACCTGGTACCATTCTCCCAGCGACTCAGTGTTCTGGCCTGCTGCCGACATGCCTACCTGCTCAGATAATGCCATCTCGTTCCCCTCTGAAACAAGGGACGATGCTTGTGAACTATATACCGCAAGTCTAACAACTCGGTTAGCAATCCACACCTAATAATAATTATAATAATAATCATATGTATATATATATATATTTATATATATATATACTATTTACAGACTCAAAAAACGTCATGCTGCAGCTCTTCTTAAAATTATGAAAACCTCCTACAATGTATTAAAATAAACATTGAATTTAAGATAGCACTTTTTCAGATATAATGGCCCAACTGTTCTCTTCCTCTTCTTTGAATATGCACAGTGACAAAGTGTCTGGTATTCTAGCACCTACAAAAACGCCAGGGAAGCTTCTCAGAGGATGTTTCATGCAGGAAAGTCACAACCAGTCTTGAGGACGTTTTCACTACTTGAATGCTATATACCAAAAAGGAAGTCAATGTCTTTAGAAAAAAAAAAAAGTCCATAATAGTAAAGAAAGACAACAGAAACAGAGTCAATCCTTGTCACTTGTCTGTTCTTTTCCAAACGTAAATGGTCCTGTCTGCGACTGCTCTGGAGTGACCTCCTTTGTCCTGCTGACCTCTGCGATGTCACATCCCTCCATCACAGCTGCTTGTCGTTCTCCTTCTTCAACCGGCTGCAAGGGAGGCAGACACACACACACCTTATGAACACACACGCTGCAGGCAAACAGCATCAGTTCAACACACAGCTTATGAACACACAGCACAAGTCAATCACACACATTATGAACACACACACTGCAGACAAAGCTCACACTACCCTGCCAGACAGGTAAGCACATGGGTGTAAAACAACACTGGATTTCATAGACAGTTGCTGCACTGAAACCATTAAGGTTTTATGACGAAAGATGAAAAACCCAAGTGCATGAGTAGATGAGCGGTGGCAGTGGGGGGCCGAGAGGGTGAGCACCACCGGCGGCACTGACCTGTAGTAGTCCTCCTGTCCAGGCAGAGGGCCCCCGTGCATGTGGTGGTGTCCGTGCAACCACTGCTGCTCCATGGCCAGTCTCTGGAGCTCGGCAGACTGAGCGTGCATGGCCTGTAGCTGGTGCGCGGCCGACATGGGTGGGGGTAGCCCCCCCGGCAAATCTCTAGGGTATGGGGTACCTGCACCAAGCACCCAGTGCACACAGGTTAACTTGGGTAGGCTAACAGAATGACTTGTGTTTTGCAGTTTTGCTTCAAATGGCTTTAAAACGGCAAATTCAGTAGACAAGGATGGGTAACGGCGAGGGGTATTCGTGGAGGTGGCGGGCGTACCAAACACCGGGTGCCGGAGCATCTCGTGTTCGTGAGGGGGCTGTCCGAGTAGGGGGTTGGGGATGGCTCCGGGCGGGTACGGGAAGCGGGTCAGGTGTGGTCCGGCGGCCAGCGGGTCAACCAGTGGGTGGGCCCCAGAACCTGGGGGACACACAAGGCATTCACCACCACCTTCTCCAAGTCAGCAGTGTTGTGAGGGTACAAGGGAAATGCAATAATACATGAACATGAACACTTAGTCATTCAACCACTGATCACAAGCACACACAAACAAACAACTGTGGCATGCACATTTGTACTTTTCACACATATACCAAGCAAGAAAACACATTCTCCAAAATGTTGCAAAATGGAACAAAATCGAATTGTTTATCTTAACCGGCAAGGGGGTTAAAGTGGTTGGTGCGGCGTAGTGTAATCAGAGGGTTTCCCTCACCTTGGTGCAGTGGGTCCTGTTGATGCAGGTGGAGGTGGGAGTGGATGTGGGAGTGCTGGTGGTGGTGTGGCGTCACGTTGAACATCTGCAGCCTAGCGATGGGGTCGCTGGCCACGGACGCCATCCTCTCGGCGTGCAGCCGCTCGGCGGCCAGCCGCTCCGGGTAGGTCATCTCGGGTCGCAGCTGGGGACCGGCCAGGGCCAGCCGCTCCCTCTCCAGCGGGTTCAGGCCCGGGTGGAAGGAGGCGAAGGGGTGGCCGGCCATGGGCGGCAAGCCGATGGGCCCGTGGCGGGCAAAGTGCTCCATGGGGTTGGCGGGGTGCAGGCCGTCCAGCTCGGGGGGCTTGACCTCGAAGCCGGGTTTCATCCTCTCGCGGAGCTCGCGTTCGCGGATCTCGCGCTCCCGCATCTCGCGCTCCCGCAGCTCCCGCTCGCGCATGCCGGGGTCGGCGTTGTACAGGCCTGGCATGTGGTACGCCAGCAGCGGGTCGGTGGGGTTGAGCGACATGAAGAACGGGTGGTTGCGGTTGGTGGGCGACATGACGTGGGGCCGGGCGTACTCGCTGAGCGTGCGCAGGGCCGGCGTGTCCGGCCCGATGTAGGGCGGCACGGCGGCAATGGTGGTGGGGGGCGGGTCAAAGGGCGGCCGCATGTGGGCCGGCCCCGCCATCTGGGGCTCGCCCATCCGACCCTCGTGAGACGAGCTGGACGCTTTCTGGAAAACCAGAGGAGATTCAGGTTCGACATGAAATGGAAATAACACGGGAGAAAATGGAGGGTTGACACACAAACACACACACACACACACACACACACACTCACTCGACAGCCCTAACGGCAAACCTACCGCAGCCCTCTCAGCCTCCTTCTCACGCTCCCGCTCCCTCTCTCTCTCCTTCTCGCGCTCCCTC
Organism: Electrophorus electricus; assembly: GCF_041902795.1. Lineage (NCBI taxonomy): Eukaryota > Metazoa > Chordata > Actinopteri > Gymnotiformes > Gymnotidae > Electrophorus > Electrophorus electricus. The sequence goes on along the minus strand of NC_137520.1, from coordinate 11,024,319 downwards.
TCCTTCTCTTTCTCTTCGCGTGCCCTCTGCTCTGCCTCCCTCTTTGCTTTCTCCAGTGCCTCCTCGCGCTTCTTGGCCAGCTTGGACGACGGCAGCGGCGTGAAGTAGAAGTCCGTCCTTGCGCACGTGTTATACCCTCGGTCCAAGTACTTGTAGAACCTACAACAGCAGCACGACGGCTATCGGACCTCAGACAGCTATCGGACATTTATATATAAACTTAGGACCACAATGTGAAACTTTCCCAGCGGAGCGTCTGTTGCCATTTGCAAAGCGTTGCAATTACTTCATGGAAATAAATAACCCCTGGCATGTCAGCTCATTATTCTAGAGTAAAGCCACTCAATCAGCCTCTTCAACGCCTGGGCCGTAACGAGCTTCACCCCGGGTGCATTAACTGCCTCATTGCTATTCACTGGCAGCGAGTATGCAGCACTTAGGAGACAACCACACAACACACCAAACAAGAGTTCTGCTGTAATGGCAGAGTCATTAATCTCAGGCACTGATGACTGCAGAGCAGCTATTAATTAAAGGCAAGGTTAACACAGGAAGGGGACCCTGTAAACTTATCAACAACACATTACACTGCGTGATCTGGGCAATACTGTGGTGTCTGCGGGTTATCGGGGAGAGGTGAGGGTTTGTGCCGTACCGTGCGGACTGGCTGGCGTGGCTGGGAGTGTTGACAACGGTGGGCTCGGGCGAGGGGCTCCTCTGTGGAGGCGGCGGGCTCTCGGGCTCGTCGGCCTCGTCCAGGGGCTCTTCTTTAATCTGCACGGGGGGCACAGTGGCGGGTCCCGGGCAGGGCGTGCCGACAGAGGCGGGCAACGGCATGGAGATGGAGGATGGCGGCTGCTGCAGTCCAGCCAGCGGGCCCGCCACCGACGACGGCACGGAGGATGGCGCAAGGGCGGCAGGGCCGCCGGGCAAAAAGGCGTGAGGGGGGAAGGGCGGCTGGGAGGGACCCGAGTGCGAGGGGGCGGCCGAGGGGGGGAGGGGCGGAGCTGGGGGAGGAGCGTGGCTACCCGAGGCAGGCAGGGGTTGGGACTGGGTGAGCACTGGGGGCTGCGCGGGCGGAGGCTGCAGCTGCTGAGGCATGGGCTGCAGGGGAGGTGGGTGGGCTGACGGCGGGTGGTGCGTGGACAACGAGCTGAGCGGTTTCAAGGCAGGCGGCGGGGGCAGGTTGGAAGGCATCTGCGGGAAAGGGGGTGCCGAGAGGTGTGGGGGGTGCTTGTGAGACTGCGGGTTCTGCACCTGTGAGATGGGCGTGGTGGGCGGAGGCTTGATGTGTGGCATGGACATGGGCGCGGACGGCAGAGGCTGCTCCCGGGGGGGCTGCTGACCGCCGCCCTGCGAGGAGGACTGCGACGGGGGCGTGTGCGGCTGCTGAGACAGGGAGGAGGACTGCGTCTGGCCCACGAGGGGAGACGGGGGGACCTGAGATTGTGCGAGGGGGAAGGGCTGTGGGGGTAAGGGGTGAGGATGAGGCACGTGGGGCCCTGCCTGCAGAGGGTGGCCCATGGGCGGCACGGAGCTGTGCAGAGTGGGCAGCAGAGGCTGCGGACCAGTCTGAGAGGGCGCGGGCGGCTGAGGCATGCCCTGCATGGGCGAGTGGGGCGAGGGCAGCCTCTGAGGGTGCAGGGCCACCGCTGACTGGATGTGAGAAAGCGGGCCTGCCGGAGGTATCTGCTGCGGAGGCATGGGGGCCGGGGGCAAGGATGGAGACGCCTGGGAGGGGAGTGCCGGAGCCCCTGACGTCGGAGGCATCGGCACGGCAGAGGAGGAGGACGAGGCGACCGGGGGCAGGGCTCCCCCCTGGCACTGGATGACGGGAGGGTGCTGGCCCTGGAGCACCTGCTGCTGCGCCGACGAGTCCGAGTCGCTCTCGTTGTCGCGTGGGCTGGGGATGCTGGGCGAGGAGCTGCGGTTGTCCTGGTCGATGTCCTTGGGGTCACTGCTGCCCTCATCGTTCACGCTGCGACCATCCGAGCTCTCGCCCTCGCCCTCTCCCTCGCACTCCGAGGGCGAATCGGGCCGACTTAGCTCCTGAGGGGCAACGGAGCGAGGTCAGTACGCGGAGCAGCGGCCCAGCTCGGGGTGAGCGATTCTGAACTGCATTATGGTCTGTTTCACAGTATGGACCTCAGTGAACAGGGCACTCGCAAACGTTAGCACAGAAACAAAGGACTACTCAACACCACCACAGTTCCAAAAGGGATGAGACAAGAAATTACTTCAGTTAGGGCCCTCTTAAGAAGAGACACTGGTAAATAATGGGCACAGAAGTTCCTAGTTGAATTTGTATCTGAAGGGGGGGGGGGGCCGGTATTCGCTAAGCATACTGGGAGGGACACGCATGACATAATCCTACCTGGGTCTTTGACTTCTTGGTGCTGCTTCTCTCGGGCTCCTCTGTGTCTGAGGACCCCTTCTCTCTCTGCCGCTTGGCACTCTTCATGGGCGATGGCACCTCCTCCTTTATCTTCTGTTGGGACAGAACACAAACACTGCAGGCTGCGGTGCTGGCCGTGCTGCAGAGCATGCTGGGTTGGGGGCAGGTGGTGTGCTGGAGTGGGAGCGCTAAGGGCCTTGGGCTCCTACCTTGCTGGGCTTCTTCACCGAGTCCGTTTTGCTGTCGGTGCTGGACGTGCTGGCGGCACTGGGGGAAGTCCTGCCACTCGATCGCAGGTCCTCATTGGTCGGTGAGGCTCTGCCATCCGGGCTGGCGGTCTGCTTCTTCCGGCCACTTCGTAGCGTCGACATCTGGAACAGAGCAGAAGTGCTTACGTCACTACGGAGTGGAGATTTCAGCAAACCACCAAGGGGTGCGACAGTAAGGTACTCATTTACGCGGTAAATCTCAGATCAAAGGTTGTCAGGGCGACGCACACTCACAGGCCCACGGTTCCGTCGAGTCCTCATGCTATGCTTCCCGCCGAGCCCATCCTCTTCCTCTTTGACGGGTTTGAACATAAACGGCGGTGGGTCCACGGGCTTCTCGATGGGCGGCAGCTCGCCGTACTTCTTGAAATGGATGCGGCAGTCGGTGCACAGCAGGATGTTCTCACGGCCCCCGTGGTGCCAGTCCTTGGAGGCTGCAAAACCAACACATTGGCAGCTTTAGACGAGCCCTGCTCTCCACGTCTACACCAGTAGGGTGGGACGGGGGGCGGGGCAAAGTGCAGGGGCATCGGGAAGCAGCAGGGCACGGGCCTGCAGCTCCCGCCCCCTCCGACTCGACACCGGTGCGGCTACGCCCTGCCTCGCCGTGGAGCGCTAAGCCGCGCCATATGGGGGCCGCAAGGGTGCCAACTGCGCCCAACAAGTCCGAGGGTTTAATGAGGCAAAGAACAAACGAGTAACTGTCAGGTTGGATGAAATTAGCAGTGACATCTTCCGAGGTCCATCTGGCCGCGGTGCGAGTGGCCGAGCGGTGCAGCTCCCTCACACGGAGAGTAATTACAGACCTGCTGCGGGGATTATTGCGGGCCTGACCATGTAGGGCCTCCACCTGTCTGCCCGCGTTACTAGTGAGGCCTAACACTGCGAACGCCGCACCTGGGCGCTGTGACTAACTGCTGACAGCAGCAAGCTCACATTTCACTGAAGTCAGTTGGATATCGGGTTAGCGAAGGCCGGGTGGGGGATGTTACAAGAGGCCGTAACATGTTTACTGAATGTCATTATAGTCGAGGAGGAAAGCAATAGGAATGTGTAGGTGTGGTGTCTTACTGGTGGTGAAGCAGTGGCGACAGGCGTAGCCCTTCAGCTCCTGCTCGCTGTCCTCGCTGTCAAAGTCATCCTCGCTGGCTGAGCTCAGGTCCACTGGAGAGACAGAAGGCGAAGCAGAGTGAGTAAGTGGGCGGTGCGACCCATGCCAACAGCCCCGCCCCTCGCAGACTCCCGGTCAGCACAGCAGAAGATCCCTGCATTAATTGGCGCATTATAACCAGGTCTTCGAGAGCACGGCTACGGTGCAGAGGGGTAAACCTTCTCCCTCCCGCCTGACACACAAGATCTGCCGTGTTTACTTTAGAGGACCTCGCCGGAGCGAGACGCCGCGTTAGCGCGGGGAGGTTGGGGGACGTGCTGTTTAGCTGGGCCAGGCTCATCACCCCGTCTCCCCCGGGGGAGGAGGGAGGCAGGCAGGCAGGCAGGTGGGGTGCACTCACAGAACTCGCTGGAAGGGGGGCGGGAGGGAGTGCTGACAGGCGTGGAGGCGGTGCGGGTCTTGATCCGGCGGAAGACGGGTTGCCTGCGGTGCCTGCGGTGGGCTCGCGAGCTAGCAGCTTCCGGCGTTTTCTTCCAGTAATAGTAAAAGGTGATCAACTCTCCCTGCAGGCAGACGAGCGAAAAACATGAACTTCAGTCTAATGGTGTTACTATCTTGCACATATTTGTATATAATAATAAATTTGTTCTCTCAGCTCTTTATCTTATCAAACAATGACTCATGGCAGATACCTCGTTATGAATCACGAGTCACCAGATTTTCCTGATCTGCTGTTCCAAAATAAACAAGGTTGCTCACTGAATTTTTGTTCCGTCATTGTTTGGACTAAAAGCCCTCAAATGCCAAACTGATAAGCGCCATGCAAAGAGCAGTTTATTTTTCAGAGGTCACGGGGGTGAAGAAGGTTTGCCGCCGAGGTCAGCTGGAAGGCTAGCGGAAGCACCAAGCCAAGGGTGGGGGTGGTATGGGTGGTATGGGTGGGGAGTCTACACCGGGTTTTGCGGTGGGCCGGCCCGCTGCTCCACAGTCGTGTCTGTCCCCGGATTAGCTTTCTGAATGCTGGGATATTAGGATCAGTACATTGGTGGCTGCCTGGGTGGCAGGCAGTTGAATGGGAACAAAAGGAAATGCCGGCGAGAGCTTTGGAGCTACAAACGGGGAGGGAAACGGCTCCGAGCCCCTCCGCTCAAAGAGCCAATTGAACTTTAATCAAACATTCTGGCTGCAGTTGCCACGGCATAGGGTGCGTAAATCCGGCATACAAAAGCCAGCCAGGAAATCAATACCCTACCGAAACATTAACACATGCAATCGTGGATCAGAAGACAGTTTCGCCGAGACAGCCCACGCAAATTAACTGATGCTTTCCAGCCACTCTCGGAACAACGCGCGTGGCCCGTAACGTCCAGCTCAGGGAGCAAGTCTGCGCTTTTCCGTCCTCACTGCTTCCCTGTCTACCTCTTGCACCAGGACCACTCCTCCTTCCCCATCAGGACTCTCGCAGCAGTACACAGGCTGTGGCGCATGCTGCCTACTGCACTTTTAACACGCTTTCATGTCTGGGCACTCGGTACGGACGGTCACTGGGTACGACACGGTCTGTTTAACTGAGCCCAAATTGACACCGAGTGTCTTTAAATCGTATTGATTGCTTTCATGTTTTGCTTCAGTGGTTCTTTTTGACATAAACCGGTCATTAATGTGCAGCCCTCACCGACACTGGAACAAATGTTGTGGCATTCATGGCAGGCAACGGAAAAACAAGCATTCACTACATCATCCTGGAGCCTCATTTGATTTCACACTTGTGCGTTGCATGTTAACCAGATAAATCACTACAGCAGTACATCCTGAAAAGAAAAAAAAAAATCCACTATGGCATTAAATCAGTAAATCACCGTAGAGGATTAATGTGTACGTCCAACAACATGAAACAGCCAAACTAACGGACACAAGCCTTCAGCAGCTGTGTTCCTGTAAGTAAATACACTCGGACAAAAGATCAGCAGCAGGCTAATGGAGGAAGAGACCATCATTAGAACATACGTGGAACACAAACAGTGTAAACAGTACAAAGCTTGCGCATTTGTCACGTGTAAACACTAGTGCTCAGTCACGTGGATTCATCAACTGCTCAAGGGCTTGGACTGCCTTTTAAAAATCGGTTATAAATGTCCATGGTAAACCTGACAAAAAGGGAAGATTTTAAGTTAACTGGAGCTCACTACTAAGGACATTGTACATCTAAAATTCATTTTTTTTAAAAATCTTTGTAATAAAGGTGAAACAAGGCAGTAGGACTGTACTACAGGTTCTGATTATGTTGAACAAGAGGAGAAGACAACAGCTTCGTCTTTCCTAGACAGATAAAATGTGCTTGGAGAACTTGCCATGGATTGCTGGAGAGCGAAAGATTTCCTCAGTGCACATCTGTTTTCTGCAAATGTCTCCTTGTGCTCGAGTCGAGCCACCATCAGGGGAACAGGCTGCTCAGCACCCCCCCCCCTGTGCCCCCTGCACCCACCCCCGAGCCCTTTGGCGAACACGGGTAGGTAAAATATCAATTATCACAATTGCATCGATTACTTGTGGGTGGTTTAGACGTTAGCCAAATAAGAAACATAAGTGCAACAAATCCTCATCTTTGACTCGAATTTCCACCCACCTCAGCCTCTTGCACGTGCAAATTCACAACAACGCCATGCAAATTAGCTCCTGCGCCGGCACTTCTGTTCCCCATGTTACCGGGTTAACCCTTTACCATCAGCCATTAGTGGAGTTCCTCACGTGTGTGTGTGTGTGTGTGTGTGTGTCTGGGTGGAGGTGGGGCCATGTGCTGGAAAGTGCGGGGATTTGGCGGGACCAAACAGGGCGCAGGTGCGGGCCAAGGGATGGCAGCCTTCCTGATGTGAAATCTAATTGAAATGTGCAGCTCAAAACTGGTCCGCGGGAGAGATGGCTGGCTCTCCTCACAGCCTAATGACTGCTCCCAGTGCCATACCCGCGCGCTCGCTCTCTCCATCCCTCCCCCTTTCTCTCTGTGGCTGGCTCTGAGCCGTGGAGCCCCGGTTTAATATGAAAGGAGATGGAGTAAGGTCATTTTAGCTCTAAATCACGTTAGCCATTTTACGAAGAGAGCATTTTATGGTCCTAAAACATTGGCTCTGGCAGAAGGTGGAGAAAAAAAATTTCTCAGTTCGTCTCAATAACAAGAGGAATGTCATGGTATGCAAGGAAGCACCACGGACATTCAGAAGTTATTTAGGCCTCACACTACCAAATCCAACCCCCCCTCCCCCACCACCACTCAAAAACCCCGCAAGCGACAGGGCCTGCTGAGAGCAGGCATTCACGCGCAAGCTGGAAAACACCACACTTAATCCTGCCGGCTTGGGCAATATGTGGAGGAGTGCAGAGCTTGATCGGGCTGATGAAATGTTTGGAGGGGATCATCTCTGGCTGATGATGAATTTCCTCGGGAGAAAACTTCCCTACAGAGACCTCTAGCAAATCCCCGTTCGAGTCTGGCCGCAGACATGGGAGTCAAATTGGGATTTGAGTGGAAGCGTGGAGAGGCTGTACTGAGCTGCGGTCTCCGGATCAGCTCCCCCCAGTTCTCCCCGGCATCTTCTCATTCGCTTCCACGAAGCCCACTCGGAATTTCTCGGTGCGGGCAGGAGGAGCAAAAAGAGAAGTTATTAGTTTGTTATAAAGGGAGATGTCCTACTGTGACGCGACATAAGAGACGGCACCCGGGGGAGGGGACGTCTCCCGTGATTTCCTGTTTGCCTGGCGCCCTCTGAAGCTGGGGCCCCGTTGCAAGTCAGTGTCAAAACGACAGATCGACAGAACGAATTATAGCCAACCTTTCCGTGCAACAGAAAAGGTACAGTGAGAGCGAGACGAATCTCTCCAACCCAGCCCATGCTTTCATGAGCATCAGAATGCCAAACCTTCTCATGGCGCGCAGAGCTATTGTGAAGCAAGCTCGCGGACACGCTTCCAGTCCTGAGGTTTTCACGTCACGCTCACGTGCCGAGCGCGAGCCTGTTTTTACATTTGCTAAACTGGTTGCCCACTTCAGAGTCTTCTGTGCCTTTTCACCTGCATCTGTAACTACCGTTTAACTATTTGCCCGTTCTCATAGACGTTAACGTCTGTCTGAACTGTATAGCAATCTTGTTTCAGAATAATTTTAACACATATAAACCAGTTCACCGAACAAATGTGGCAAGAAAGGTCAAAATTTAAACAAGGTCTTGCACATGATTTTAAATATTTAAACAGATCATCCAGCCTCAACAATGGTAAACACACAACTGTGTTTTGTGCCATTCGTTTTCTTTTCCTCCTGCAGCTTTTAACAGTAAAATACTGTACATGCTGGCAATACTGACAACATAAGCCTGGAATTATAGGTTGTTTCAAAATGCTTCCGTCTGCAGGATATATCTGGTGGGGGGGGGGGGGTGGATTATCTGACAAGAGAAGGGCTTACCTCCCCATCACTGCACCCCCCCACCACTGCACTTGGGGCATTTTTTTTCTTCCCCCATCCCATTTTTGCCTCAAGAAGGTGCTGATGTGCAACCACGTGGGTGTATGAAAGTTCACGGTTCTCTGCATATGTGCAAGCTGCAGTTTCCCATAGATCATGCTTCTCTCACTGTGATTTAAAATCATTGTGAGTTGAGTGTTTTTTTGGTGGGGGTGTGCATGCGCGTGTATATTTGGATCGGCCAGTTGTGTGCGTGCACGTGTCTGCGCCATGCAGGCGTGAAGGCTAAAGTCTCCGTATTTACACACTCGTCCGTGCTCAGGCCGGGGCTTGAACAGATGGTTTCTGTTTTTCCTGGCAGATTTGTGATGAAGCCACAAAAGGCCCCTGCTTTGACAGGGCGCCAAACGGTTAAGGCTGTAGCTGGCAAACGCGACGCAAGGGGAGGGCAGCGTGGGGAGGATTGCGTGCGCGCGCGAGCGTAAGACACAGCGGAGCGGCTGAGAGAGAGAAAATGGAACATAACAATGGACGGTCAACGATGCATGGAGAAAATGTCTCCGGAGCGCACAGCCGGGCTGGGCCAAGCGCACCTGGGGCTGAAACAACATGTGGCCGCTGGATGCGTGCCACTCCTTTGCAGCTGGACACCGCCATTGGCCCAGTCTGGACTCGTTCTAGCCCTGGTGCCAGAGAGAAATGCGACTTGCGTTTTCACTTTGCCAGAGAACCCAGCATGCTGAAGTACAGACAGACTGGCTGAGAGGTCGACTGTACTGCTGCTCACCAACTAATGCAACATGACGCAGACCAACAAATAAAAAGGCCAATGTTTATGTCTTACATTCTCATGTTGGAGAAATGCCATCAGTCTCTATGGCATGTCATAATGAATTGTTCATTAAATTTAATAGCATGATAGTACTATTATATAGTATAGCACCTATATCATTACACACACACAATCAATCAATCAATCTATATCCATCCATATATATATATATATATATATATATCTCTCTCTTCTAACCTGTTTTTATATAAATGTCTTTTATTTTTATCGTTTAGTTTTGTTTAATCTAAAATTGATCTTAGTTTGAATTATTTTGTGTAAATTAATAATAACAATAATAATAATAACAACAACAACAACAATAATAATAGTAGTAGTAGTGCCTACAGAGGGTAAATATAACCAGTGTGTTGTGTAGTCTAGAGAACGGTATGAAAATTACAATGAGGGTTCATCTCTCGCGGTGGGGAATGCATTACTGTGACCCTGCCCCAGGGTCCACAAAGCAAGCCTTCATACCACACTGAGAAAACTGGTTCCACTGAAATATGGACACCCACCTTTGCGGTTAAATCAAGCAGAGGCGCAAGAAAGCTGAGCGCCACAATGGCCTTGGCCGGTGGCGCGGGGAGTGAAAGGATGTTAAACAGACAGCGACTCCCTGCTGCGCAGACAGTTTCTGTTGGAAAAGAATGAATAAGCTCTGCTTTCACAGGTCAAAGACGCGCAAGCACAGGAATCAGCACTTGCGTTTCCCCGCTGTAAGCATTTTTTTTTTCTCGCCAACAGAGTTGGACGCTATGGACACGGCGTGGCCGCTCTGAGGGGTGTCCGGGCACTCTAATCCCAAAGGTCAACTTGGGAAGCCACGTCTTTGTTCCCCAAACCACATATGGGGGAGAATGTAAACAGGACAGTTAGGGCTGTGCATCATGAATTCGGTCTGAACTGTACGGGGGTGGGGGTGGCTAAAACCATAAAAATGGCCCAAGATCCCCAGACTAATGACATTTTCCATGTTTCCATAAACAACGACATCATTTACCAAAACAAGCAGGCTATTCTGTCAAGGCCCAAACAGCTGCTGCCAACTGGGCTGGCCTGCAGCTTCAGCCGTTTTAATTAGAGTCCAAGCCCTAGTGCTGGTAATCCAAGCCCCCACCCCCACGGCGGCAGGCCTGACGGCACTGCGATGAATTTAATCTGACACGTGTGCTGAGTGCACCGGGGCAAACATCTGCTGCGAGGCTGAGCAGAAAACACTTCCATCATCTTGGGTGCAGCGAAAATTACAGAGCCTAAGAGCCAGTGCCGCCGCTCACGGCGAGACCTCTGCAGCGCTCTCTCCTGGTGCCCCCACCCTACCCGCCCCCAAAAACTCCCAGTCGCCGTGGCCGTTCTTCGGAGCCCTGCACACGACTACTCCTGTGCCGGTTTCTCTTGAACCCTCTGTTGCTGTACATGTTCCTTAACAACCGCAGATTGGACTTATCCAATCAGGTGGGATCTTTCTTTTTTTTTTTTTCTTTCTTACTGTGGGTCTCCAAGTCCAATTAAAAACCCTGGCTTGAAGAGTGGGTGACTACAGACCAAAAGCCAAAAAAAACCAAACAAACAAACAAATTAAATTCTTGCTGTAAGCAATGTGCCCTTTCTCAAAGCAGAGAGAAGCAGGAAATATTTTGAATGTTCAGTAAGTTCACTTCACTTCAGAGCACAATTTATAAAGCACCTTAGAGAGTTGTTCTGCATGGAATAACATGAGACACTGCAATGTCCTTTGTAATCAAAAGCTCATGAGTGTTAATGTTAACCAGACCTGGATCAATAAATGCTGAGTGAAACAGCCGAGTATTGCAGTGGCAGGCAGAGTCTGCTCTCTCAAGGCTTCGTTGGAGACGTTGTTCTGCCGTGTGCGTGAGAGAAAGAGTGTGTTCTGGGGGAGGCAAAAGGAATGATCTGATAGGACTAAATGAAGCACACTAGCCATATGTTCAGGAGCCTCAGAAGTCCCGGTACACAAACTGTTCCATGACGCAGTCATGCGCGTAGAGGAAATGGCGGCGGCTAAGCCAGGTGGGGTGGTCACTCCACACCCCCACTTCCCGAGCGTCCTCTTACATTCGCCTTCGTGTAACGCATTCCTGACAGGCAGCCAGGCCCGGTGTATTTGCACAGGGCTGGAAGCGTACCGCTGGCAACGACTGTTCAGGAGATATCCAGCTGAGGAGAGGTGACACGGACGTGGACACGGGGCGCTCCATCGCCCTCTACAGGCCCGGTCCTTGATAGGTTAGCAGGGCACTCCAATGACAGGCCGCACAAGTTGGTTGTTTGTGTTAATTAAAAAAAAAAGGGTAAAAAAAAAAAAAGAAAAAAAAAAAAGAAAACAAGAGGAGGGGGGGGGGGGGGGGTGTATGTTTTGGCACCGGACAAAAAGGGAGGAAACCTCTGGTTCTTTTTTGTTCTATGCATTTGAAAGCCCAAATTTAAATAAATGAATTAAAAAAAAGTCATATATGAATAAGAAAGAGGCGGGCAGGGAGAGGAAAAGTCAAGCGAAGGAGAGGGAGGAGACTGTTGAGGAAATAAACCTGGCTTTCCTCAGCGTAGCACAAGCGCAAGCCGGGGCAAAGGAGGGCACACCGGCGTTCTCCTCAGTCTGTACTGAGCTAACCCCTTGACCCTGACCACAGCCTCTCCCTTCAGTATTCTCACCTACTATTTCTATTTATACATGTCAGCCTGTTGGGTTTTCCATTTGTGGGTTAAACGTGTAAAAAAAACACAACAACATTCTTACAGCTAATATTACTATTTAAAGGACCACAAATGTAAAGGTTTCTTTTTCCTTCTGAAGCCAACATTCTTCTTTTTTTTTTTTCCTTGAACTTCAACTAGAAAAACTATTAACTAACTTATAAAATGAGCGAATACATTACAAAGGTTTAGGTTCTCTAGGAGCAACCGCGATGCTAACACTGCACATTTACTTAATGACCTTCTGGAAAAGCAAAAAACGGCCCCAAAACCTTAACTAAAGGATCACCAGTGACTAGATGCTGGGCAATCTCTCCCTCTGCCAAAGGAGCTGAGTAAACAGAGCACTAATGACTAATGAATCTGAGCATGAAGGTGAACTGCTACTCTAGTCAAACATATATTTGGTTGGGCAAACACTCCCTTGGTTAATATTTATTTGTCGTCAAGTTGAGGTCCCAGCAGTGGCTCTTTGTGCTCTCAGGATATTCTTTAATAAGTAACCTCACTGCTAAATCAATACACCAACGCTGTATTCTCGCGCTGGGCTTTCAGACGTTGCACATGCTCTCAAAGACCCAAGAAGACACCCAGACTGGCGCTGCGGACAGCTGACCTTTACATGACGAGTGCCGCGTGCATAAAGCCAACGTGGAAGCCCCTCCGACTGTGCGACGGACATTCGAGCCCATAGAAACTTCACTTTTCTTTCACATACATGAATTGCAGCACGTTCAAGCTGCATATTGCGAGGCAATGTGTGCTGGGAGCAACCCACAAATCACATTCAAAGACTAAACACACTGCTGAAATGATCTGAAGCTTTGCATCAGAGAGCACTGAGCCGAGGACAGTCCCATACATTCTTTTTATTTTTTAATCTTTGCTCAAATTCATATAGCTGCTACAGCAGTATTACTTAAGCGGACACAAGCAAGCGTCTTCCTTGGGAAGTCTGCTTTAAAGCCCATGTCAACAGTGGTATACCGTGAACGTTGCCAGCAGGGTTAATGTTGATTATGACTGTTGTCAGACATGGCAGTGTGCACACATTCCTCAGGTCCAACCACTAGATGGATGGATGTGGTGTTATCCGTGCTGCGTGTCGGGCCGGATGGTTCCGATTCGTGCTGGCTCTTCTCCGTTCCAGTAATGCTTTGTTACGGTACAGGCAATAAAGCACTGGAGCGTTTAACTGGGCCAGTAACAAAACACAGTACGTGAGCTAGAAAGACCAGAAAAAGGGTGCCACCTTTCTGTTAGAACCAAGTTCAAGTTGTATAAGCTCTGCAAATCCAACAGAATACAGAAAAAATACTACTACTGTAATTATCAGTTCTAATACTACTTTTATACTTCAAGTGAGTTATTAAAAGTACTATCTTTCACAAAATACTCCTAATTACTAGCCATTAATTGCTTTTCAATAAACTTTATTATGCACCGGTGCATGTTCTCTCTAGTTTGAGGGGAACTTAAAAGAAAAAAAAAAAGGTTACTAATTAAAAGTGAGTAGAATCATAATTTTTATGCCAAGCTGAGTTGAGACCCAGGGTTGGACAGCACTTCCCTCAACAGCACTGAATAAACAACGCTCTGTTCTGGTTTAAAACAGTGTGCTCAATGTTCGCGGGAATCTGCCAGACAGCCGAATACGCTTCCTGTTCAATCGAATATCCATGCAACTACTCCAGTCCTTCAGCTCCTTGTCTGGGCTGCTTCGGAAGGGCTGGATGCAAGATATCCACTGAAAACAACAACACTAGGAAAACCACACCAGCACCATTTTCTGCCCAGGACTGAAAAGTAAAAAACAACAACAACAAACAAACAAACAAAAACACACACAAACAAACCAACCACCCATACACTGGGGAGGAAATGACTTACCGTTTCCTTGTTTGGCAGCAGCTCTTTCCGAATCCTGAAGAAGTTCTTGCCGTATTGCCGGAGCCCTTTAATGAACCGTTTCTGTTGTGGAAAAAGTGTACACAAAAACAAGACAAAAGGTTTTTTTTTAGGTCCTTCAGAATTTCACCAGCTACAAAATACCTCCATAATCACTCTAAAGTCTTTACGAGCCTCATACTGTAAGCGGGGGGGGAATAATGTTTCATGGCTATGTAGATAGCTCTGCTGACGGGAACGCTGAATGTTAGCACAAACAAATAGAGGAAATGACAAAACCAGCACACAGAGCACAGATCCACAACAAAGAGGCAAAATGACAATTTCTGCCTAAATGGAGTTGAGCTGGAAAATCTGCATACTGGAGTCGTGCAAAGTTCAAAGCACAAACTCAACTTCACTAAGTTATGGAGAATCACAACACACCTCTCCTGATCTAGCACTTATCATGCTCAGCCTTCAAACAGGAGCTTAAATCCTGCAAAAAGTGCAAGAATTACAAACACGTCCGCTTACATAAAGTCACTTCAAAACGGTAGACAACTACGGCTTCGCACGCAGAATCGCGCGGGCGGCCAGCGATCTTTTAAAAATAACAAACACACAAAAACAGCTGGGCTTGTGAAATCAAACATCCACTTGAAGGAAAATAACTTTCGACGACAGACGTTATGGAGTCAGCTAATAAAACGCAGCACTCGTCTTTACAGGGAGAGAAGAAACACAAAAGAACACACTCCGTGCCCGAGACGCATTTCTGCTCCTTTAAGGGCCACAGACGGTGAGCTGTAAAAAGTGGAAGCAGAAAACGTTCATAACCAACCGAGCAGACGCGCAGCAGATTTACTTTCTTCTCCCAGAAACAAGCTCCACTTCGCGAGCTCGCCGACGGCTTCCACCAAGTAACTCCTCTTATTAAAAAAAAAAAAAAAAAAAAAAAAAAAAAAAAAAAATCAAGGCAGTCCGGCCGGAGTGCAGTCCGGATCACCTAGGTCCACTCGCAGGCAGGAGATCGTTCAAGGCACAAATCCACAAAGTCTCGAAAGGTGTGACGCTTCTTTTTTTTTTTTGCAAGCAAGAAATAGCTTGTCACTCTCTGCTCCTCCACTACAAAGGGGAAGGCTTTACATGTGATCTTTCTGCTCCAGAGCCTCTGTTTTGCGGCGGAGGGTAAAACCTGGAGTGGAGTTACGCGCTGCATGGTGGCTCGGGGCACCTTTGTCATCCCAGCAGGGTCTGAGCGCAATCAGCCTGCTGAAGCTGCATTTAAGTGTGCGCACGCATGCGTGAACGCACGTGTGTGTTTGTTACACCGCAGTTACACACACCACCTCCATACAGCCCCTTCTCATTGGTGCAGCCTTTAAAAAACAAACAAGCAAACAAAACAGGAGACTGAGCGGTTTCATTAAATACAAAAGCGTCCAGAGCACAGTAAGCCACACACCTCCACAGCAGAGAGCCTGAGAGAGGAGGAAGGCGGGGGGCCATGTGCATCAGCGTAGGGTCTTGGCCACGGGAAAGAGGAGGTGAGCCACCAGTAAAACCAGACACGGAGTTCCTCTTCCTTCTCACTACATATAGTGCATGTGTGTTTGTCTGTCTGTGTGTGTGTGTGTGTGTGTGTGTGTGTGTGTGTGTGTGTGTGTGCTGGTTATGTAACGGGGGAGGTGTTTACACATGGCTTTTAAAAGAGCGATCTGTGGCAAGGATGGGCGGGGCCTGCTCTCGTTCCAAACGGAATCCCTTCAGAAGATTTCCTCTTCACAGTGTTATTAAAATGTACAGTGAACCGCAAGACTTGAAGATGAAGAGCATAAATCCTGCAGATTCAGAAACACAAGCGCTGTCAAGTCATCCTTTTTCCGGGCTCAGAGGCACTCGCGGAAGAAGGAACAGACCGGCGTGTTCTGACTCGGCTCCTGAAGACAGCACACTGCCGTCAGCCCGACGTTTCATCTGCTTCACCTGGCTGGAGGGATGGTATCCTAACCAGCAGGTGGAGCCGTGTACAAAACCTGGGATTGGAACTCGCCCTATAATCACAGCCTCGAGTGGAGTTTCTCAAGCATCTATCTGTGTCATATTTAAGTAAATAAGCAAATGTATAATTTACAGAGTAAATACATCAAATAAATACTGTATGTACAAACAGGCATGCATACACAGAGCCCAATTCAGCTTGATTCTGGTTAGTGTTGCATAATTACAGCAATTTTTGTGATTACATAATTTAGCAGTGAGAACAGGCGTTGGATAAATGAGGACCAATTGGTAGGGAGTTTTCTGCAGGAACAAAAAAGCTTGGCCGCTGCTGCATGTGCATGTGTGCACACATGCAGTGACCCCTGCCACAGGCCTGACCCACGCCTGGCACCACGACGGATGATCAGCTGCCCCGATACCTGTGCCCGGCTGCCCACCCGGAGCAGGGGGACGAGCCGCGGCCCGGCACGTGGGGTGGGCCGAGGAGATCGGCCCAGTGGGACCTCTAGCTCCGACCCGTGCGGCAAAAAAAGAAATCCCGTTACACCTGCCGGGCCGGTGGGGGTCACCGTACCGGTTTTGTCTGCATAATTATGCTGTGCTGCGCAATATTTCCGTCGCTGACCTCGCTCTCGCTCCCTGCACGGAGCCGTTTCTCTAAGCCTCCATTTCAGCTGCCTGAGCTTGCTGCTCTCCCCAGTCCGGCTAATAAATCTTCCACCAATCTGCTCCCTGAATCGCTCTGGCCCTGCCACGATTGCTCCAGCCCTGGGTTGCTAGGCGACCGGGCAGAGGGGAGGCGGGGGTTGAGTGGGAGAGCCAGAGGGAGGGAGGGAGGGAGGTGTAGAAGCGAGGGAGGAGGGGAGAGGGTTACCAAATCACCAGGCGCACACTCCGCTGAAACAACAGGCTTCTTTCTGTCAGAAATTGTTCCAGAGAGCTGGCTGTGTGTTCCCCTGCTCCGACTTCACACTCCCTCCCTTCCTCTCGCTCGGCTCAACAGTGCGCCATTGTAAAAGGCAGAGGAGACCACGGAAGGGGAGGCTGAAAAGGCCATTGTGATTCCGGCATAACTTCCTGCTTAAACAATAACTGTTAGAAGCTGAAAAACTGGTTAAGATCATACGAGCGTGGGGGGAAAAAAAAATAAAAAAAGGCGATATGGGTGAGATAAAAACCCGACGCGCTCCGAGCGCACGGCGGCCGCGGTAGACGCACGAGTTCCCCCAGGAGACAGTGCCGCTGTCAGACGTCTGGTTCACGGTGCCCGGCGCTGAGCCCTGTCTGGCGTGGGTGTAAACACACAGCGGGCTTGTGAAATCAGTCTACTTGACCTTTCGCTGGGTCTGACCTACTATGCTGAGCTGGAAAGAACAGGGTGTAAATTTAGTCGCTGACAATATCACATGCGCCAAGTGACATGAAAGCGGTGAAGGGCCAACCGTGACATCGGTGCGCATGCGGCGACCGCAACAGCAAACGTAAGACAGCCCACATCCTGTCTGTATGAAGCTTACATAAGAGGAAACCCACAACAGAAAAGGAAGAAAAAACAAACAATGAACAAAAGTAAAAAAAAAAAAAAAAGTAAATTGCTGAAATGACTCCAAACATTCATGTTTAACGCATGCAGGGGTGTGTGTTCCAGGGGCAGCCAGCCTGCAGCCTGTGCTGGAGTGAGCCTGCAAACATGCAGAAGCTCCGCAAAACCAGTTTCCTCTGCGCTCGGGGTAAAAGCAAAAGGTGACAGGAAGCATTTCAGCCCGCCCTTCCTGCCTGCTAGGAGCACGCAGCTATTAAAAACCTCCCTAAACTCAGCTACCAAGACCGGCGGTTACAGATCGTGCACGAAACCCGCTTTGAGGTAACCAAGAGAAAGGAAGAAAAGGGCTTTTAATAAAACGCTAAATCGGCTTCATGCTGGGTGGGCATTTTCATACACAACGGTGGCGAGCCCTACATCTGTGCTAGCACGCACTTTAAAGCCACGCTGTCTGTGCCTTGTGTGTTTACGTCAGAGGCACCGAGGTGGGGCTGGGCTTTTGGGCGCTCAGGGTGTGCAGTGTCGCGCTCCCGCCACAGGGGGGCGGCGGAGGGGTACGCGGCTGCTCTCGCCCCGCCACACACCTCCTCAGGAAAAATTCCACCGCGTTTGCTGAGTAAATAATAATGGCCCGAATGAAACCAAAGCCACCACTGGGGCACGTGTGGGCATTAGACGAACGCAATGGAGGAAGGAGGAGGCTGCTGAGAAACTGACTTTCCATTTTCTTCTGGTGTTACTAAAAATGAGTGTAAAGGGTGTTATTACATGCTGTATTAGACTGTTCTTACAGAGGGATACGAGAGAAGGTGCGAGCAGGCTTAGCCGCTCTCTCAGAGGTGAAGGAAAGGGCCACTAGACCCCCCCATGTTAACAGCTGCAGGCAGCAGGGACAAGTCCGTCATTTCAGAGGCAGTCACTGTCAGTTTTATTCACATCTCAAAAAGGTCTGGGGGAAAAAAAAAGAGCAAGCATAATGACGCCTTGGTCCTGAGGGCTGAGCCAGCAGAGAGAGAGAGAGAGAGAGAGAGAGAGAGCGAGAGAGAGAGAGAGAGAGAGAGAGAGAGAGAGAGAGAGAAGAAAGCGGGGGATGATGGATAAATGAGGAGGAGCAGGCAGGGCTGGTCCAAGTGCCAAGGTCAGGGGAACATTTCCACCTGTCCCTCCAGGCGGCCGAGACATTGATGGCGCAACCTGAAATCAGATCACTGGGAGGGCGGGCCTTGGCGCTACGGTGGCATGCGGCCTCGCGGACCCAGGGTGGGGGCAGGGGGGATAGATGTAGCTTCGCGAACGCCGACAGAGATGTAATCGAGGCCGCACATCGTGCACTATTTATCCAGCCCCTCCATTATTCATGCCAGACAGACTGTTACACACTTCACTTCGCACAAACTCTACACCATATACTTTCAAAAACTGTTACACACACACACACACACACTGCTCTCAATCAATAAATAACAACGCAGAGCAATTGATCCTTTTTAATGGCCTCGCAGAACCCATTAATATAAGCCACAGTTTTCCACCCCATCTCCGGAGAGAACAGAAGAATTACTGAGAGTAACGACAGTGTCGATGGCCACCATCCACTAGATCGCAATGAAGCGGCAAATCACGACCATGGCGATGCCCGCACGCTTGAGGGCGTATGCGGCCGTGGGGGCCCGTAAGCACAGGGTGGACACGCGGGCGCCGGTGGCGCGGCACCCGCCCAGAGCTGGCCTGCGTAAACCAACCCAAAAGCAGAACGCTGGACGCGCCGGCTCCGTTTCGAAGCCTCCGCGAGGTGCAACCAGCGGGCGAGTCGAGAGCTCTCCTCCTTCCCCAATTGGCTGTGGCCTGGGCTAGCAGCATAGAGGCTGCCTGCTGCGTGGTTTTGCACTCGGTGACACCGAGAGCCGCTCGGGTACTTTCCCCGATCGTGAATGCCAGCCTTTTCTTCCCTTTCTGGTTCTTTGTTTTTTCGGTCTCCCCCTACGAGATGCTTGTTCTGAAAGTGCGAGTCATCGCGGGAGTGAGGGAGGGACAGCGAGAGCATTTCAGGTCTCCGTTGTGAACGGAATGAGTCAGCAGCACAGGGTGGGGACTCCGAACCACACGTTACAGAGGCGTTCCGACAGAGAGCGGCGCGTCAAAGGCGCGGCCTGGCCTCGCTACTCTGATCGGCCGCACAGCACGTGCACGCTTTTCGGAGGCGGCGGACGATCACGCACGCACACCAACTACTATATCATCTCTCAAGTTGCTTAATCTAGCGCAGTCATAAACCACAATTCACAGGACGTAAACAGAGTATCAGACTGTGATGAAGCTTCAATGTTGACTGCGACATAAGCAAACAGGGGCCCTGAATTACAGCCCCCTCGGCCCCTCCTCTGCTCCCCCTCCCTCCCTCTCGTGAGGAGATTTATTCTACAGGCCATAAACAGGATGCAGCTGCCCTGTTCCGCGGGACTTCACCCAGCTAGAGCTTTTCTCAGACACAACACACACACCCCCTCTGTTTAAAAAGCCGAGTTAACTCTTCTCTTACCACTTCGTCTTCGGACCAGCACTTCTCAATCAGCTTGGGCACGGGCTTCTTCACCAGCCGCTGCAGGGCCTTCCCCGCGTCGTAGCTGCTCTCGTGCAGCTGTGGGAACAGCAGGGGGCCGGTTAGCATACGCACACACCGGTCCGATTCGCATTGAGAAGTAGAGCGCTGTACCAGACGGGCCCGTTTCAAAGTCCTCGGACCCTCTGGCTCACTTAAGCTCCCTGACTCTTCTGCATCGCACGCTAAACTGGCTTCCTGCGAATGCGTCAGAGTGGCTGAGCCTGGACATTCAGGCAGACATTGGCTCACGGTAGTGGATGGCTCGGTGACAGAACAGGCTTAGGTCCAAACAGCTGAAGCACACTTCCAGGAGAAACCACCAACACTGTGTACATGGGCCCCTGACATTGTAGTGACACAGGCATGATTCACTCAGCTCTTAAAACTTTTACACTGCATTAGTATGGGAGACTTAACACAAATCATTAGAGTTATATTTTATATTCATATAAATTCAGACAGAAAAACTTGAACTTGGCATATACTCAAATTAAATGTTCGTGAATTATTAATTAGTTCATCTAGAATGGAACATTTTCCTAAGTTAGTCTTCACGGATGTACCATGGAAATTAGTATCAGGGATTGTCCTGGGGTGGCACCATCTCGTTGCCATGGCAACGCAGCACACTGGAGTCAATATCAACAATAATTACCCGCAAGGTGGGAGCAAAACAGCCTGTCAAATGTGAGCAGGTAGGGGACTGGGAGCGCACATTGAAAACGCATCAGAATTGCAAACGGGAGGTCAAAAGATCAAGGAACAGTAAACCGCAGATGACGGTAAATCTCTCCTTGGCCCGAACTGAAATGCCATGCTGATTGCATTCACAAGTTAATTCGAGTTCAGTCACTGCTCTGCGATCAGTTGTTTTTTTTTGTGGTCACCACCATGATGCATCACATGCCGGGAGGCTTGTGAGGCTAGAATGAGCATACGCCCAGCTACTAACGAGGCTTTCCTCAGCTCAGCCTTCAGCTGAGTGTCCCCCGCATCCAATCTCATATCATACGCCCCCCCCCCCCCGCCCCATCTGAATTTCAACTTCCCCCCTGCACTCTCTGAACCCGAATCTCACGTGTCTGCCCCCCGAATCTCCACCCCTCCACTCTCTGAATCTGGTGTCCCCCCCTGTGCTCCCTGAATCTTGTATCCCCCTGATGCTCTCTGGCATGCTGGGTCTTGTCATAAGGCCAGGGCTTCAGTGCTTGAATGTGGGGGCGCTGCGGTAGCGATCAGAAGCGAGCGAGCCTTTCGCGAAGTGTAGATGCGTTGCTGGCACACAACCCCTCCCACTGGACTGCAGGGAAGCTAAATGGTAATGCAAATGAGCAGCGGGTGTTTCCACGGTTCTAGTGGCCACCTGATTGTACAGAATGGAAAGGGGGCATGGAAAAAAACAACCTCTGATGTTGCTATAAATTACAAAAATCGTGACCATCATGCAGTGACTAGTTAATTACTACAAGGCAGTTTTTACTAGTTTGATTGTTGCTGGCCATCCTGTGACCAGGTGGTGTATAGTCTGGACAGAAATACAAGCAGGAGCTGAGACCCATTACACTTAGCAATTAGACTGTGTAAGTAAAAGAGAAGTAACGGGCTAAGACTGTGCACATGAAGCCCTGCTAATGACATTTCCTAAAATACTTCCTGCCCTTAACATCAAATCTTGAGAAAATGTCTCTTCCCGATGCCTGTGGTCTTATGCCTCCAGAACCTCTCCTCTGTTTAGTCAGACATGCGTTCTATGATTTCCCTAACTGGGGATAATCGGATTGGTCTAATTGCCGTCTGTTATCCTGGATGATTTTCCCTAGTTGAATTATGACAAACATCTGAACTGTACCGAAACAATGACGATGACTAATTTAGCTACGACCAATTTAGTCAAACATTAAACCGCTGATTAGACAGTAACTGTAGCCTAGCAGTAATTACTGCAGCTTATTCCGGGACAGAAAAATTAAACTTGCTGACAGGGAATGGTTCAGAGAATTTAGACAATAGAAGCTCTGTAATTATGCAGCGCCGCTCCGAACGCAGACGAACGTCCCTGGGGAAGAGAAGTGCTGATCCATGTGGCTTTCCCGGCTCATCTGCCACAGTGACCAGTGCCGTTCCTGCTGTTCTCCACCCCTTCTCCCTGCTGCAGCTCCTGAAGCTGCTAAGTTAACAACATTCTGACACTGACAATACGCAAGTAAAAAACAAACAAAAAAAACCCAACACCACGCAACCTTTTGAGGATCAATAAAACAATAAATCAAGACGGCATATTTAGTGTGTGTCTTGGTGGTGGCGTTTACTGGGGGCCAGTGGAGGCTTCATGGTTTCCTTAGGCAAGCATTTACAAGCATACCAAACAAACATTCTCTGGGCAACAGAAAATAACATTTGGATGCTGATTACATTTCTTAGCAGCTAATTTTATCTTAATCAAATGAGGATCGACACCTCCTGTACTTTCAGTGCCGCCGTTTGTATTAAAGGAAAGGTTTTATTCGCTATCTGTGGTGTTAGCTTATTATTGCTTTCTAAAATGGCAACAGTGCAGTTTGTCAGCTGCACGCCCTTGTGGTGAGATGAAGTAACTGCATGCTGGCTGCATAAGCAATACATGAGTTATTATTCAATAGTAAATCGACAGAACAGAGTATGACAAACACATGTAGTATACATCAGTTACTGTTAATAATTGCAACTTTCATACAGACCACTATAGTCCTAATAAGTGAAATATAATTAGATTTGCGTCCGACCTGGCCAACACCCATGACCATAGAAGACTGCTAATGTGCTGACTTTTTGCTGTTGCAGGCAGCACGGTTAAACTAGGGCACCGGAACGGCCAGAATTCACAGCGACGCTTTGTAAGAAGCGACATTCGATATGGAGACGAAACCTGCCGGTGAGTGCGGGCAGAAATGCGCTCGCCACCCACATAAAACATGGAGAGCACGTTCAGACTGAGAGCAGACACCTTCCCTGGTCGTTTCCCTGGCGTGCTAATAGAGTTATGTTTTTATACCTCATAAAACCCCAGAATAATGCTGACAGTGGATTAAAATTATGATGATAGCGATGCCAACACTCTGCTGTCGTTGGACTGGTTATACTGGAGAAACCTGTCCCGGGGCCCAGTTATTTTTTTTATTGCATCCAACACGCTAAAAGCAATTAGCAATAAATCCATCTGGGCTTTGCAGGGGTGGAGAGGAGGAAGGCTAATATGTGGAGGTAATACAGCAGGCAAAGCCATCAAGCTGATATTTATACACGTCGCCCGGGAACCAAACCATTTTCATAAGGAAATGATCAACACCGAGTGCGGGGTGCGTGGGGGTCTGAGGCCAGCCCCCCCCCTCGCCGGCACACAAGACAGATTTCATAGTTTTAACAGACCAGGGCGCTCTGACGCGAAAAGCTAAATCCTCCGTCCACATTCGTCTTCCAACGCGCTGGATGATTTACTGAGAAACGAGACGGAGAATCGCACCGTCGTCTCGATACTACCGCGCTGCCTGCTGCGATTTCTCATCTCCTTTATTAAGTCATGTGGAAATAAAGGCGTATAAAAGTTTACCTTAAAAACAGAAGTTAAACCGGATTTACGACAGGAGGCAAATATAGTAACATTACCTATTTTATGCAGATAAACCTCATGCTTCCAGGCTGACCTATGAGTCAACTGTATATAGTGAGAATCAAAATGTATGCACCTTACCTGCTAGCATAAATGCTAACCTTGTTAGCCTAGATTAAGAGAATACAGTACTGAAGACAGTTGAGTGCTTTTATAGGTTGATCCTTGAAATAATATCAATTATTGTGTAATATAGTGAGGCTTTTACAAACCTTTTCTACTACTCCATATGCCCTCTGTCTTTAAAAAAACCCCCAACAAAAACTGTGGAGATACTCTCACAGCACAAGATGATAAAAATAACCAAAAACATGGGGATGAAGAGTGGTGGTTCAACACACACCGTGGCAGCTGCAATATGCTGCTCCAGCCTCCTATACACAGATTATCAATCTGTTACTGGGAAACCCTTGAAAGCTAGGATTAATATAGTCCGCTAGAATATTCTTGGGTTTCTGCTTGATAAACCAATTCCTAAACCTAAACCAAAAAATGTTGAACTATAAACTGTGATATCTGCCATCTTAGCATGCGGTCTGGTCGCAGGCAGGAGCAATAGCGTACCGTGTTTAGTGCGTTGAGTGTGGTGTCGTCTCTAGAGGCAGCGAGGCAGCCGTCCTCGGTCGAGCCTCCATCACACATCCCTGCAAAAGCAGCCATGCTCCTGGACGCCGCACGCACAAAATAAAAGAACAAAAACGCATTAACAAACGTGCATATACAGCTAAAAAGCAGGAAGCTGCAACATTACTGCTGATTAAAATAGCATGACCTCCATAACAATTGTGCCAGTTTAGCCAATTAATAAGGGGGGGGGGGAAACACACACGCGCGCGCACACACATACATGCCCACACACACCCACACACACGTACACACGCAGCTTCTCAGCTGGTCTGTTGGATGTAAGGTGAAGTCTGAGACGAGGGCAGGACTCACCTTGCTGCCCTCAGGTACATAAGCAGGTCACAGTCATTGACCCCAGGCATCCACACCAGCTCCTCGTTCTCCGTCACTGCCTGGCCTCCGGGAGAGGGAAAAGGCAGGAGCTCTGGGAGCTTGGCCTGTTGGGCACAGAGCCGCTGTTACACCGCTGCCGCTCAGAGCCGAGGTCCAAAACCCTCTCACGTGAAACTCGCACAGCTGGACAACTGCGCCGCACAATCAAGAGTGAGGAACGTGACCGCAAAAGCAAAAAAGTGGAAAGTGGGGGATGGGGGAGACTGGAATAACCCACACGGCATATTTGATATCAAAATTATCTGCGGCAGGAGTTTAAAAGTTGCTATCTAGCATCTCCAGGAGGCAATTTGAATTTTACCTCCTTTACAAACAGGACAAGTGTTACGTGCACGTGTGTATGACAGGCTTGGCCAACTATATACATTGACTCAAAAGATAATCATCGCCAGAATTATACGTGATATCATTTTGCAAACATGACCCTGCTATGTAGCCTAAGTGCTCTGCTGCATTTCAGTGTGAGGGCAAGGGAGAATTTAAAAATAGTCTTACATCTAAAAACAATGGTGAAGAAAAAAAAAACTGGTTTTGATTCATGTATAGTTGCCCAGTCGTTACAGAGTTCAAGTTTTTTAACAACAGACTGGTCCAGACACAGCCACGATGATATAATTATCATCCGTTTAGCTTTTCAGCCATTCATGCCAACATGTACTCACGACTACAGCGATGTAAATTCAGTGGGCATTGAGCAGTGCTTGTGCTGAGACTTTATTTTTATTCTATGTAACCCTGCTGACGTTTAAACAAGCTTTCCATGTTAGTTTGGTTAGAAACCAAAATACTGGAGCCTTTTTAAAATAATGTCCTCACCACAACTGGATTAAGTGGCATGTACTAAAGTTTCTCTGGTTAACTTACATGTACACCAGCATTCTCTACCATCACTTATCCAAGTGGTGTTTTCTTTTTAAATGTGTATTTGTATTGTTGTGTTTGTGTAGGCTGTAATTAAATGTACTCTTTTGTACTGTATAAATATTTAACCATCCATAGATTAGAATGTTTGTACAAAGGTAATGGTTAAGTAAAGGCAAAGCGATTAAAAGGAGGGAAAGAAAAACCACATGGCAATGGTACACGACAGAAAACGGAACAATAATTAGCTTAATATCCGTAGTATAAATGATCGCAATATTCGATAATATCGTTTCGTGGCCTGCGGGCAGTGCGTGCAGAAGTGATGTTGATATTAGCAAGTATGGTGCACCACCTCTGCCTGCGCCATAAACAAACCTCCTTTGGGCAAATTAAATGTGACCAGCAATCGTCTGAATATGAATGCGCAATCCCAGTAGAGCAGCTAAGCTCGGCCAGTAGCAGCGCTCGGATAGTTTCTCGATACGAAATTTATGTTCTGGCGGTTCAATTACTGCTTGCGTGACGACCCCATTTAGCCGTTGAAGCGCATCTCGCGCTACGGCGGCCAGCAGGCCCGCTAGTCCGCGCGGGCTTTCTCCCAAGCTACTTCACCGTCACGCAGTCCATTTGCACGCTGTTAAAGCGGACACGGCCGGCGGGAGCCGCCGCTGCAATCATTCCACATGACAACCCTCTGATGTGTGTTTAGGGTGGAAGCGAGCTATAAAAGGTATGACGGTAATAGCGCGCGATATTCCGCCTCTTTCATCGCTCTCGGCGCCCCCCCCCCCCCCCCCTTTTTTTTTTTCGAGCCTTCGATTTTGAACCGCCGCGCCCGCGCCTAATCTCCACTCGGCAGCACCGCGCGCGAGTGTCTGTCAGACCCGTTTTCCTTCCAGCACCTCGGTACAGACGGGCAGCCTGTACGAAACGCGTTTTGCTGCAATAGGAACCCTCCGCTAGCCCTCGGATGGCTTTAGTCTTCTGCTCAGTGTCCCTGATCATGAGGCTACAGTATACACTGATGCATATCATGGCATCTAGATGCAGCAGTAGGATGCGCGCGCTTCTCGATCAGGTCATACTGCAAGTTAGCACACGGCACGTTAAATATTCTGGTGCAGTGCCCGTACAGAGCTAATCTATCTGAACGTGTCATGCAGCCTACACTGGGCGAGGGGGGATTCAGGTTGCATGTTTAATATTCACATAGTACATACATACATACATACATACATACATACCTGGTGACTGGGACCTACTCGAATCTCCCCCTGTGTGCTGTTTAATCGCCTAGAAAAAGACAGACAAAGAAAGACAAAGAAAGAAATTATTAGGCAACAATGAAAGCAAAATGGCAAGAGCACTGAAAATGGATGTAGGCCTATAAAATATACTGTAGCTAAGCCCAATAGATGTTACATTTTCCTGCTATAATAAGAATATAGTCCAAGTGATGACTTCTACTATAGTGAATTACAGAGAAATTGCATGCAGCATCACACATTTGCATTAGGTGATGATTGCATTTGGATAAAACATTCGTGTTGCAATATTTGCATACAATGGGACCGTGTGGGGGTTATCCGGACTAGAAGCCGCAGAGCTAAACAAAGGGGACAAAGGCAGCAGGAAACGGGGACGATGTGTCTCATTGTTCACAGAGGTACAGTACAACAGCCCCTGAAACGGCCAGATGATACAAGGGGAGAGAAACCCTGAAATGGCTGCTGTTACAACACCCCCGCCCCCCCCCGTAACCATGGCAACTACAATTTAATAATAGTGTTCCGATCTCCAGCTGCAATGGATTAAAGAAAATGACAAGATGTTCCTTTTTCAAAAGCCTTTCCCTCTCTGTTGCCAAGGCAACGGCGCCGATTTTCATGTAGCCAGGGTGCAGAGCGGGCCCAGAAACTGTCAGTATGATTTGCGTGGAGAGCAACGCACGCTCCATCACTGTGCCGTCAGCTTCAACCTCGCTGGAAAGCGGGGGGTGGGTGAGGGCCTCTGGTAGCTATTCAAGTCCTCAAATCACCGCCCGCCTTCGAAGGACGTTTCATAAACACTCCTTCTGCCTCCGGCCCTAGCCACTAAATTCTGACAAAAAACATAAGCACTGTCAACGGAGGAAATTCCACATGGACACAAACATGGCAGGCAGATGCGCGGAGCAGACGGATCCCGCAACGAGCACTCCCAAGCACTCCTCTCAGATGCAGGATTATCTGAGGGATTAGGTGTTCAGGTTACGAGTCTTAATTCCCGTTCTGTGGAGTCGTGCCATTTCGAAAATGAAACACAGGTCTGAAGGAAATTAAAAGCGTGGTGCGGTGGGCCAACCAGATTTCTGCAGCGAGGTTAAGGAGGGCGCACTGATGTGCAGCACGGCAGGATTTGGGGGAGGGACGGATATCGGCCAGCGGAATTCCTGAACGTTCTTCTGCTCCTGACGCTTCCGGCAGGCCAGAGAAAAGCGGCTCCAAACGCTGGAACGGGGGGGAAACACGACCCAGAGGCAGCCATGTTGTGCCGAAGGAGACAAGCACATTGCATTTGGTTCAAATAACAGCCTGCTGTCCAGGCATCTTAGCACAAACACACAGCAAAGCTGAGAGGCACTAGGAGTGCTTTTAACTGAACACACAGCACCGAACAAATCACGGCCCTAAAACATTCCACTCCGGTGAGGGACAATCTGTTGCTGTAATAACACACACAATTACTCAGATCAGCAAACAAAATTTCAGCATTAAACATTTCTCAGCAAAACATACACAGGTACAAAACCCCTGAGACTAGGACAAGTGTTGCTTTATTCTTTTCTATGTAGTACCAGTTGCAAACTGCTGAATTATCCATCCCCTAGATAAAAACCTTTAAATTTACCATACTAAATAAACTCAAGGTCCATACACTCCGTGAGGTCTGGACAGCACAGCCCTACTGCATAATTCAGCTTCCTTCCTGGATAAAGTCTTTAGATGGCCATGACACTTTAGAGTAAATATGTCTGAGTGGGCCAGCATGTTGTGAATACAGATGCTGTGACTAATCATGAAATTACCACAACTGTCCACACTGTTCAAATGTAAATCTATGCACAAGTACCCAGTCTGGTGTCAGAGGTCATGCATCCAGTCTAGCATTATGCAGTTCTCTGCACAGTGGATAACATTTGACCTCCTTGAGCAGTGTAATAAGCATGTCTATCATTCACTCTGCTGTTTAGGCATACAATGGTGTCAGAATTTTCACAGCCAATATTTAAACAAGGCTGCAATAAAGTAAATAAACGTGGAAAAGCTATATTCGCTCAACTTGTTCATCTGTCATGTTCTTGTGATATTACATATAAAAGAATTTAACTGGACAAATGATCTAACTGCTAAAACACAACAGCATATAGTAATATGTTCACACATCACATATCAAACTTTTTAAGCATTAATCCTGTTGTTCTGTGCCAGCGGGATTATGTATAATGCAATGTGTCAGAAATCTCGTTTTCCTTTACATTGGCCAACTCATTCACACGAGAAGGCTCTCTCGGCACGCGACGGGCTGACAAAGCACGCGCTGCGTTCCACGTTATTTAACTCGACCACGAGGACGGCAATCAAAGCCTAGCCCCGCCCCCTCCATCAATACCACCCAATCCCTGCGTGACTAACACTGACATAACACGAACAAACACGGTGTACGCAACAACTTTACCGACTAATTTCCCCCAAAAGACAGCGAAGTGTGAA